>NW_005371404.1:308667-320964 GCF_000412655.1 Myotis brandtii | reverse complement strand
GCGAGGGCAAGATGCTTGTGCAGCTGCTGCTCCTTGGACTAGTGCAGGGTGCGGGCTGTGTGCAGCTGCTGCTCCTCAGATGGGGGCGGGCTGCTCACACAGCTGCTGTTCCTCGGATTGGGCAGGCTGCTCCTGCGGCTGCTGCTGCTTGTGCGAGGGCAAGATGCTTGTGCAGCTGCTGCTCCTTGGACTAGTGCAGGGTGCGGGCTGTGTGCAGCTGCTGCTCCTCAGATGGGGGCGGGCTGCGCAGGGCTGCCTCTCCTCAGACGTAGGAAGACTGCTTGTGAGGCTGCTGCTCCTTGGACAGGTTGGACTGCTCCCGTGGTTGCTGCTCTTTGGACAGGGAAGCAGGCTGCTCACACAGCTGCTGCTCCTTGGACAGGGGCAGGGCACATGAGGCTGCTGCTCTTAGGCTCAAGGCAGGCTGCTCACGGGCCTGATGCTCCCTGGACAAGAGCGCGCTGCTCACGTGTCTGTTGCTCACGTGGTTGAAAAAATAATGTGAACAGAAGTAGCAAATAAAGGAACAAACAAAAAAAAGGAGAACAAAGAAAGAAGAAAGAAAAAAAGCAACAAGCAAAAAAAAAAGGAAAAACAAAGAAAAGAAGCAAAAAAAAAGCTAACAAAATAATAAAAAAATAAAATTGAAAAATTGAAATGTCATTCCTTTGGCTGGCTTAAGATCCCAGTTTTCTGGAATGTCTGTGATTTCCTTGTTGGTTTTGTGTGTGAAAGATCTATTCCATTATGTCAGTTGGGTGTAAAAGACCCATACTATGACTGTATTTCTGTAAATCTCTCCCTTAGAGATTTTTAAGAATTTTTATATATATTTAGTTGCTCATATATTGGGAGCATATATGTTTACAAGGGTTATATCCTGTTGTTGACTCAATCCCTTTAGTATTATGTAGTGCCCTTTTTCATTTCCTGTTAAGGCCTTTGTTTTGAAGTCTATTTATACAGATATAAGTATTGCTACCCCAGTTTTTTTTTTCTTTTCCATTTTCATGGAAATTTTTTTCCACCCATTCACTTTCACCCTATGTAAGTATATTGTTCTGAGTTGGGTCTCTTGTAGACAGCATATAGTTGGGTCATATTTTCTTATCCATTCAGCTACCCTATGCCTTTTGATTAGAGCATTTTATCCATTTACATTTAAGGTTATTATTTGCTAGAGGCCTGGTGAATGAAATTCGTGCATGGATGGTGTCCCTCAGCCTGGCTTGCGCCCTCTCGCAATCCGAGACCCCTCAGGTAGGGTCCTTAGGCCTGGCCGGCAATCAGGGCCTATTGGGGCTTTCCTTCCCCTAGCTACCAGTAGCTGGCCCTGCCCCCGCCACTGCCACTGCTTGCCATTTTGCGGCACTGCCTCCCCTCCCCTGTCACCAACTGCCTCCCTCTGTGGGCAACAGGCATGAAGTGCAATCACTTGGCTGGCCTGGGCCTCCCTCTGCCGGGGCGATTGCTGGCCAGCCCCACACACCTGCCACAGCATCGCTGGCTGGTGGCCTGGGCCGCCCTCTGTGGGGCGATTGATCGATCATGGAGCTCTGTGATCTATTGCCCAGCAGAGGGAGGCCCAGCCCACCTGGCCAAGGCTCATGATCGATCGTTGTGCAGAGGGTGGCCTGGGCCTCCCTGTTTGGGCAATTGTGGGGCGATGGCAGGGCCTCTGACCAATCGCATCACACCCGCCTTGGTTGGCCTGGCGCCAGTAAGTGTCATAGTGTGGTCATCCAGAAGGTTGTCTGGATGGTCGTTCTGCTATTTGGTCATTTGGTCAATTTGATATTATGCTTTTATTATTATAAATAGGTACTTATTTATTGCCATTTTCATTCATTATGCTTATATTTCTCTCTCTTTCTTTCTATATTTATTCTTTTTACAGCAGTCCCTTTAACATTTCTTGCAATGCTCTTTTGGTCATAATAAACTCCTTTAGTCTTTTTATTTTTGTCTGTGAGGCTCTTTATTTCACCTTCAATTTTGAATGTTAGCCTTGCTGGATAGAATCGTCTTGGGCATAGATCCTTACTTTTTATTACTTTGAATACTTCATTCCATTCTCCTCTAGTCTTTATTGTTTCCGTTGATAAATCACCAGACAGCCTATGGGAGCTCCCTTGTAGGTAACTGACTGTATCTCTCTTTCTGGCCTTAAGATTATCTCTTTGTCTTTAATGTTTCCCTTTTAATGATATGTCTTGATATGGGTCTTTTGGGGTTTGTTTTAGTTGTGACTTTCTGTGTTTCCTGAACTTGTGTGACTTTTACCTTCACCAGATTAGGGAAGTTTTCTGTCATTTCTCCCAGCAAGTTCTCTGTCTCTTTTTCACTTTCTTCCCTCTCTGGTACCCCTATATGCAGATGTTACATTTCATGTTTTCCCAATGTTTCATTAAATTGTCCTCTTCTTTTTTAATTATGTTTTTCTTTTTGCTGCTATTATTGGGTGATTTTTTTCTACATCATCTTCTAATTTGCTTATTCCATCCTCTGCTTTCTCTAAACTGCTCTTTATTCCTTCCAGTGTATTCTTTATATCATCTATGTCAGTGGTTCTCAACCTTCTGGCCCTTTAAATACAGTTCCTCATGTTGTGACCCAACCATAAAATTATTTTTGTTGCTACTTCATAACTGTAATGCTGCTACTGTTATGAATTGTAATGTAAATATCTGATATGCAGGATGGTCTTAGGCGACCCCTGTGAAAGGGTCATTCGACCGCCAAAGGGGTCATGACCCACAGGTTGAAAACCGGTGATCTATGTCATTCTTCATTTCTGACTGATTGTTTTTCAGGTTTTCATGCCCTTTTTTTATGCAGCTGAGCATTCTTAAAACCATTAATTCATACCCTGTTTCTGATGAATTGCTTGCCTACAATTCACTTAGCTCTTTTTCTGAAGATTCCTCTTGTTCCTTTATTTGTATCACCATTTTTTTGTTTCTTTGTATTTATTTCTGTGTATTAGATAGGACTGCTATGATTCCCAATATTGGTGGAGTTCCCTTCTGTAATAGTTGTCTTATAGGAACTAGTGGTGTAGGTTCCTTAATCAGATGAGCTTGGTGCTCAAGGAATGTCACTTCTGTGGGTTATGTGATTCCTCCTGTTGTGTTTGGGTCTTGATTGCTGCTGACCCCTTTGTGGGTGGGATCAGTTCTTGGGCTGGCTGACTCTGAGGCTCAACCCCAACCATGTCTTGACAATTGCTGACAGAACAAAACCAGACCAATCCAAAAACAATACTAGAGGAAAACCAAAACAAACAACAACAAAGAATAAAAAGATATGTTTACTAAAAGACAAGAGACCAAAGAATTTTAGACCTAAAAAAGAAGCAAAAATTGAATATGAAAGAAAAGAAGAAATACAGAAGAAAAAAGAATAATAAACAGAAATCAAAATTATAAAATACATAATAATAATTTCAAAACAATAATGCTGAACCAAATAAAATATAGAATAGGAAATGAAAAATGAAAGAAAAAATAAATTTAAAATAAGAAGGAAAATGTAATAAAAGGAGAGATATAAGATACATAAACTTAAAAATAAAATAAAATAAATTAAATACAAAAATAGACAAAACATTAAAAAGATAAATTAATATCAATAAGTGGACTTTACCTCCACAGATTTAGGTGCCTGCCGCAATTTCTCTTTGGATCTGCTATTTGTGGAGCTTGCTGGATTTTGCTCTAATATTGTCCAAATCTGGACTCTTGGTGTGCTAGTCCTAGGCCTCCCTGGTGGTACTCTGTTGTAAGCCAATGTGAGTCACTGTCCCTGCCTGGCCATCAGCAACCTGACTGACTCACAGCTGGGCAGAGTCCTAAGTAGTCCAGTGAGCAGGGCTTCTGGAGCCCAGAAACTGCATCTGCCTTGGGTATCACAATTTGAATATCCCTGCTGGCAGCTGTTCTCCCTTTCCCCATGGAATTGGGCTCCACAGGGGTATCTGGGATCTGGTAGATGGTTTAAACAAACTCACATTAGAGGTCATGCCCATATATTGTAGGAGGAGAGGTAAACAATCCCTTCCCTTCCCAGGGCTATGCTGGCTGAACCCTGGGGACATCATCTCTGGTTCCCTGTAATGGTTAAAGGCCCAAGACACATCTGTCTGTCTCCTGGACCAATGCCTACCCAAAAGATATGGTTGCAAAGCCTCAGCTCCGCCTGGCTCTTTATCACCCCCTTTAAGCCACATCAAGTAGGAGGGGATAAAAATTAATCAGGCCAGCTTGTCACTCTAATCTTTCAGCACATCTGGCCTCCACTGGCTGAGGCCTCTGCCCTGGTTCCATCTGGGGAAAATGTCCAAACCATACATGCACAGATTTATAGCTCAGAGCTATTCCCCTTTGCCTTGGGTTGCAGCAGGATGGGACAGAACCAGCCATTCTGCAGGTATGGGAAATGGTCACCATGATGTGCTCAAGTTGGGCAAGACTAATCCTCTTTCCCAAGCCACACTGTTTAGCCCCCTTCTGGCTCTATGCTGGAACTTTTCCCAGTGAATATAAGGCTCCTAAGATTCCCTGATGGGTGTATTGATCAGATCCCCTTCCTGGCCCGGGTTTTGCCCCATGGCCCCTCAAAGACATAGATCAGAGAGAACTTCCCAGTCTGGTGTTGTAACAAAGAAATCACTCTTTGTCTGGGATGATGCAGTCTGAGGGTCCTAGTTCGACCAAATCCCCACTGATTCCCACTACCTGATGCTACATGGGCTCACTTTCCCTTCTCTTTCTCCCTAGATTGGGGATTCCTGCATGGTATGAAACCCCACACTATCAATGGATGGGGTTTCCGCTATCATGCTTTCCCTCCAGCTTTGCAGGTTCAAAGGTGCACCAGTTGTCTCACCCTCTCTGTGTTTCCTCCTATTATTTCTCCATATTCCCTGCATACAATACTCCATATCAGCCACACTTCAGCTGTTTTTGTTAAGCAAAATGCTCTACAGTTTAGCACAAGTCCAATCCAGAGTTTGGAGCAAGCTGATGGAGCCTCCACCTACTCTGCAGCCATCTGTAAATTATGTTGATTCTTTCAATCCATGAAAATGAAATAGCTTTTCTTTTCTTTGTGTCTTTTTCAATCTCTTAATAATGATTTGTAGTTTTCAGTGTGTAGTGCCTTCACATCCTTTGTATTCCTAGGTATTTTATTCTTTTTATTGCAATTGCAAAAAAAATTGTTTTTTCCCATTTCATTTTCTGGAATTTCATTGTTATTATATAGAAATGCAAAGGGTTTTTGTACATTGATTTTGTATCCTGCAACTATACTGTATTTGTTTACTGTTTTTATTGTTATTTGTTTTTATTGTTATTTAAGTGGTTTTCAATAGATGATTGGATAAAGAAGATGTGGCACATATATACAATGGAATACTACTCAACCATAAGAAAAGATGAAATACTACCACTTGTGACAACATGGTGGACCTTGAGAATATTATGCTAAACAAAATGAGTCAGGTAGAAAAAGTCAAAAACCATATGATTTCACTCATATGTGAGATATAAAACTGAAAGCAACAAATGAACGAACCAACAAACAAAAGCTCACAGACACAGATAAAAGCATCGTAGCTACCAGAGGGAAGGTGTATGGGGAGTAGTAAATGATTAACTGGGTTAAATATACAGTGACAGAGACTGAGTTGACTTTGGGTGGTGAACACACAATGCTCAGTACAGATGATGTACCATAGAATTGTACACTTAAAACCTATATAATTATATTAAACAATGTCACTGCAATACATTTAATGGGAAAATATGAGGTCAAGATTGCAGAATAGGTAAAGTCTATACATGTCTCTTCCCAAGACCACATCAAAATTATAACTGTATTGCCCTTGCCAGTTTGGGACAGTGGTTGGGGTCCTAGGTTCAATTCCTGGTTAAGGGCATGTACTTCAGTTGCATGTTCAATCCCCAGCCCTGGTCAGGGTGCATGCAGGAGGCAATAGTCGATGTATCTCTCTCACATTGATGCTTCTCTCTCTCCCTCCTCCCTCCCTTCCACTCTCTCTCTCTGAAGATCAATGGAGAAAATATCCTTGGGGGAGGGTTTTTAAAAAAAATTACAACTGTATTATAGAACAATCATCACTGAGAACCACCTGGGGACTCCTGAGCCAAATCCCTAAACTAAGGTTAAAAATAAGAAGCCATGTCAAGACTGACAAGAGGCTTATAGATGTAGAACTAGCAGGTCCTTCACCTGTTGTGTGGCACTTAAATATCATAAGGGATATATTGTCTGCAGAGGTCCCCCTAAGGAGCAATGGGTCACAGCTCCACACAGGGTCCCTAGTCCAGAAAATAAGTATCAGGAAGAGGAGTTCCCATGACATTTGACTGTGAAAACAAGTGGCAATTATGTCACAGACAGACAGGGGCTATGGAAAACCTAGTTGCTACAGATCTTATAGCACCTTTACACAGATTCACTCTTTCACAAAGTAACTCACTCAAATTTCCAGTCAGAGGCAGCAGCTCAAAAAGCCCAGGAACATATAAGAAGAAATTAAATAGACTAACATCAGGGTGAGAGCTGGAGGGACAGGGGTCAGAGCAACTCCCTGTAAGGACAAAAGTGCTGATAAGACCATTTCCCTTTGTTGAACTCTTCTCCCACACAGCCAAATCAGCACAGGAGAACAACAAATCAGTGCTCTGAATTAAGCTAACACTGTTTACTCCACCCTGATGATTCCCTGATACCCTTACCCCACCCAATTCTTCCACCCAGCTTGAGCCTCTTTGTGACCCTTCACACAATGGCTGGCCTTGTCTCATGCTGCAGATGTTTCCAAAATCACTCAAAGATCCACAAATCACAATCAAGCCTTGACAGCCTTGGCATGCCTTTTGCTAAGTGACCCAAAACCCAGCAAAACCGGTGACAGATCTCAACTTACATTGTAACTCCCAACAGTTGGCTCCAAGCCTGGTATAAGTGGCAGCCAGTTCTGTCCTGGAACATAGCTTTCAACTAAGAGCCACAAGCACAGCCAGGTGCTATATATGGTGTCAGATGAAGACTACACTTATCAGGGTGATTACCTCAAAAATTATATAATTGTCTATTCATTATGTTGTACATCTGAAACTAGTATAATATTGGAAGTCAACCGTAATTTGAAAAAAAACAACTTGTATACATTCAGCCAAAATGAGGAGACAAAGAAACATGTCCCAAATGAAAAAATTGGACATAATTCCATAAAAAGAACTAAGTGAAATAAAGATAAGCAATGTACCAGATGTAGACTTCAAAAACTGGTTATAAGAAGGCTCAATGAACTTAAGGGATAAATAGATAAACTCAGCTAGAACTTCAACAAAGAGATAGTAAACATAAGAAGAGAGCCAGTCAGAAATTTCGAATCAATAACTGAAATGAAGAATTTACTATAAGGTAATAACAGCATATTAGATGAACCAGAGGACTGAATCAGCAAATTGGATGGCAAGGTAGTGAAAAATACCCAAAGAAAATAAAAAAAGAAAATAAAATATTTGAAAAAAGAATATAGTTTAAGGGAACTCTGAGATCATATTAAGCGTACTGACATTTACATTATAGGGGTGCTAGAAGAAGAGAGAGAACAAGGGATTGAAAATATATTTAAAGAAATAAAGATTAAAACATACTTAGCATGGCAAAGGAAATAGACATACAATTCAGGAAGTATGGAGAGTCCCAAACACTGTGAACCAGATGCCCAAACAAGATACATTATAGTGAAAATGCCAAAGGTTTAAAACAAAGAATCTTGAAAGCAGCAAGAGAAAAGCAGTTAGTGCATGGAAACTCTCATAAGAGTTTCAGCTCATTTCTCAACAAAAACTTTACACGCCCGAAGAAATTGGCAAGAAATGCTCAAAGAGATAAAAGGAAAACACTGACAGCCAAGAATAGTCTACCCAGAAAGGCTACTTTTTCTTTCTTTTATTTTTCTTTATTGATTAAGGTATTACATATGTGTCCTTATCGCCCCATTGCCCCCCCGTCCCCGCGATCATGCCCTTGCCACCCCTGTTGTCTGTATACATTGGTTAGGCTTATATGCATGCATACAAGTCCTTTGGTCATCTCTCCCCCTTACCCATTCCTTCCCTCTGAGGTTTGAAGGTCTGATCGATGCTTCTATGTCTCTGGATCTGTTTTTGTTCATCAGTTTATGTTGTTCATTATAATCCATAAATGAGTGAGGTCATGTAATATTTCTACTAGATCTAATCAATAAATTCAGCAAAGTAGCAGGATACAAAATTATATTCAGAAATCGGTGGCATTTCCATACACCAATAACAAACTATCAGAGAGAGAAACTAAGAAAACAATCCCATTTACTCCTGCAACAACCACAACAAAAGGTACCTAGGAATAAAGTTAGCCAAGGAGGTAAAGGATCTATACTTGGAAAACTATAGAATATTGAAGAAAGAAACTGAGGAAGATACAAATAAGCAGAAGCACATACCATATTCTTGGATTAGAAGAATTAACATCATTAAAATGTCCATACTACCCAAAGCAATCTATAGATTCAATGCAATTCTTATTAAAATACCAATGGCATATTTCACAGATCTAGAACGAATATTCCAAAAATTTATATGGAACCAAAAAAGACTCCATATAGCCTCAGCAAGAAGAAACAGGAACAAAGTTGGAGGTATTAAATACCTGATATCAAACTATACTACAAGGTCATTGTGATCAAAACAGCATGGTACTGGCATAAGAACAGGCATATAGATCAATGGAACATAACAGAGAGCCCAGAAGTCAACTCCTGCCTTTATGGTCAATTAATATTTGACAAAGGAGGCAAGAGCATAGAATGGTGTGAAGACAGTCTCTTCAATAAATGGTGTTGGGCAATTGAACAGGTACATGCAAAAAAAAAATTAAACAAGACCACCAACTTACACCATACACAAAAATAAACTCAAAATGAATAACGGACTTAAATGTAAGATGAGAAACCATTAAAATACTAGAGGAATCCAAAGGCAACAAAATGTCAGACATATGCCGAAGAAGTTTCTTCACTGATACAGCTCCTAGGGCATTGGAAACTAAAGAGAAAATAAACAAATGGGACTACATCAAAATGAAAAAGCTTCTGCACAGCAAAAGAAACCATCAACAAAACAACAAGAAAGCCCCCTGCATGGGAGAACATATTTGCCAATATTATCACCAATAAGGGTTTAATCTCCAACATTTGTAGGGAACTCCTACAACTTAACAAAAGGAAGATAAACAATCCAATAAAAAATGGGCAAAGGACCTATGTAGACACTTTTCAAAAGAGGACATTCAGAAAGCCAAAAGACATATGAAAACATGCTCAAAGCCATTGGTATTTTAATGGGGGAATGTATTGAATCTATAGATTGCTTTGGGCAGTATGGACATTTTAATGATGTTGAGTCTACCAATCCATGAACAAGGTATGTTCTTCCATCTGTTTATGTTTTCCTCTATCCCTTTTTTCAGTGTCCTGAAGTTTTTCAAGTGCAGGTCTTTTACCTCCTTAGATAAGTTTATTCCCAGGTATCTTAATTTTTGTGGTACAATGGTAAATGGGATTGCTTTTTTAGTCTCTCTTTCTGTAAGTTCAGTGTTGGTGTATAAAAATTCCATAGATTTCTTGGAATTAATTTTGTATCCTGCTACATTGCCGAATTCATTTATTAAGTCTAATAATTTTTTGGTAGTCTTTAGGGTTTTCTACGTACAGTATCATGTCATTTGCAAATAAGGACAGTTTTACTTTTTCTTTTCTAATTTCTATGCCTTTTGTTTCTTCTTCTCGTCTGATCGCAATGACTAATACTTCCAGTACTATTTCGAACATGAGTGGTGAGAGTGAGAAACTCTGTCTTGTTCCTGTTCTTAAGGGAAATGGTTTTAGTTTTTGCCCATTGAGTAGGATGTTCGCTGTGGGTCTGTCATATATGGCTTTTATTATGTTGAGGTATGATCCTTCTATTCCCACCTTGCTGAGAGTTTTTATCAAGAAAGGGTGTTGGATTTTGTCAAATGCTTTTTCTTCATCAATTGATATGACTATGTTATTTTTATCTCTTAATTTTTTATGTGATTTATCATGTTTCTTGATTTGTGGATATTGTACCATCCTTGCATTCCCACGATAAATCCTACTTGGTCATGGTGTATGATCTTTCTGATGTAATGCTGGATCTGATTTGCTAGAAGTTTGTTGAGAAAGGCTATCTTTTCAGAGGACGGGAGAGAAGAGAGAGATAGAAACAACAATCCGGAGAGAGAATAATTGATCGGCTGCCTCCTGCATGCCCCACACTGGGGATTGAGCCTGCAACCTGGACATGTGCTCTGACTGGGAATCCAGCTGTGACCTCTTGGTTCATAGGTTGACACTCAACCATTGAGCTATGCCAGCCAGGCAAAAATACTTCTTTATGAAGAAAATAAAAGATTAAAAATATGAATATGACAATATAGAAACAAAAATTTCCTATTGACCAAGACAAACACAATTCAAGCAGTGGATCAACTAAGTATAAAGCTACTAAAAATAGGAGTATCATGTGTAATTACAACAATAAATTAAGGAATATAGGCAAGCACACATAAAAAAGTAAATAATAACAATGAGAAATAAATGTGTAGGAGATAAATAAAAATTGTAGTGATTTTAAAATGTGTTCAAACTTGAGAGACATCAACTTCAAAAAGACTTCTATAAACATGGCTTGGTTTATCTGAAGGACATGGTAAACACAAAATAAAATCTACAAGAAATATACAATAAATAACAAGAAAAGATTCTAAATATAATACTATAGAAAGTATTCAAGACACAGGAGAAGAGAGCAAGAGAATAAGAAAAGAACAGAGAATTTAAAAAGAATGAGAAAATATTAATAAAATAGCAATACCGGCATATCAATAATTATTTCAAATGTAAATGAAATAAGTGTTCCAACCAAAATATGTGGGGTGGCTGAATAAATAAAAATGAGAAACAAGATTCATACATATCCTGCCTACAAGAGACCTACTTCAGATTGAAAGACACATGCAAACTGAAAGTAAATGGATGCAAAAAGATACTTCAAGGAAATGGAAATTTTCAAAAAGCCGTGATAGAAATACTTATATATTAAAAAAACAGACTTTAAAACAAAGATTGTAACAAAAGAGAAAGAAGTGCATTTTATAATGGTAAAGGGATCAATGCAACAAGAGTATACAACTCTTGTAAACATCTATGTTCTCAGCATAAGAGCAGCTAAATATAAAAAGTAAATATTAAGAAACATAAAGGGAAAGATAGTCAGTAATACAATAATAGCAGGGGACTTTCACACTCATTGACTTCAGATGGTAGATCATCCAGACTGAAAATCACAAGAAAACCATGGCCTTCAATGCATACTACACCAATGAACTTAATTCCTTTTTTAGGACATCTCACACAAAAGCAGCAGCATATACATTCTTTTCACGTTCACATGGAACATTTTCCAGGACACACCACATATTAGGCCACAAAACAAGTATCAATGAATTTAGGGATATTAAAATCATATTAAGCATCATCTCTAATCACAGTGGTATGAAACTATAGTCACTTATAAGAAAACATTGAAAACCACATAAATGTGTAGGGGCTAACTAATATACCTTGAGACAAATGAATATGAAAATACACTGACCCAAACTCTTTGGACAAAGACAAAGAAGTTCTCAGGAGGAAATCCAAAGTAATAAAGGCCTGAATCAAGAAATAACAACAAAAATATCAAACCATCTAACATCACCTAAAGCAGTGGTTCTCAACCTTCCTAATGCCATGACCCTTTAATACAGTTCCTCATTTTGTGGTGACCCCCAATTTCATTGTTACAAATTGAACATAATTAAAGCATAGTGATTAATCACAAAAACAATATGTAATTATATATGTGTTTTTCGATGGTCTTAGGCGACCCCTGTGAAAGGGTCATTCGACCCCCAAAAAGGTCACGACCCACAGGTTGAGAACCGCTGACCGAAAGGAACTAGAAAAATTAAAACAAAAAATGAGTAGAAGGAACAAAATAATAAAGATAAAGGAAAAAATAAATAAAATAGAGACAAAAAAAGAAAGAAAAGATCAATGAAACCAAGAGCTGGTTCTTTGAAAAGATAAATAATATTGGCACACTTTTAACCAGATTTATCTCCCCCCCACCCCCCCCAAAAAAAGGTCCAAAT
>NW_005371404.1:285315-308644 GCF_000412655.1 Myotis brandtii | reverse complement strand
GTGACTAAAGCACCGCAGAAATATAAAACATTACAAGAAAATACTGTGAACAACTCTATGCCAACAAATTAGACAACCTGAAAAAAATGAATACATTTCTACAAATATACAAGCTTACAGGAATGAATGCGGAAGAAAGAGAAAACCTGAACATACTGTGAGAGTGAACCAGCTATCTTTTCTGTCAAAGAAAGGAGCTCGCTGCCATCTTATGTCCCACCATTTTGATATGACCTTCAGATTCTTTCAGGGGGCCACCATCTTAGGTTCTGCCTTACCTTCCCCTTCCTCTGAATTACCCAATCCTGCAATAATGGGAATCTGAGCTCTGAACCCTGACCAATCAGGTCAGAGTTCAGAGTGAGGGTCAGGGCAGACTCCGAATCAGGAAATAAAACCAGAACAGACTTCTAGTTTGGTGTGCTTTTGCCCATGATTTCTAGCTGGCAGGAGCACCCTTCTGTGCAGAAGTAAATTTGCCTTGCTGATCCATTTTCGAGTGTTTGTCCCATTCCTGCGACATTGTTGAGAGCATTTCTAACAATTTGGGAGCTCATCTGGGATTTAGCCATGTTAGCGGGTCGTTTGGACCCCCCCCCAGAGGAGGTGCGCCCCACCATCTCCTTACGGTGGCCTTTGGGAGAGGGAGGCCTACCATACTCTGAGCCAGCAACAGACTCCGGATCGAAGGTAGATTGGCAATGCAGGGGAGGGGCCCAGGAAACCGCAGTGACCAAACCATTCTGTGCACAGACCAAGGTACAAAAGTCTTCAGAGAGAAGTAAGTAGTGCCTTGGTGGTCGGGACCTCCTGGAGTTTGTGTGTGTGTGAATGAGATGCTTCCCAGTAGCAAAGTGAGTGTGGAGTCCCTATTCCAGGCTCACGGCCAGAGGTGGACAAAGAAATGGGAGAGGAGTGCAAGAAACCTCTAAATTGGGGCGGGGGGGGGGCGGTGAGCCTCTAGTAGACACACAGCAGAGTGTGAGAAATCCTCAACTTAATAGGGGGGTTGAGCCTCTGGTAGACATACAGTTAAACCGTAGGGATGAGCAACAAAAATTCCTCCAGAAGTAAGATGAGAGGACAGGGGAAGAAAGTTCAGATTCCTCCAGATAGTCCATTGGGGTGTATGCTCCAATACTGGGAAGATAACTCTAGAACTAAAGGGAAAAGTAAGTAACAAATGATAAAATATTGCCATTTTATCTGGACACAGGAACCCATTCTAAAACCATCTGTATTTTGGCCCAAATTCGGGTCTGATGAGGATTGGGTTTGTCAACTTCTCATAGAATATGTTAATGATAAAAGTGCAGTCACTCAAGAGAAGATTGACTATGCTCTCTGTTGGAGAAAGGAACCAGTAGTCCTTTCCCCCTAAAGGCAGAGAAACCTAAAAGAGAACAAGGGGGGACAGACAAATGGGATCCCTTGAATTGCCTTTCCCCTCTCTATGCCACCACGAGACAATCTGAGAAAACATCCAAGATGGCTGATTTACAATCCCAACCTCCCCCTCAGGTGGAGGGCTGGCTTGATAAGGCTCCAAACTGTGGCCAGGAGGCTTCTGCGCCACAGGAAACCTCCTTTTCTAGATTACGAAAAGAACCAGAGCAATGCAAAAAGGATATTCACAGCTGTTATAATTGTAATGCGACGACCTGCGGAGACGACCACCAGGGAATCAGATCAAAGATTTAGGAGCCCTTATTGAGCTGGCCAGCAACTACAGTTACAGCACCCTGCAGAGGCAAAGGCTGAACTGCAGCCCAGACTATAGGAATTACAGCATTTTATTTACAAAAACCACAAAGTTACAAAAACCTTAGTTCCCGACACAGTATAGTATCAATACCTTCCTATCTATGTGTTTTAGGAACAGAGAGTACAGCATATGGAGAAGGGGCCATGAGACCATATCTCAAGGCCTGGCCTGATGTCAGTACATTCCTATCTATGTGTTTTAGGAACAGAGCACAGCGCGCCCCATCTGGCCGAAGCGCCAGATATGCAGCCCAGCACAATAATAATGTTATGGTCATAAGGAAACCCCTCTAATGTGTGGAAATAATTATTGTGTGAGATGTTTGCTGTGTAAAGACCCCAATACTCTGTAACTTCCAATATGTGGTGAATGCCCCACTATCTTGATGTGCATGCCCTAAGCCTTTAAAGTGTAAACACCCAGCTCCTAGCATAAGCCACACTGTCTAGCCCACACACCACACACAACATGGAGGAGGGAGAATAGGCTTTGTAAATGTTCCACTCACCAGTTCAGAGGTGAGGGAACTTAAGAAAGAGTTAAAGCCTCTGCTGGAAGACCCACATGGTGTAGCTGACCAATTAGATCAATTTCTAGGCCCACAAGTATATACATGGACCAAATTAATGTTCATTTTAGGAATCCTATTCTTGGGAGAAGAGAGAGCAATGATTTGAAGGTCAGCTATGGTGGTCTGGGAATGAGAGCACCTGACTGGCCCTGAGGCACTTTCAGCAGAGGTAAAATTTCCAAACCAGGAGCCCCAGTGGGACCATAACAACATGGACCATAGAGGGCACATGAGAGATCTTAGGGAGCTAATCATTAAAGGAATTAGGGAAGCAGTTCCCCAATCTCAGAACCTGAATAAAGCCTTTAATATTCAACAAGGCAGAGAAGAAGGGCTTTCTGAATTTTTATCAAGACTAAAAGATCAAATGAAAAAATACTCTGGGTTAGACCCTGAGGACCCATTGGGTCAAGGATTATTAAAATTACTAGTGGCCCAGTGCATGAAATCTGTGCACATTAAAGGGGAATTAATTAGAGGAAATATTTTAATATTGCTATTGCCCTTTATAATAGAAGAGTCTGACTGGCCCCATCCCCATTGGGCAACACCAAGTCCCGGCCAGCCCCACCCCCATCAAGCCCCACCCGGGGGCGGGGTGTGCAGCCTCACGTCCCAGTGCTGGGGCGGGGAGCATGGCCTCAGGTCCCCAGACCCCAGCGCCGGGGTGGGGGGCACAGCCTCAGGTCCCCCGACTCTAGCCTGTGCCACACATCCTCACCCAGACCTGCTGTACCTCAGGACCCATCAATGCACCTCCTGTTTTCTGGTCGTTTGGTCATTACAGATGAAAATAAAGTCATGCATTTAAGCATGCACATTCATTTTCAATGCCCAGTTTGTCTACATTCTCTAAATTGCAAAATAAATAAGATCTTCAGCCAGATAGCATCAAAATGCCACGTTCTTTATATAATGACACACACCATTTTCTCCACTCAATATACTCCATTTGAATGGATTAAATGTATGTGACTCACATGAAAGGCACTGCTGCTTGCTCTTAATAGAGGACACATTAGCTCATTACCTAACGCCAATCTGTTTGGGCAGTGGTTTAAACGGTATATACTGACTTGAAGAACAGAAGGAAAAATAACAAACAACAACAACAAAAAACAACGTTCAGTGCTATGGATGGCAGAATCCTCTCCCTTTCCCTTTGTTTTTTTTCTGCTTTTCCCATAAACCTATTTGCACTCTGCCTGAAAATTAACACAGAAGAAATAATCAGATGCTGTAATCTGCATTTTATAGTGCCATTTGAGTACAAAGAGGTGTTTTTTCAATCTTTACATTTTTATTTTAATCAATGCAGCTCAAACTTGCTCCCAACGTTCCAGGAGCCAGGCCAACATGGCTGTGCAGACACACCTTTACTAGGTGCTGTCAGGCTTCAGGACTGGGGCAGGGAACACGCCAGGTGTTGCTGGAAATGAATCAGCCCTCCTCTCTACATAGCAGGAGTCTTTTCATTATAAAATGCAAAGCAGCAGCCTTTTTCCATTACCCCCATCCCCAGCCCTCCTCCCGGGAGGAAGGAAGGGACTGGGAGGAAATTTACTCTGGGCTCTTTGATTTCTATTATTTAACTGAGCCCAGTGACAGCTGCTTCTCTGAGTGCAACACCAGTCTGCTCAGGGGTAGCCACACCTGGAAGGCAAATGGCAGAGCTGACCAGGAGCTTTGACCAAGCCTGAGCATGTGGGTCACAGCAACCTCGGAAGGTGGGCTGCTCCCAAAGATTCTAGGCTCCTCCCAGCTCCACACCCCAGCCCTCTGCCCTCCCCCTTTCACCCACAGGTGCCATCGGCATGGTGTGCCCCAAGGCTTGGTGTGCAGATGCCAGGGTTGCAGGTTCAAGACACTCTGCCTCCTCCTGGCACTTTGATCCATAAGCATCAGCAGGGACCTTTCCACTCGGTCTTGGTGTTTGGTCACTGCTGACGTTTTCTGGACTCTATGCCAGGGACAGCCAGGACCTTTGCCTCTGACCAACACAGTCCCTGCAGCCTGCCTGAGGTACCCCCAGTTCTGGGAAAGTGTGGGGGCATGGCTGGCCTGGGTGAGGGGCCTTGGGGGGGGAGTTGGCTAGCTGCCCCACCGTCAATTGGGGTGGAAGAGGCTGATCAGGGGTGGGGCCGGAGGAGGGGCTGGGCAGGGCAGCCATCTTATGACAGTATTACAGCGTGAGGGTAAATTCGCATATTACCTCTTTATTATACAGGATATTTAGTCACTAACAGTTGGCCTGACATTTTGAGAAAATTACAGAAATTGGAAAGACAAAGGCTTAGAGGAACTATTAAGAGAAGCCCAAAAGTATATATATATATATGTAGAGATGAAGAGAAACAGAAACAAAAATCTAAAATAATGCTTACCACTATGGAACAAGTAACCCAGGGAAGGACTGGCCCTAAGAGCCAAAAACAGAGACCACCACAATGGGGGCTCCCTAAGGGAAGAGGAGCACCAGGGCAAGAGAAGGGAAAAGGAAAGAATAAATGCTATAGATGTGGGAAGGAGGGACACTTCAAGAGAGAATGCCCAGAATTAAAGAGAGAGGAGAGGGTAGTACCTCTCATGACTTTTGATTAATACTAGAGAAGTCAGGGGCTCTTTTATGTTAAAGGGTCCTACCAAGAGCCCTTGTTAAATTTAGAAGTAGGACCTGATAGGGAGGAAGTAATATTTCTGGTTGACTCAGGGGCGGCCTGTTCCTCTCTAGTATATCACCCCACATCCCTGAGCCTATCCAATGAACATTTACTAGTTTCAGGAGTGAAGGGTGAAGGCTTTAGTGTGCCCATTTTAAGGAAACACAAGTCATGTACAAAACCCAGCAGGCCCAGACAGAATTTGTACCTGAGGCCGGGACCAATCTTTTAGGTTGGGATTTAATGACAAAATAGGAATCGGGGCACAAGAAAATGCAGGTCTCCCTTAATCTTTTGTCTACCAAAGAGGAGGAGAAGATCCTCCCTGAAGTCTGGACCAGTGAAGGAAACTGGGGAGGGTTAGATATTCCCCCAATTCAGGTTGAGTTAAAGAATAAAGGGGAATCAGTCAGGAGGAGACAATACCCAATCCCATTAGAAGGGAGAATGGGGTTGCAACCAATTATAGAAGGCTTGTTACGGGATGCCCTCCTTGAACCCTGTATGTCTCCTTTCAACACTCCTATTCTGCCAGTAAAGAAATCAGATGGATCTTACAGACTAGTCCAAGATTTAAGGGCAATCGATCAGATTGTTCAGAGAAGACACCCTATAGTTCCGAACCCATTATACTCTACTCAGAAAAATACATCATAATCATGCTTGGTTCATTGTAATTGATTTAAAAGACGCCTTCTGGGTTTGTCCTCTAGCAAAGGAGAGTAGAGACATTTTTGCTTTTGAATGGGAAAATGCGATTACTGGGAGAAAACAACAGTATCGCTGGATGGTTTTGCCTCAAGGGTTTACATACTCACCCAATCTGTTTGGGCAGATTTTTGAGCAAGTCCTAGAGAAATTTGAGACTCCCCTCTCAGTTAGACTAATCCAATATGTATAAGATCTATTGCTCTCAGGAATTAACAAAGGAGAAGTTACTGATACTACTATAGGTTTACTTAACTTCCTAGGTCAACATGGTTTAAGGGTCTCAAAAACAAAGCTACAATTTGTGCAAAAAGAAGTAAAATATTTGGAACATTTAATAAGTGAAGGGAAGAGATGATTAAGTCCAGAAAGAAACTCAGGGATTACTAACATGCCACTCCCAAACACTAAAAAGAACTTAGAAAATTCTTAGGACTAGTGGGATACTGTAGGTTATGGATTGATTGTTATGCGTCTAAAACTAAGGAACTGTACCTCAAACTTTTGGATGAGGAACCGAATCCCTTTCTGTGGAAACCTGAGGAGATGCAGTTAGTAGTTCTCAAAGAGGCCTTAGTTACTGCCCCAGTGCTGGTGTTACCCTCATTGGAGAAATCATTCCATTTATATGTTAATGTGGATAAGGGAACTGCCCTAAGAGTTCTAACCCAAGAGCATGGGGAGAAAAAACAACCGGTTGCATACTTGTTTAAACTACTGGATCCAGTTACTAGAGGATGGCTTGAGTATGTTCAATCTGTAGGAGCAACCACCCTATTAACTGAAGAAAGCAGAACGCTGACCTTTGGGGGAGCATTAATTGTCAGCACTCCACATCAAGTTATAACCATTCTCAATCAAAAGGTAGGCAAGTGGCTAACTGACTCCCGGATATTAAAATATGAGGCCATTTTATTAGAAAAAGATGACCTAGTACTTACTACTGACAGCTGTCTAAATCCCACTGAATTTCTAACTGGAGGAGGGGCACTGGGTCATGTTGAACACCATTGCATGGATCTCATAGACTACCAAACCAAAGCGAGACCTTACCTCAGGGAAACCCCTTTCTCTACAGGGTTTAAACTCTTTGTAGATGGTTCCTCTTGAGTGCTTGAGGGAAAAAGGCACAAAGGATACTCTGTTGTAGATGGGGAGCAATCCACAGTTGTGGAATCAGGGAGACTGCCCAATGGGTGGTCTGCCCAGACATGTGAATTGTTTGCCCTCAATGAGGCTTTAAAATTTTTAAAGGGAAAGGAGGGAACCATCTATACAGACTTAAAATATGCCTTTGGCGTAGTGAACACTTTTGGAAAAATCTGGACTGAAAGGGGCTTTATCAATAGAAAGGGATGAGATCTAGTACACAAGGAATTAATCTCCCAGGTATTAGAGAGCCTAATGTTACCTGAAGAAATAGCAGTAGTACATGTGCCTGGGCATCAATGAGGCTATTCCATTGAAGCCCAAGGAACAGATTAGCAGATGAGGCTGCTAAGGAAGAAGCCCTCCAGCCTGTAGCCCTGATTTTTCATCTCACTCCTGTTCTTTCCCCACTTGCTACCCTGGTTTTCACTCCACAGGAGGAAGAGCAGCTAGCCAAGATAGGAGCCTCCAAAACTCCTGAAGGGAAGTGGCTCTTACTGGTGGGAGGGAAATGCTTTCTAAGACCATTATGAGGGAACCAGAGGCCCATTGCATGAATTCGTGCAAGAGTAGACCTTTTTTCCCCTAGCTGCTGGCACCGGCTTTCCTCTGGCACCCGGGACCCGGGCTTCCCTTGTAGCCCTGGCTTCGTCCGGAAAGACATCCGATCTAATTAGCATATTACACTTTTATTATTATAGATTACTAATCCAATTGCATAAAGATAGTCATTGGGGCCACAGGCCATGTGTGATGCTGTTCTTAAGAACCTATGGGTGTGTAGGTATATATACTGTCACAAAGCAAGTTGATGAGAGCTGTATTACCTGTAGAAAAATGAACAAGCAGGAACTGAGGAAACAACTATCAGGAGGGAGGAACCCAGGCTTAAGACCATTTCAGAGCATCCAGGTGGATTATACTGAGATGTGTAAAATAGGTAGCCTCAAATACCTTCTAGTGATAGTAGATCATTGGACTAATTGGATTGAAGCCATTCCACTACCGAGTGCTACAACCAATAACATAACTAAGGCACTCTTAGAAAATATAATTCCTTGCTTTGGATTGGTTGAGAACATAGATTCAGATAATGGAAGCCATTTTACAGCCACCATTATTAAGGAACTAATGAAAATCTTGGGAATAAAATGGGAATATCACACACCCTGGCACCCACCCTCCTCAGGCAAAGTAGAAAGAATTAACCAAACTCTGAAAAGACACATCACCAAATTAATCCTAGAAACTAAGCTTCCCTGGACAAAATGTCTCCCGATTGCTCTTCTCAGAATTAGAACAGCCCCTCGTAAAGACATTGGGATAGCCCCTTATGAGATGCTTTATGGATTACCTTATTTAGGTTGAAATTCTGACCTGCCAACCATGGAAACCAAGGATCAATTTCTTAAAAACTATATATTGGACCTCTCCTCTACTCTCTGTCAGGTTACAAGGACTACTTGCCCATACCCCACCTCTTGAATTCCCGGTACATCCTTACCTACCCGGTGATCATGTCCTGATCAAGACCTGGAAGGAGGACAAACTTGAGCCAGCCTGGGAAGGACCTTATCAGGTGCTCTTCACAACTGAGAATGCTGTTTGCACTGCAGACAAAGGTTGGACCCACTACACTCGGATTAAGGGAACTCCGTCCTAGAGTTCCGACCAATGCCAGACAGTCCAGTTTCTCCCCGTATGAGTCTGGGTCCCCAGAGACTTGCCCGGAACTGGAGTTCAGAGCAGTCAGGAGCTTGAGACTCCCTCCCGATTGAAAAAGACGACCGTGTCCTCAGTTGCCAGCCCTTTCCACGTGCGCCTCCATACCTCTGCACTTTACTTCCGCACCTCCTCTGAGTCTCAGTGTGCTTTTCTCTTTCCTTATAGTTGTAGAATTTCCACTCAGCCAGCCTTCCTGTGGTTCTGGATGATGTCCGTTTTTTTTTTTTTTTTTTTTAATTGTATTTTTGAAGTGGTTGTGCGAGGCAGCAATTTCCGGTGTTTACCTGTGCCACCATCTTGGTTTCTCCTTATCTATCTCTTTATTTATTTGTTATTATTCTATTCTCTGTTGTTTTGTTCATATATTTAATTTCCCTCTTCCTTTCTGCTACCCCAATTCCCTTTCTCTTTCTTTTTTTTTAACTACTCAATTTTGAAAAAATATTTTTGTCTCTTTGCTTTTTCTTTTCTTATCCTAATTTTGTAACTTGTTTCACTTCTTAAATTTAAGCTTATCTGCCCTCTACTCTATCCTCCTTTATGATTTTTTTTCTTCCCTTCTCATTATTTTTCCCCCTCCTCTATTCTAAACCATAGTCCTTTCCCTATTCCTCTAATTCTTTATTCTTATTTTCTTTATTGAAGCTCTGCAACTATAGATTCTTCCTCCCACTTCTTGTTTTTTGTTTGTGCATTTTGGTTTCTTTGTTTGTTCTGTTGTGTTTTCTTCCCATAATTTTACATTTTTATTTTTTATCATCTTGCTCTCTTTTCTCTTTTCTAATTCTCTTAGATCTGGTGGTCACTTTTTGGGAGAGACTATAGGGGTTTTCTGTACATTCTTATTGTGTTCCTTCTGTTTTGTGTGTTGTCTTATTGTATTTTGTGCTGTTCAATCAGCACCTCCACAATGACTGACACAACATGGTCAGGCGTGAGACACATAATCAGACATATCTGAGAGCAGACTTCGTTCACATATGGGATAATAACCTTCAAGACCCAACTACAACAGGGAACCCAAATATCACAAGTAAGAGGCCATCCTAGAATACCTAGGCCAGGACCTGAGAGACTGTAATACTGGGTCCCACAAAACACCTACTTTATAATACCAGCCACAAAAATCTGGGTGGCATGGCAGTTTTATCTAATATATAGAAACAAATACAAAGGAACAAAAAAATGGGAATATAAAGAAACAACCCCCCCCCAAATAAAAGAAAAGGAGAAATTGCCAGAAAAGGAACAAAATGAAATGGATGCAAGTAAGTTTTCAGATAAATAATTCAAAGTAATGGTTTTAAGGATGTTAAAATATCTTAAAATGAATTACAAGCAACTCTATGAGAATTATAAGGAGCTGAATGAGAAATACACCAAAATGAATAAGAATCAAGAGGAAATGAAGAATGACATAGCTGCAATAAAGAACACCCTGGAAGGTTGCAACAGTAGAGTAGAAAATGCTGACAACTGATTCAGCGAGTTGGAAGACAAGGTAAAAAAAACACAAGCAGAGCAGCAACTGGAAGAAATTAAAAAGCAGGAAGAGAGTCTAAGGGAGCTTTGGGAAAGCATGAAACAAAACAATATCTGCATAATAGGGGTGCCAGAAGGAGAAAAAGCAGAGCAAGGAATAGAAAACCTATTTTAAGAAATAATGACAGAAAATGTCCTTGACTTTGTAAAGGAAAAAGTCACACAAGCCCAAGAAGCACAGAGTCCCAATTAAGATGAATCCAAAAGACATACACCAAGATACATCATAATTAAAAAGGCAAGTGTAAAAGACAAAGAAAGAATCTTAAAGGCTGCAAGATAGAGACAGGAAGTTACATACAAGGGATCTCCCATTAGACTATCAACTGATTTCTCAATAGAAACATATAAGGATAGAAGGGAATGGCATGAAGTATACAAAGTGATGAAAAACAAGGGACTGAATCCAAGACTACTCTATCCAGCAAACCTATCATTCAAAATTGAAGGTGAAATCAGGAGTTAGCAGACAAAAAAGGTAAAGGAGTTTATTACCAACAAACCAGGGATGCAAGAAATGCTAAAGGGACTGTTGTAAAAAAAATAAATAAATCAAAAGGGAAGAACACATGCATAAGGAATAAAAATGGCAATAAATAAGGACCTATTGATAATAACCTTAAATGGAAATGGATTAAATGCTCCCATCAAAATACATAGGATAAGAAAACATCACACACACACACACACACACACACACACACACACACACATATATGCAGTCTACAAGAGGCACACTTCAGAACAAAGGACTTACACAAACTAAAAGTGAAGGGATGGAAAAAAATTTTTCAGGCAAATGTAAATGAAAAAGTGCAGGGGTAGCAATACTTATATCTGACAAAATATACGTCAAAGTGATGGCCATAAGTATATAATGAAGACCACTTCATAATACTAAAGGGATCGATACAACAAGAGGCTATAACTCTGGTAAACATATATGCAACCAATACAGAAGCACCCAAATACACAATACAACAACAACAGCAGCAGCAACAAAACAAACAAACAAAAACTTGTGGATGATAGCAAGTGAGATATCAATAGCAATACAATCATAGTAGGGGACTCTAATACCACACTGACATCACTGGTAAAACACTTCTAGACAAAAAAATCAACAAGGAAACAGCAATTCTAAATGACTAACTGGAACAGATGTAACTACTAGACATCTTCATAACATTTCACCCCAAAGCTATAGAATATACATTCTTCTCAAGTGCACATAGGGCATACTTAAAGATATACCAAATGTTAGGACACAAGGTAAGTCTCTGCAAACTCAAAAAGATTGAAATCATATCAAGCATCTTCTCAGACCACAATGGCATGAAATTAGAAATCAGCTATTATAAAAATACTCAAAAACAATCAAATACATGGAGGCTAAAATTGCATGCTATTAAACAATGAATGGGTCACCAAAGAGATCAAAGAAGAAAAAAGAACCATCCTGGAAACAAATTAAAATGAGCACACAACAGTCCAAAATCTATGGGACACAGTGAAATCAATTCTGAGAAGGAAAGTAGGCATTATAGGCCTACCTCAAAACAAACAAACAACAAAAAGAAAACCACAAGAAAAACTTGTAAGAGATATCTAACAGTATAACTTAAAGAATAAGAAAGAGAACAATAAAAGACCAGAGTAAGTAGAAGAAAGGACATAATAAAGACCAGAGTAGAAATAAATGACATAGGGACAAACAAACAAACAAACAAACAAAAAATGCAATAAAACCAAGAGCTGGTTCTTTGAAAGGTTAAAGGAGATTGATGAACCTCTACCCAGACTCACCAGGAAACAAAGTGAGAAGAACCAAATAAACAAAATCAGAAACAAAATATGTGAAGTAACACCTGAGTTTACAGAAATACAAAGGATTGTAAAAAAAAATAATAATAATATGCATGACTATTTTCCAACAAACTGGACAACTCTAACAAAATGGACATATTCCCAGAAAAATGCAATCTTCCAAAACTAAATCAGGTAGAATCAGACAACCTAAATAGGCCAATAACAATTGATGAAATTAAAGCTGTAATAAAAAAAAAAATAAAAAAAAAAAAAAAAAGCCCTGGTCCGTATCCGGTCACAAGGTAGTTTAAACAAACATTCAAAGAATAACTAACACCTCAAAATATTCCAAAAATTCTAGAGGGAAGAATACTTCCAAGCTCTTTCTATGAGGCTATCATTACCCTAAACCAGGGGTCCTCAAATTATGGCCCGCGGCCCGCAGAAAACATTTATCTGGCCCGCCAGGTGTTTTTGCCGCCGCTGCCTGTTGCTTGGCAGCAGACTAGTTTTTTTTTTAACTATAGTCCGGCCCTCCAACGGTCTGAGGGACAGTGAACTGGCCCCCTGTTTAAAAAGTTTGAGGACCCCTAAACCCAAAACAAGATAAAGACACTACAAAGAAAGAGAATTACAGGCCAATATCTCTGATGACCGTAGATTCTAAAATAACAAAATTTTAGTAAATCAGATCTAGCATTAAAAAGATCATACACCATGACCAAGTGGGATTTATTCTTAGGATGCAAGGCTGGTATAATATTCACAAATCAACAAAGGTGATACAACACATGAACAGATTGCAAACAAAAATCATAGGATCATATGAATTGATGCAGAAAAAGCATTTGACAAAATCCAACACCCTTTTTTGATAAAAACTCAAAGTGCTAATAGAGGGATAATATCTCAATATAATAGAAGTCATGTATGACAAACTTACAGCCAACATAATTCTCAAAAGGCAAAAACTAAAATCATTTTCCTAAGAAGTGGAAAAAGACAGGAATGCCCTCTTTCACCACTGTTGTTCAAAATAGTAGCAGAAGTCCTAGCCATAGTGATCAGATAAGAAGAAATAAAAGACATCCAAATTGGAAAGGAAGAATTAAAACTCTCATTATTTGCAGACATCATAATACTGTACATAGAATACTCTAAAGACTCCATAAAAACTACTATATTTAATAAATGAATAAAGAAAGGTACCAGAATACAAAATTAACACCAAAACACTATGGGATTTTTATTTATTTTTATTTTAAATTATTTATTGTTGAATGTATTACATATGTCCACATTTTCCTGAATTGTCCTCTCCCACCCTGCCCCTGCTCCGTAGCCCAGGCCTTCACCCCCCTATTGTCTGTATCCATTTGTTATGCTTATATACACAGTTCTATGGTTGCTCTCCTATGCCCTCCCAACCCTCCCGCCCTCGCCTGCCATCTGAGGTTTTATGGTCTGTCCAATGCTTCTATGTCCCTGGATTTATTTTTGATCAGCAGTATATGTTGTTCGTTATATTCCACAAATGAGTGACATCATGCGATAATTATTTTTCTCTGACTGGCTTATTTCACTTAGCATAATGCTCTCCAGGTTCACCCATGCTGTTGTAAATGGTAAGAGCTCTTTTTTTACAGCAGTGTAGTATTCTATTGTGTAGATGAATCACAGTTTTTTAACCCACTTATCTGCTGATGGGCATTTATGCTGTTTCCAAATATTAGCTATTGTAAATCGAGCTGCTATGAATATAGGGTATCATATATTCTTTCTGATATGGTGTTGCTCATTTATTGGGATATATTCCTAGAAGGTGGATTACTGGTTCAAATGGGAGTTCCATTTTTAATTTTTTGAGGAAACTCCATACTGTTTTTCACAGTGGTTGCACAAGTTTGCATTCCCACCAGCAGGGCACAAGGGTTCCTTTTTCTGCATTTGTCATTTGTTGATGATAGCCATTCTGACACGTGGTGAGGTGACACCTCATTGTCATTTTGATTTAAATTTCTTGGATGATTAGTGATTTTGAGCATTTTTATATGCCTCTTGGTTTTTTATATGTCTGTTTTCAAGAAGTGTCTATTTAGGTCCTTTGCCCATTTTTTGATTGGATTGTTTATCTTCCTTTTGTTAAGCTGTATGGATATGCTATAAATTTTGGAGATTAAAACTTTATCAGATGTAACATTGGTAAATATGTTCTCTCATTCAATGTGCTCTCTTGCTATTTTGTTGATAGTTTCTATTGCTGGGCAGAAGTATTTTTTTTATTTTTTTTTTGATGTACTCCCATTTGTGTATTTTCTCCTTAGTTTTCCTTGTCTTAGGAGATGTGTCGGTAAAGATATTGCTTTGAGATATGTCTGATATTTTGCTGCCGATGTATTCTTCTAAGATTTTTATGGTTTCCCATCTTATGCTTAAGTCTCTTATTCATTTTAAGTTTATTTCTGTGTATGGTGTAAGTTGGTGGTCTATTTTCATTTTTTTGCATGTATCTGTCATATTTTCCCAACACCGTTTATTGAAGAGACTATCACTGCTCCACTGTATGCTCTTAACTCCTTTGTCAAATATTAATTGAGCATACTGGCTGGGGTTGATTTCTGGGTTCTTTGTTCTGCTCCATTTGTATATATGTCTGTTCTTGTATCAGTACCAGGCAGTTTTGAGAACATTGGCTTTGAAATATAACTTGATATGTGGTATTGTGATCCCTACAACTTTGTTCTTATTTCTCAGGATTGCTGTGGCTATTCTGGGTCTATTTTTATTCATTATAAATTTTTTGAGAGGTTGTTCTAAGTCCATGATATATACCATTGGTATTTTAATGGGGATTGGGTTGAATCTATAAATTGCTTTGGGTAGCATGGACATTTTAATGATGTTGATTATACCAATCCATGAGCATGGTATATTCTTCCACCTGTTTATATCTTTCTCTATCTCTTTTATCAAAGTCCTATAGTTTTCTGTATCCTGTTACATTGCCAAATTGATTTATTAAATATAGTACTTTTTAATAGAGTCTTTAGAGTTTTCTATGTATAATACCATGTCATCTGGGAATAATTACACTTTTACTTCTGTTCCAGTTTGGATACCATTTATTTCTTCTTCTTGTCGGATTGCTGTGGCTAGCACTTCTAGTACTCTGTCCAACAGGAGTGGTGGAAGTGGGCATCCCTGACTTATTACTGTTCTTAGGGGAAATAGTTTAATTTTTTACTCATTGAGTATGTTGTTGGTCATAGGTTTGTCATACAAGGCTTTTATTATGTTGAGTTATGATCCCTCTATTCTTACTTTGCTGAGAGTTTTTATAAAAAAAGGTTGTTGGATTTTGTCAACTTGATATGATTATGTAATCTTTGTCTTTCAATTTGTTTATGTAATGAATCACGTTTATTGATTTGCAACTATGCTACCAGCTGTGTATCCCCAGAGAAAAACCCACAAACCCACATAGTCATGGTGTATGATCTTTTAGATATATTGCTGGATACCATTTGATAGAACTTTGTTGAGTAATTAGCATCTATTTTCATCATGGATATGGGCCTGTAATTCTCTTTCTTTGTAGTGTCCTTATCAGTATTTGGGATTAGGGTAATGTTAACTTCCTAGAAAGAGCTTGGAAGTGTTCTTTCCTCTTGAATTTTTTGGAATAGTCTGAGGAGGATAGGTTTTAGTTCTTCTTTAAAAGTTTGGTAAAACTCCCCTCTGTGGCTGTCTGGACCAGGGCTTTTGTTTGCTGAAAGTTTTTTGATGACTCCTTCAATTTCCTCTATAGTTACCAGCGTATTCAGATTTCTTAATTCTTCCTGATTGAGTTTTGGAAGGTCGAATTTTTCTAGGGATATTTCCATTTATTCTAGGTTGACCAGTTTGTTGAAATAGAGTTGTTCATAGTATTTTTTTTAACTCATTTGTATTTCTGTGGAGTCGGTTGTTACTTTGCCTCTTTCATTTCTGATTTTGTTTATTTGGGTCCTCTCTCTTTGCTTCTTGGTGAGCCTGGCTAGAGGTTCATCGATCTTCTTTATCCTTTGAAAGAACCAGCTCTTGCTTTTATTGATCTATTGTATTGTGTGTGTTTTTTGGTCTCTATGTCATTTATTTCCACTCTGATCATTATTATATCCTTCCTTCTGCTCACTCTGGGCTTTTCTTGTTGCTCTCTTTCTAATTCTTTAAGTTGTAAGGTTAGATAATTTATTACCAGTTTTTCTTGTTTTTGAGGTAGGCCTGTGGAGCTTTGAACTTCCCTCTCAGGACTGCTTTCACTGTGTCCCATAGGTTTTGGATTGTTGTGTTTTCATTGTCATTTGTTTCCAGGATGTTTTTTATTTCTTCTTTGATATATTTGGTAACCTAATCATTGTTTAATAACATGGTAGTTAGCCTCCATGTGTTTGATTTTTTCATTGTTTTTATTGTAGCTGATTTCTAATATTATGCCATTGTGATCAGAGAAGATGCTTCATATGATTTCAATCTTCTTGAATTTGAAGAGAATTTCCCTGTGTCCCAATATGTGGTCTATCTTTGAAAATGTCCCCTGTGCATGTGAGAAGAATGTATATTCTGTAGCTCTAGGGTGAAATATTCTGAAGATGTCAATGAAGTCCATCTGATTTAGTGAGTCGTTTAGGATTCCTCTTTATTTGTTGATTCTTTTTGCCTAGATAATCTATCCAGTTATGTCAATGCAGTATTAAAGTCCCCTACTATGATTGTTTTGCTGTCTATCTCTCCCTTGATATCTTCCAGAAGTTTTTTTTTATGTATTTGGGTGCTTCTGCATTGGGTGTATATATGTTTACCAGTGTTATAACCTCTTGTTGTATTGATCCCTTTAGTATTACAAAGTGGCCTTACTTATCTCTTGTTATGGCCTTCACTTTGAGGTCCATTTTGTCAGACATAAGTATTTCTACCCTAGCTTTTTCTTCATTTCTCTTTGCCTGAAAAATATTTTTCCATCCTTTCACTTTCAGTATGTGTGAGTCCCTTGTTCTGAGGTGGGTCTCTTGTAGACAGAAGATATATGGGTCATGTTTTCTTGTCCATTCAGCCACTTAATATATTTTGATTGGAGCATTTAATCCATTTATGTTTAAGGTTATTACTCATAGGTACTTGTTTGTAGCAATTTCCATTCTTTATGCCTGTGTTCCTTCTTCCTTTTATATTTCTTCTTTTTACCACAGTCACTTCAGCATTTCTTGCATTGCTGGCTTGGTAGTGATAAAATCCCTTAGTCTTTTTTTGTGATGCTCTTGATTTACCCTTCAATTTTGAATGACAGCTTTGCTGGATAGAGTATTCTTAGATTCAGTCCCTTGTTTTGTATCACTTTGTATACTTCATTCCATTCCCTTCTGGCCTGATGTGTTTCTGTTGAGAAATCTTTTGATAGACTAATGGGAGACCCCTTGTACATAACTTTCTGTCTCTCTCTTGTAACCTTTAAGATTTTATCCTTGTAATTAATGTTTGCCAATGTAATTATGACACATCTTGGTGTGGGTCTTTTGGGGTCATCTTGTTTGGGACTCTCTGTGCTGGTGTGCCTTTTTTCTTCCCCAAATCAGGGAAGTTTTCTGTCATCATTTCTTCTAATAGGTTTTCTAATCCTTGCTCCTTTTCTTGTCCTTCTGGTACCTCTATTATACGTATTTTCCTTCGTTTCATTATGTCCCAACGCTCCCGTAGCCTCTTCTTTTGCTTTTTATTTTTTTCCAATTGCTATTCTGATTGGGTGTGTTTTACTGCCCTGTCGTCTAACTTGCTGATTTGATCCTCTGCTTCCTCTAGTCTATAGTTTTAACCTTCCATTTTTTTTGTAGGTATATCATTCTTTATTTCCTCTTGATTTTCTCATCCATCAGATTTCGGAATGGTATGAGTGTCTCAGAATTCTTTTTCTGACATATTTCATGTCTCCATTTCATTTAGTTCATTTCCTGGCAATTCCTCTTTTTCTTTCCTTTGGATTTCTTTTTGTCTCCCCATTTTTGCTCTCACCAAATGGTCCAGGCACCAAGTCAAGTGGTGCTGGTGGCTGAAGTGGTGGGCTTGGTGGGAAGGTCGCTCACTCTGAGACTCACTGGTGAGCCCAGGCACCAATTTGGGTGGGACCTGTGGTTGAAGCAGGAGGCTTGGTGGGCTGGTTGCATACCTCAAGATTCACCAGAGGGCACATGTGACTAGTCGCATGGGTCTTGTGACTCTATCGGCCGGCTTGGTGGGAGGGTTGTGAACTCCAAATCTCACCAGGGGACCTCGGTGCCAAGTTGTGCAAAGGGTCCAATCTCCGAGTCATGCGTGTGGCCTATGGCTGAAGCAGCATGTTGCTGAGAGGGGAGTACACTCTGGGGCTCACAGGAACCTGCAGCTGAGGAGGCTGGAGTCCCAGTGTCTGTGGGTCTGCCTGATGAGGTAACAGGTCTTTGGCTGGAGTGGCTGTACGGTCCAGAATGGTGTCTGAGGCCAGTCTTAGTGGTGGTGAAGCTGTGCTCCTACTCACAGCAGCTCTCCCTTTCAAGATGGCATTGTTTCTATGCCAGAGCTGGTCACCCTGGGAGTGCTTGCAGCAGGTACCAGTGACTCCCTGTTTAGTTGAGCTTGGTCTGCCAACCCCCGAGACTCCTGCAGGATCTAACTATCCCTCACTCACACACATATCACACACTCCCCTTTCTCACTCACTCACACTGTCTCCCTCCCTGCTGTTCTGCAAGCTCCCATCTTTACTCTCTGTCTGCTTCAGTTTGTTTATCCATTCAGTAGTTGATGAGCATTTAGGTTGTTAAAATTTTTTACTATTTTGAGTAATACTGTTATAAACATTTGTGTACAAGTTTTTGTGTGAGCAGGAATTCCCACTTCCCTGAGATTAATGTGCCATAGTTAATTGCTGAGTCATATGGTAATTGCAATTCTACTATTTTAAGTTAACACCAGTAATGTATGAGTGAACTGATTTCTTTGCATCTTGCCAATATTTGGTGTTGGCACTATTTTTTTTTAATTTTAGTCATTTGGATAGCTCTGTATTGATACATACTTTACAAATATTTTTCCTAGTCTGTAGGTTGACTTTTTGTATGCTAGATATTAGTCTTCAGGACAGTATTTATATAAATCATGAAATCCCATTTATTGATTGTTAAAAAATTCAGTACCCTTTGGGGTCACATCTAAGACTTCAGCAAGCCCTAGGTTGCAAAGATTTTCTCCTATATTCTAAAAGTTTTATAATTTTACATATTATGTTTAAGTCTTTGATCCATTTTGGAAATTTTGTACAACATGTGAGATTTGGCTCAAGGTTCTTTATATATCTATTAATGTCTAATTCTTCCAACACCATGTATTGAAAAGATTATCCTTCCTCCATTGAAATTTTGCAACTCTGTGAAAAATTAGTTGTCTGTGCTTGTGTGGAGTTATTTCCAGTTTCTATGCTATGTTCTATTGATCTTTTCATCTATCCCCCCACGAATACCACAACTTTGATTACAGTAGCTATATATAAGTTTTAAAAATGGATTCACCAATTCCTCTCACTTTATTCTGCTTCTTTAAATACTTTTATTATTCTACTTCCATTAGCTTTCCATATTACTTTCAGAATTATTTATATCTATAAATGTATTTCTGCAATTTTTATTGGGATTGTGGTAAATCAGTATATCAATTTGTTGAGAATTTACTTATTTACTGTATTGAGTTTTCCACTACATGAACATGGAATGTCTCTACATTTATTTAAATCATCTTTGATTTATATCATCAGTATTTTGTAGTTTTCAATGCATGTTTTGTTGTTTTTCTACCTAAGTATTTTAATTTTTTATAACCGTAAATGGTATTGTATTTTTAATTTCAGTGTCCATGTGCTCATTGTTAGTATATGGAAATACAATTTATTTTTTATATTGTTCTCATATCCTGAGATCATGATGAACTAACTTATTAGTTCTAAGATTTTGTTGTTGTTGTTAGATTCCATGGAATTTTTATGTAGCCAATTATGTTATCTGCATTAAGGACAGTTTTACATTCCTTTCCAATCTGTATTCCATTTATTTTATTTTATTGTCTCATTGCACTGACTAGAATTTCCAGTACTATCTACACTAATAAAAGAGAGAAATGCAAATTGGTGTCACTCTGCTATGCCCACCAGCCAATCAGAGTGACTTCGCAAATTAATCCAACAAATATGGTGGTTAATTTGCATACGCAGGCATGGAGCAAAGACTGAAGGCTCCAGCCAGAGTGAAGACTGAAGACTGAAGACTAAAGACTGAAGACTGAAGAAGCTTGGCTAGGCTTCTCCCCTCAGGCTGGACCAAAGGCCTGGGTCCCAGGTGCTGGAGGAAACCAGTGCTGGCAGCCAGGGGAAGGAAGGCCTATTGTGCGCATCTTTGTGCAACAGGCTTCTAGTGTTAAATAAGAGTGTAAAAGACAGACATTCTTGCTTTATTCCATATCTAAAGGAGAAATCATTTTCTTTCATTATTAATCATGATGTAAGCTGTAGATTTTTTGTACATTCTTATTAATTTGAGAAAGCTCCCCTGTGTTTCTACTTTCTGAGGGTTTCTATTATGAATGAGTGTTGAATTTTGTCAAATGCTCTCTCTGTGTCATTTAATATGATCATGTTATTTTTTCTTCTGTCAATATGGTGGATTACATTGGTTAAGGTTTTGAAGATTTAACCATCTTTGTATTCCTATAATAAGCTCTACTTGATAATGTATTACATTTGTTTTTATATTTGATGGATTTTATTTGCTCACATTTTGTTAATGATTTTTATGTCTATATTCTTGATATATATTGTCTGATAGTTTTCTTTTGTTTCTACTGTCTTTTTCTGTTTTTGGAATTGCAGTACTACCTACTTCATTTTTAAAAAGTTGGAAAGTGTTCCCTCTGCTTCTATTTGTTAGAAGAAATTGTGTAGTATCATATTTATTCTTCTTTAAACATTTTGAAAAATTCTCCAGAGAAACTAGCTTGTCCTCATTTTTTAAACTATAAATTCAATTACTAAGAAGGTATGGAGCTATTTAAATTATCTATGTCATACCAAGTGAATTGGAATGATTTATGGAATTTTTCTTATTTGATCCATTACATCAAAGTCCTGAAATTTATGTGCATAGAAATGTTTGTAATATTCACTTATTATCCTTGGTATGTCCGCAGTATCAGTAGTTATATTTTCTTTTTAATTCCAGATATGACAATTTGTGTCTTCTCTCTTTTGTTGTCAGTCTTGCTAGAGATTTGTCAATGTTATTCACCTTTTTAAAGAACTAGCTCTTTTTGTCATTAATATTTTCTCTATTTCTCTGCTTACAATTTCATGAACTTTACTCTTATCTTCATTAGTTCCTACTTTCTGCTAGCTTTGGGCTTATATTTTTATTTTCTATTACTAGATTATTGAGGTGGGAGTACAGATTATAAATCAATAATATGATACGTTTCCTGTTTTCCAATGTACAAATTTAGCACAATAAATTTTCCTCTCAGCACTGCATTGTTGTTTTCCACAAGTATTGATCTATTAAATTTTAGTTTATCTTTAGTTATGAGTGTTTTTTAAATTCCCATGAGATTTCCTTTTTTTAATAAATCTTTATTGTTCAGATTATTACAGATGTTCCTCTTTTTTCCCCCCATAGCTCCCCTCCACCTGGTTCCCACCCCACCCCATATACTTACCCCCCGCCACTGTCCTCATCCATAGGTGTAAGATATTTGTCCAGTCTCTTCCCACACCCCCCACACCTCCTTCCCCCCAAGAATTATCAGTCCATTCCCTTTCTATGCATAACATTTCAAGAACAAAAAGTGTTTTAAGTCCCAATTTCAATGTCCAAGAGTTCTGAGTCCAAGTTTCAATGTCCGACAGTTCCTTATGTGTAGGTGTCAGCAATGATATTTCAGTTCTGGATGGTGGACAAATGGTGGCAATGCAGGTCCGACCCTCTCTGGTTTGATCCTGGGCAACCTGCAGCGACGCACAGCTGCTGACTGCTAGCATGGCAAAGTGACGTCAGCGTCCTTCATCTCTGGATTGTTTTTCCTCTTGTCTTCATGGCTGGAGCATTCCTGATAATTCCTCTCTGTTGCAGGAATCCACATGGTCTTGGAGTTGTTTTCTGAAAATATACAAACATATTCTCGACCGAAGGTTAATAAAGGGAATTTTACTTGGGGTCTTTTTTATATTTGCCCAAATGATTTTCCTTTGGCTTATTTTGACACCATGTGTGTTTTCCTGGGTGTCTTGCTGTTAGCATAAATGAAAAAATTTTTCTAGATGTAATTTAGTTACAGGATATTTTTCCTTACATGGTATTTTTCCACTATCCCCCCTTTTTTTGATTTAATTATTAGGAGGATTTTTTGGAAAAGTTACAATGCAGTCTAGGTAACTCTAAATTTTTTTAATTTTTTTGCACAAAAATATGACTGCTTTAGGATCATTGCATGTTAAGCAAATTTACCATGAAATGAAAATTTTGGTTAATACTTCTTGAGCCAATTTTAATCTGAAAACCTGACTGCTATTTTACTGTCAAATTTAATACTTTAAAAACAATCTTAGTTTACACTGTAAATATTAATGGAAAGGATTATTTTTGCATCCTTGAGAAGGCCCTGAGCATTCCTGGTGTTAGGCTGGATGTAGATATAGGGTAGCTGTTGTCAGCCAAGTCTCTGTTTTCTGGGTACCGATCTCAGCTGGGCCAAGTCTCTTTTTGTTACCTGGGTCCCGATCTGGGCTGGGCATGGGAAGCAAGAAGCAGCCATGGGGGCAGGAGACCTCCCTCAGAAGGGGCAAGTGTTCAAGCCCCTGCATGGTTGGGGGGGTGAGGATCTGTGTCCCACCTCTGTAGACCCCCAAGTTCTCGTCTGCTGGCCCCTTTGCGACTGTGCCTGTCTTAGGTTGTTCCTCCCAGAGGAATCTTACCCGTCTTTGACTAACCAGCCATCCTCCGGGGCCAAGCAGGGTGATGTGAGGTACAGTTCTGTCTCCTTGGTAGCCTATGCCCCTGTGGCCTCCACGCCCAGCAATTGCCTTGGGATCCCCTCGCCTGCTGGCAGGGCCCCGGCGTTGCACATATCTTGGGGAACCCAGGTTTCTTCTCCAGGGAGGGCCCAGCTCATGCCATTGGGCGAGAGACAGATCCACGGCACCAGTCACCACGAGGCTTCAACCTCAGCATGAACAGAGAGCTCAGGCAACAGCTGTGGGCAATTGGATTGTAAGAAGAGGGACCCTCTTGGCAAAAAGAGCAAGAGAGGTCAATACAGAATGCCCAAGTGCCTTCTCAGGGGGGCCCTCCCCAC
>NW_005371404.1:280579-285001 GCF_000412655.1 Myotis brandtii | reverse complement strand
ATGTGAGGAGTTGAAATCTGGTATCTGACCACTGGGTACACTGGCTCCTGGATCTCCAAGGAGGGGCAAATTCAACCACTGTGTGAGTCTGCCCAGCAGGTGCTACCGCGAGATCTGCAGATTTCTCTTCTTTGTTTGGGGTTTGGAGATTTTGGAGCTCTCTGACCCAGCTGCAGTTTGTTAGGTTTGGCTGCCAAAGGGCAGGTTATTCATTTGCGCTGCTGTGCACAGTTTGGGTGGGGTTGTAAATTGAGTGGGGCGGGGTCTCAGAGAATCACTGGGGCGGAGCAAACAGAGATGGCTGTCGTTAGCCATCTCTGCGACTCCGCGCCTCTCTGCACGCATCTCTGCATCTCAGTGTCTCCACATCCCCGAGTCCCTGAGTCCCGCACCCCCACAGTAACAATGATCCCTGCGAGCAGTTTTGCAAGAAAGCCACCCTTGCTTTCTGACCCGATGCCAAACAGTCCAATTTCTCCCCGTAGGAGTCTGGGTCCCTAGAGTCTCTCCAGAAATGAGTTCAGTGCATTTGGGAGCTTGTATCTCCCTATTGAAAAAAACTGGGCACCCAGGTGCAGCCCGGTTCGCACGCCTCCGTACCTCTGCTCTTGGCACCTCCGCACCTCCTACCCAGCCTCAATGCGCTTTTTTCTTTCCTTCTAGTTGTAGAACTTCCACTCAGCCAGCTTTCCCATGGTTCTGGATGATTGCCGTTTTGTCTTTTAGTTGTAGTTTTAATGTGGTTGTGGGGGGCGACACGTACAGGTATATACCTTATGCCGCCATCTTGGTTGTTCCCAAGACTTCCTTTTTGATTCATGTTTGGATACTTACCTGTTATGGTTCTGTTATTGATCACTAGTTTGATTCCATTGTGATCAGAAAATACACTCTGAATAATTTAAAATATTTTAATTTTATTTTTTATTTTTGTGGACCTAGAGTATGGTCTATCTTGGTATACATTCCTGGGCACTTATAAAGAATGTGTATTCTATTATTAGGTGGAGTTTTAGATACTTAGGTAGATAAATAGATAGATAGATTAGATTAACCTGTTGTTTAATATTGCTGTTGAATTTTCTATATATTTATTGATTTTCTGTCTAGGTGTTTTGTCCATTGGTGAGCAAGGAATATTGGAGTCTCCAACTATAATTTTTTATTTGTCTATTTCTCCTTTCAGTTCTACCAATGTGTGCTTTGCATATTTTACAGTTCTGTTGTTTGTTGCATACATGTTAATTGCTGTGTTTTCTTTATGGATTGAGCCTTTTATAATTATACAATGTCCTTTTCTGTCTTTCTTAATTTTATTTTCTCTTAGTGTACTTTATCTGATATGAACATAGTTATTCTTGCTTCCTTTTGCTTAATATGCTCATGTTATATCTTTTTTCTCTTCTTTTTTTAAAACTCTTTCTATCATTGTATTTGAAGTGTGAAGTGATTATTGTATAGATAGAAATGAACTAAGTCATCTTTTAAAATGTACTTTATCAATCTTGGTCTTTTAATTTTAAACTGTGTTCTGAACATTTTAATTTATTAATATATTACAGCTTAAACCTGCCACTTTAATTTTAATTTATCTTTGTTTTTTCAGTTTTTTTGTTTTGCTGTTTTATTTTTTTCTTTCTTTGCATTACATGAACATACTTTAGAATTCTAAGTCTATTTATACATAGTTTTGACTATATCTCTTTTTACAGCATTAGTAGTCATTAAGTATTACTTTATATATACAAAACTTATCAATCTATTGTCATGCTACCAGTTTATTTTACGCCATTTAAAATATATTTGTCTTAAATATTTCCTTCACACACTGCATCAGAACCACATCAGATAATGTAACAATTTTTGTTTAAAACATAACATATCATCTTAAAATATCAAGAGAAGGAAGACATTCTAATTTATCCATATTTTGATTATATATTTTTTTCTTCCTAATGTTCTAAGATTCTTTCTTTGGACATTTTCTTCTCTGTTTAGAGAACTCCATTTAGCCACTATTTTAGAGTTGGTCTGATGACAAATTTTTTTAAGTTGCCCTTACCTAGAATGTCCTGATTTTCCTCTTGTTCCTAAAGGATATTTTTACACTGAATATAAAATTCTGAATTGCTTTTTACCCTAGCACTTGAAAAATATGGTGTTACTTCCTTCTGACCTTCACAGTTTCTAATCAGAAATCCACCATCATTTGAATTGTTTTTTTTTAAATATATTTTATTGATTTTTTACAGAGAGGAAGGGAAAGAGATAGAGAGTTAGAAACATCGATGAGAGAGAAACATCGATCAGCCACCTCCTGCACATCTCCTACTGGGGATGTGCCCGCAACCCAGGTACATGCCCTTGACCGGAATCGAACCCGGGACCTTTCAGTCCGCAGGCCGACGCTCTATCCACTGAGCCAAACCGGTTTTGGCTGAATTGTTTAAACTTAAAGTTAATTTTCAATTTATCTTTTTCTGTTTCAATATTTTTTCTTTCTCTTTAATTTTAAGAATTGTGACTGAGTCTTGGTTTGAATTTATTTGATTTATTCTATTTTGAATTTGCTCTACTCCTCTAATCTGTAGGTGTATGTCTTCTGCCAAATTTGGAAAGTTTTCTATCATTATTTTTTTAAATATATTTTATTGATTTTTTACAGAGAGAAAGGGAGAGGGATAGAAAGTTAGAAACATCAATGAGAGAGAAACATAGATCAGCTGCCTCCTGCACACCCCCTATTGGGGATGTGCCCGCAACCAAGGTACATGCCCTTGACCAGAATCGAACCTGGGACCCTTTAGTCCACAGGCTGACGCTCTATCCACTGAGCCAAACCAGTCAGGGCCTATCATTATTTTTTAAACTTTTAAAAAAATTGATTGAAGGAGAGAGGAAGAGAGAGAGAAACATGGAGTTAGAGAGAAACATCAATTGGTTTCCTCCTGACTGGGGATCAAACCTGCAACCTGGGTATGTGTGCTAACCAGGAATCGAACTTACTACTTCTTCCTGTATGGGATGGTGTTTCAACCAACTGAGCCACACTTTCCAGGGCTACCATTATTTTTTAAAATTATTTTTCAGCCTATACTTTTTTTAACCATTCCTTGAGACTCTTCATGAATGTTAGATCTATTTTTATAGTCCCAGAAGTTCCTGAAGCTCTGTTTTTTTCCAGTTTAATTTCTCATTTTTCTTTAGATTGAGTAATTATCTTTTATTTTCTATTTCATTGATTCTTTTCTCCATTCTTACTATTCATTGAGTTTATTTTATTTTATTTTGGTTATTGTATTATTCAGTGTTAAAATTTATATATGGATATTCTTTATAGCTTCTTGTGTTGAAACTTTCTATTTCTTTGCTGAGATTTACTTTTTCATTTGTCAGTGTGTTTGTCATTTTCCATTGACACATTTTTTATGATGGCTGCTTTAAAATCTGTGTGAGATAATTCTAACACCTGTTAATACTATTTCTTGGTATGATGAAATTATTTTTTTTTATTGAAAAAGGAACAATTTGTGTACTATGGTAGGAAATTCTGGATCTCATTTAAAACTACTTTAGCTTGTTTCCTGACATGGTTTTAGAAGGGGGGAAACGTACCACTTCATTACTGCCAGATGGTAATAGTAATCCAAGTTCTCCTCTAGGTCCCCATTGACACCCAACAGGGGTGGAGGAACTGGAACTACTCATTACTGCTCGGCAAAGGTGAGAGTTCTGACTCCCCTCTAGGCCTCCACTAATACTTTTCTGGCTGGGAAGAGTAAGAATGCCTTTTTGTGGCTCCTAATATGGCCTCCACTGACAATACACAGTGTCTGGCCTTGTTACTGCTGAGAAGTGTTGAATGTTCTGACTCTCCAGTAGGCATCCTCTGATATCACTTGAAAAGAGAGAGGAAAGGAAGAGAGGCACCTCGTTATGGCCAGGTGAGAATATAAATCCAAGTTTCCTATGTGGTCTTCACTGATACTTGGTGATGGTGGAGGTGCTCAATAATTCCCAGTAGTAATGAAAGATCCCTACTCAACCTTCTATGATACCTCCTTGGCAGCAGGTGTTTGGGTGCCTTGGTATACCCTGATGAGGGTGGAAGTCTAGGTTTCCCAACTGTCCTTTGCTTATGTGGTGGCTGTAGTTTTTTTTTTCCTGTGGTATTTGACTGGAGTAGAGATGTTATTGTCAAAAATTATCAGTCTTCCCAGGCTGCCCTTTTTCTAGTCCTTTGGCTAGCAAGAGGAGACTTTTGTTTGAACTTTCTGTCTGCACCTGTTGGCTTTTCTGGGTTGTTGACTTATTTAGTGTCAAGTGTGGGACATATGAGGCTAGAAGAAAGCAGAGAAAATTCACCAGGATTTTGTTCCTAGGAGCTTGCAGTCCCTAACCAGTCTGCCTAAATCTTTTCAA
>NW_005371404.1:253526-280524 GCF_000412655.1 Myotis brandtii | reverse complement strand
AATGGGAAAAAGTAGATCCACTTCACATTTCTAGAAGGATAAATTCATATCTGTTTTAAAAGATGACTGGGGGAGAACCAAGATGGTGGTGTTGGTAAATGACTGTATTCACTGCTTCTCACAACCACATCAAAATTACAACTAATATACAGAGAAACCGTTATTCAGAACTGCCCTGAAAACTGGCTGAATGGAAAACCTACAATTAGAGAAGTAAATAAAAAAACACATTGAGATTGGTAGAAGGGGTGGAGGTGCGAAACCGGCTGGACTGGCACCCACGTGTATCTCTTTTTTAATCAGGAGGGAGATCTCCAAGGCTTACCATGAGAATCAGGGGGTCCCAGCCCCACAGCAAACCTTTATTCTAGGGTTTCAGACCTGGGAAGAGAAGTGCCTGCAACTATGGCTATAAAAACTAGTGAGGATTATGTCTGAGTGACACAGAAGCTGCTGGAGTCCCAGTTGTTCCTTTTAAAGGGCCTGCACATGAACTTACACACTCCCACTTCCTCTGAGCTCCAGTGCTAGGTGGTGGCTTTGTGGAATATAGGAACATATAGGGGGGAACTGGACTGTATGGCATTGAGGCAGGAACTTGGGGCCAGCTTTCTCCCAGACAGGGGTGCTCACAGGGATCATTGTTCCTGTGCTGGGATCTCCCACATTGCAGAACTTACTGGAAGCCATATCCGAGTTTCCATCAGAGTTGTCCATACTGTTCACTCCACCCTGGTTATTCCCTGAGACCCCGCCCCATCCAATTTGCAGCCCAAGACAAGCTGTTTGAAGCAGTTTTTCCATATAAATGGCCTGTCCTGGCTCAGGCTTCAGACTTTGCTAAAATCTCTTAAACAAGCAGCAGCTGGAGTCAGCATGCTCAGACAAAAAGACTAAAGGTGTCATTACCACCAAACCAGTATTGCAAGAAATGTTAAAGGAATGTTTTAATAATAAGAAAACATATAGAGAGAGCCTTAGCCGATTTGGCTCAATGGCTAGAGCGTTGGCTGGTGGGCTGATGGTCAGAGATTCGATTCCTGTCAAGGGTATGTGCCTCAGTTGCAGGTTTGAACCCCAGCCCCAGCCATGGCGCATGCAGGAGGTAACCAGTTAACTTGTTCCTCTCGCATTGATGTTTCTCTCTCTCTGTCTGTCTCTCTCCCTTCCACTCTCTAAAAATCAATGGAAAAATATCCTTGGGTGAGGATTAACAACAAAAACAAAAGAAATACATATAGAAAGTAACAGAGGTATAAATAAAAATGGTAATAAATAAGTATCTATCAATAATAACTGAAATGTAAATGGATTAAATGCTCTAATCAAAAGATATAGGATAGCTGAATGGATAAGAAAACATGACCCATATGTATGCTTTCTACAAGAGACCCAGCTAAGAACAAAAGATACACCCAGGCTGGAAAAAAAAGGATAAAAAATATTCCACACATATGAAAATTTTTAAAAACCTGGGGTAGTGATAATTTTATCTAACAAAATAGACTACAAAATAAAGGCCATAACAAGTCACAAAGAAGATCACTATATAATACTAAAGAGATTGATTCAACAAGAGGATATAACCCCTGAAAACATATATTAACCTAATATAGGAGCACCTAAGTATATAAAGAAAATATTGGTAAATTTTAAGGGAACAAACTACAGCAATACAGTCATAGTAGAGAATTTTAACATCCCACTGTCATCAATGGAAAAATCTTCTAGACAAAAAGTCAACAAGAAAAAAGTGACCCTAAACAGAACACTTGATTAGATGGATTTAATTGATATTTATAGAACATTTTATCTCAAAGCACCAGAATATATATTCTTTTCAAGCGCACATGAAACAATCTCAAAGATAGGCCACATGTTAGGACACACAATAAATCTTAACAAATTTAAGAAATTTGAAATCATATCAAGCATCTTCTCAGATCACAGTGGCATAAAACTAGAATTCAACTGCAATAAAAAAAAAACTCTCAAAAACATGCTAACACATGGAGGTTAAATAGCATATTAAACAATGAAGGGGTTACAATGAGATGGATGACATCAAAAATTAACTGGAAGCAATCAGACAAGAAGAAATAAAAGGTATCCAAATTGGAAAAGAAGAAGTAAAACTGTCATTATTCCCAGGTGACATGATATTTTACACAGAAAACCCTAAAGACTACATAAAAAATACTAGATTTAATAAATGAATTTGGCAACGTAGCAGGATACAAATTTAACACCCAGAAATTGATGGCATTTTAATTCATCAATAATGAGCTCACAGAAAAAGAAACTTTAAAAAATCCCATTTACCATTGCAACAAGTAGATTAAGTTTCCTAGGAATAAACTAAACTAAGGAGGTAAAAGACCTATACTCAGAAAACTACAGAACATTGAAAAAAGAGATAGAGAAAGATATAACAAGTGGAAGAATATATAATGTTCATGGATTGGTAGAATCAACATTAAAATGTCCACACTACTCAAAGCAATCTATAGATTCAATGCAATCATTATTAAAATATCAATGGCCTATTTCACAGACCTAGAACGAACTCTCCAAAAATTTATATGGAACAAAAAAAGACCCCGAATAGCCACAGCAATGCTGAGAAAGAAGACCAAAGTTGGAGGGATCACAATACCAGACATCAAGTTATATTACAAAGCCACTGTTCTCAAAACTGCCTGGTACTGGCACAAGAACAGACATATGACCAATGGAACAGAACAGAGAACCCAGAAGTCAACCCAAGCCAGTATGTTCAAGTAACATTTGACAAAGGAGGTAAGGGAAAATTGGACAGATACATGCAAAAAAATGAAACTAGACCACATACTTACACCATACACAAAATAAACTCAAAATGGATAAAAGATTTAAACATAAGACGGGAAACTATAAAAATCTTAGAAGAATCCACAGGCAGCAAAATATCAGACATATATTGTAGCAATATACTTACTGATACATCTCCTAGGACAATGGAAACTAAGGAGAAAATAAACAAATGGGACTACATCAAAATGAAAAGCTTCTGCACAGCAAAAGAAACCATCAACAAAACAACAAGAAAGCCTACTGCATGGGAGAGCATATTTGCCAATGTTATCTCTGATAAGGGTGTAATATCCAAAGTTTATAGGGAACCCATACATCTTAACAAAAGAAAGATAAACAATCCAATCAAAAAATTGGCAAAGGACCTGAATAGACACTTTTTGAAAGTGGACATACAGAAGGCCAAGAGATATGAAAAATGCTCAAAGTCACTAATCATCTGAAAGATGCAAACCAAAATGACAATGAGGTACCATCTCACACCTGTCAGAATAGCTATCATAACAAATGAACAAATGACAAGTGCCAGTGAGTATGTAAAGAAAAAGGAACCCTGTTGCACTTCTGGTGGGAATGCAGACTGGTGCCGCTGTTGTGGAAACCAGTGTGGATTTTCCTCAAAAAATTAAAAATGGAACTCCCATTTGACCCAGCAATCCCACCTGTAGAAATATATCCCAAGAAATCAGAAACACCAATCAGAAAGAATATATGTACCCCTATGTTCATAGCAGCACATTTTACAATAGTTAAGATTTGGAGCAGCCTAAGTGCTCCAAATTAATGGATTAAAAACCCGGGGTTCTAGGGGGTAGGGGGAGGCTGGGTTGGGTGCCAGGGCCATTGGTACTCTCTTCCTTTTCTTTGTGTCTGTGGTATGCGCAATGAGTGTGGACAGATGTTGTGCTTTCCTTCTTCCTTACCTGTCAAGGTGGAGAGACTTCTGATCTTTTGCTACCTCTTTAAATTCACAAAGAACAGTAAGTTGATAACTGGCATTTGAGGCAGTGACACCTTTGTTTTCCTCTCACTAGTGCACACAAAATTTCCAGTGCACAGACCTGGTCCTACCACACATCACACTCTTAGTAAAGCTCCTGAAACTTTGGAGTCTCTGCTCATGTATGGGTATTCCCCTGGGCACAAGGCTAGTCATGGCCACTCTGAGAGTCTTCTTAGTGTGCTGCTGAGCCAGGGAGACCATACAACTCCAGTCTGGGCCTAGGTGAGGGTGTTAGTGCTCCAGCCCCATGGGAACTAGATATTGGGCAATGGGGAGATGGGAGCCAGCTTCTTGCTAGGACCAGGTTGAGGTGGAAGTGAGCCCCCAGCCCCCGCATCCTGTTCCCTGGGCATGCGATAGCTTGAGCTTGGGAAAGGAGCAGCCCCCGCCTAGCCAGTGCTAGCCAGTATGGAAGCATGGGAAGGGTCTGACCAAAGTGATATGTATCCTCTGAGGGACAGGCCCACTGCCACTCTGTTTTGAGGATGGCTCCCACCCATTGACTCAGCCCTGTCTGGGGTTTCACCCCTTGCCCCTCACTTTGGGTTTTCTCCACCAGCCTCAGACACCTCCATGCGCCCAGAGCTCATTAGGCCAGACTAAGGTTGCCAAAGTTAGCTTCACTGTCCTGGGCAGACTGGAGCCACAGGGCTGAGCCAGCAGCTTTATCTTCTTCATTTTGCTTCGTGCGTTTTCTTTCTATTTTAAGTTCAGACCAAAAAATTCTGGAGTCATCCTCTACCCCTAACCCTTCCAGAGACCCTCCAGCTGAAAACAGAGCCTGAGTTCAGGGACCCGAGTCCTAATGGTGTATTTTGGGAGTGAGGGCTCCTGGGTGAGCCCTCAGGCAGTACCTGCAGCCCTGAGACAGCTCCTCTTTCTCTGTTGGGAAATGGAGGACTGAGCCCAGGTTCTCTTCTTCCAGCAGGTCAATAAGGGGCAGGGCCTGCTGCAGGCCCCTTTGCTCTCCCTACCCCACCAGACTCCCTCAGCACCTAAACCACATCACACAAAGTCTGTACTGCATGGGAAGTGCACACTTGCCTAGCCTGTGTGTGGCCTCCTCTGCTATGGACAACCACAAATGTGAGGTGACTTGTGAAAGTAGGTGATTCATTTGCAGACCTTAGGGAATGGGTGCAAAGGCCCCTCACTCAAGGATGTTTGTGAGACATCATAACATCTCAATGGGGAGGGAGAGGGATGGAGTTACAGCTGTTTTGTTTAATTGGAATTGGAAGAGGGATGGTGTCCTTACTTTATGTCCTTCCGAGAAAGGGGGAGGGACACTGTGATCGCACTCTTGTACTGACCACCACCACTGTCAGTCATCACATTGAGTTTACTTCCCTCCAGTGTTTGGAAAATTTAGGTCAGAGCTGCAAGTAAGCAATTCACCTATGACTGATCTCTCCATTCAGAAGTGTGTAGTCTTAATGTACAGTGATGAGAAACTGCTATTTTATGATCTTTTCATTAAAAGCTTGATTGAAAACTAAACAAAATGAAACAAAACAAAAAAGCTTGTGGTACATTTACACCAAGCATGTCAAACTCAAAAGCTCACATGGGCCAAATAAACAAGGTTTAAGTTTATGTGAGCTGCAAAAAACCAGAAGCTTCAATTTTCATAGAAACTTAGGTTTATTTCGATGGAGACATGCTGCATACACAGGGCTGAAATAAAGGAGTAATTGTTAACATAAAATAATAGAACACTTTAATAAAAATTAATATTTTAGCACTAACCGCTTTGGCTCAGTGGATAGAGCATTGGCCTACGGACTCAAGGGTTCCAGGTTGGATTCCGGTCAAAGGCATGTACCTTGGTTGCAGGCACATCCCCAGTAGGGAGTGTGCAGGAGGCAGCTGATATATGTTTCTCTCTCATAGATGTTTCTAACTCTCTATCACTCTCCCTTCCTCTGTAAAAAATTAATAAAACATATTTTTAAAAAGTTAATATTTTATCTTGAACATTAACTTACCAGACACTGAATAACTGCACAAATTAATAAGCGTAATGCAAATAAACCTATTTTTCTTGTTCTCTGAAAGTTAAATATTTCCTGTTGTGCACACCAAACGAGTCAGTACAAGACTAATGACTTGGCAATTGGCTGCTAAAGTACTCACTGCTAGTATTAGAGGAGAGAAATAGTGTGCCTGTGGGTAAGGCACGTAAGGGAAATGAATGCAACAGGAATATAGTAATCTGTCATTAGCTAACGTTGTAGTTTGTTATTAATAATTATGTATAACAGGATATTGTAAAAATTAAGTTATAAAGTATTTATAAAAATGTTTCTTACATACTGTTATATTGGCTGGGCCACAAAAAATATTTGTTGTGGGCTGTGAGTTTGACATGCTTGGCCTACATCATACACAATGGGCATAAACAAAAAGCATTCATCCTAAGAACAGGAACAAGACAGGGGTGGACACTTTCACCCCTCTAATTCAACATAGTACTGGAAGTGATCAGAGACGAGATAAAAGCAACCAAATTGGTAAGAAGGAAGAAAAATTGTTATTGGCAGATGACATGATATTGAACATAGAAAAACCTAAGGACTCCAACAAAAAACTACTAGATTAATAAATGAATATGGCAATGTAGCAGGATACAAAATTAACACCCAAAAATTGATGGCAATTTTATACACCAATAATGATCTCTCAGAAAGAGAAACTAAAAACACATTGCATTTACCATTGCAAAAACAACAAAAAAATAAGATACGTAAGAATAAAGTTAACCATGTAGGTAAAAGGCCTGTACTCGGAAACCTACAGAACATTGAGAAAAGAGATAGAGGAAGATATACCCAAGTGGAAGAATATACCCTGTTCATGAATTGGTAGAATTAACACTATCAAAATGTCCATACTACCGAAAGCAATCTATAGATTCAATGCTATCCCAATTAAATCCCAAAGACTCCAAAAACATTTATGGATCCATAAAAAGATCCTGAATTTGCCACAGCAATTTTGAGAAAGAAGAACAAAGCTAGAGGGTTCACAATACCAGATATCAATTTATACTACAAAGCCACTGTAATCAAAACTGTCTGATATTGGCACAAGAACAGTCATACCAATGGAACAGAATAGAGAACCCAGAAATCCACCCAAACCATTGTGCTCAAGTAATATTTCACATTGGAGGCAAGAGCATACAATGGAGTCAAGACAGGCTCTTCAATAAATTGTGTTAGGAAATTTGGACAGCTACATGCAAAAAAAAAAAAAAGGAATTAGACCACCAACTAACACCATACACAAGAATAAACTCAAAATGGATAAAAGACTTAAATATGTAATGACGCCATAAAAATTCTAGGAGAACATGTAGGCAGCAAAAGATCAGACATCTCATGTAGCAGAATTTTCACAGACACATTGCAAATTAAAACTACAACGAGGTACCACCTCACTCCTGCCATGATGGCTATCAGCAATAAACCAACAAAACAAATGCTGGGGAAGATGTGAAGTAAAAGGAACCCTTCTACATTGCTGGTGTAATGCAGACTGGTACAGCCACTACAGAAAACAGTGTGGAATTTCCTCAAAAAAACAAAAACAAAAACAAACAAAAAACCCACAAAAAACAAATATGGAACTGCCACTTGACCCAGTGATCCCATTTTTAGGAATATATACTAAGAAACCTGAAACAAAGATCAGAAATTATATATAACTGAGTGGCCAGATTATTATGACCACCTGACGTTTGTAGGCAAATTAGCTATAATTTCGCGCTGAAGTTGCTAGAGGGCCAGACTATTATAAATAGGGAAGCAGGTTGTTTACCATGACAGTAGAAGTGATTTGTTTCTAAAGATATGGGTAAACAACATGATTTAACAGCCTTTGAACGTGGGATATATATTATTATGAGTGGCCAGATTATTAGGACCACCTGACATTTGTAGGCAAATTAGCCATACACTGCATCGTATGGGATATGGAAGCTGAAGGCCTGTTCGAACACCTTTGCTGTCTGCAGTTACCAAAATAAAATGTCTCCAATTCACACAGGAACACAAGGATTGGACAGTCGAGCATTGAAAAAGTCATGTGCTCCGATGAATCACATTTCCAGTTGCATCATGCAGATGGCAGAGTGAGAATTTGGCGGAAACAGCATGAAAGCATGCACCCCACATGCATGAGTACAACCCTTCAAGCTGGTGGGGGCAGTGTTATGGTTTGGGGCATGTTTTCCTGGCATGATTTGGGCCCTTTAATTCGTGTGGAATTAAAGGGCCCAAATCATGCCAGGAAAACATGCCCCAAACCATAACACTGCCCCCACCAGCTTGAAGGGTTGTACTCATGCATGTGGGGTGCATGCTTTCATGCTGTTTCTGCCAAATTCTTACTCTGCCATATGCATGATGCAACTGGAAACGTGATTCATTGGACCACATGACTTTTTTCCAATGCTCAACTGTCCATTCCTTGTGTTCCTGTGCAAATTGGAGACGTTTTATCTTGGTAACTGCAGACAGCAAAGGTGTTCAAAACAGGCCTTCGGCTTCCATATCCCATATGATGCAGTGTACGGCTAATTTGCCTACAAAGGTCAGGTGGTCATAATAATCTGGCCACTCAGTATATATGTACCTCTTTGTTCATAGCAGCATTATTCACAATAGCTAAGATCTGGAAACAGCCCAAGTGCCCATCAGTAGATGAATGGATAAAAAAAAAAAAAACACAAAAAACTGTGATCCATTTACACAATTGAATACCATGCAGCTGTAAAAAAGAAGGGTCTCTTACCCTTTGAGACAGCGTGGAGGGAGCTTGAAAGAATTATGCTAAGTGAAATAAGCCAGTCAGAGAAAGACAAGTATCACATGATCTCACTTATATGTGGAATCTAATAAACAAAATAAATTCATGAACCAAAGTGACCCAGAGACATTGAAGCATGCAACAGACTGATGAATTTCCAAAGAACTAATATGCATATATGCATAACTCATGGTCACAGGCAATAGTGTGGTTAAGGCCTAGCAAGGGGGTGGGAGCAGGCTAGAGGAGGTCTATGAGCAAAAAAATGGGAGATCTGTAATAATTTCAACAATAAAGATTAAATTAAAAATACTGTCTTATCAACTTTTAATATACCTACTGTTAACTATAGTCACCGTGCTTTATATTACATACATAGGACTCATTCATCTTACATTTGGAAGTGCATATCTTTTGACTATCCTTACCATTTTGTACACCTCTGACCTCTGGCAACCATTAATCTATTCTCTGCATCTGTGATTTGATTTTGTTTTGTAGATTCCACACGTAAGCGATATCACACAGTATCTGTCTTTCTCTGTCTGACTTACATCACTTAGCATAATTCCATCAAGGTCCACATATGCTGTCGCAAATTCAGGCTTTCCTTTTATATGACTGAATGATATTCCATTACATATACATAAATAATTTATTTTATTCTTTGTCTAATCATCTGTTGATAGACCAGTTTTAACTCCTTATGCTTGTTTATATCCCTCTGTCTTTGTATAAGCTATTTCTTCTGCTTAAGAAAATTCTAACATTTCCAAATAAAATAGTACTTCCATGAAGTCTTTCTCAACCTATGCTGGTTAATCACCCTCTCCTAAGTTTCCATAGCACTTTATTTTAACTCTGTTATAGGACTTAGTACATTATATTTATAATTAGTCTCTCGGGTCTTACCAACCTATAGTATACATTTTACTGCTCTTGCATGTACTGGCTCATACAAGACCTCAAATCCGTCCAAAATATTCTCCTCCACATGAATATCACTGGTATTTCTGTGTATCCTAAAGGTGTGGTTCAAAGGATCTTTCAAACAGGTCTTCTCCTGCCAGGTCCCAATGCAGCTCTGTCACCCAATACAGTTCTGCTGGCTGTTGTCACTTTTTTGTTAACTACAGTCTCCCATTTGTTGCATTCTACTGCTTTGCTCACACCTAGTCAGCCACTGGGCTGCTGCTCTATTGGTCACCAGAGCCAATGTGGATTCCTGTGAATAGTAGTTTACAGACAAAAAGGACTTCAGCCCTAGCCGGTTTGGCTTAACCGATAGACCATCCACCTGTAGACTGAAGGGTCTTGGGTTCAGTTATGGTAAAGGGCGCATGCCCAGGTGGTGGGCTCAATCCCCAGTAGGGGGCATGCAGGAGGCAGCCGATCAATGATTCTCCCTCATAATTGCTGTTTTTATCTTTCTCTCCCTCTCACTTCCTCTCTGAAATCCTGCTGGGGTCCAGCCCCAGCAGGTCCAGGGGTCCCCAAAGGTGTGGACGGAGTCCACGAAGAAGGAATGACACGGAGACAGCGTTCAGTTGATCAGCAGCCTAGTCAGGACCTCTAGCCAGGATCTCCAGCCAAAGTTCTGGTCGGGATCTCCAGCGAAGTTCTGGTTAGGATCTGATGTTTATTGTCTTGTTACATCTGTATTTATACCAGTTGATTTTAATCCTGTCAATTTCTATTGCAAAGGTTAGGGCATTTCTTATCTCCATTCCAGGGAGTAAAGATTATGTAGCTTAAGCGTGATTGTTTGTAGTTAAAGTGATTAACTACCCGCCTGGCACTTAGTTAAGGGGTTGTATCCCCTCCCTAACCTCAGGGAAAAATCCCCACCTGGGGAAACAACCTTTCTCGGAGAGGTGACCTTGGTTAAAACACATGGCGCTAAGGAGAGCAAACATATTAAGAACAATATGCTATATATGCCAGGTCCCTTGAAACATATGCTGTGCAGATGTTTCTTTCCTGCAGCGACTGTGTCAAGCAGCAAGGATGGACCGGCTTCCAGCAATGGACCAATCTTGCTTTCTCCTTTCCTTCTCTTCACCTGGCCAACTCCATCTTTTCTTTTTTAACTTGTTGGCCAACTTCATCTTAACCTTCCAATCCAGCCCTGACGTCACGCCCTCCTCGAATGTCCCCGACTTCCCCTGCCTCCTTCCAACGAGCAATCAGCAGGGACCTGAGGCTGCGCCCCCCCCAATACCTCCCATGGGGCTTGACAGGGGACCTCAGGCCACTCCCTCCGCTCTGGTGCCAGGCTGGGGGACCTCAGGCCGTGCCGCCCACCCAGCAGGGCACTTGACGGGGGACCTCAAGGTGAGCCTGCTGCCCTGGTGCTGGGCCAGGGGACCTCAGGCTGCACCCCCCCAACCTGCAGGCCTTGACAGGGGACCTCAAGGTGCACCCCTTGCCCTGGTGCCAGGCTGGGGGACCTCAGGTCATGCTCCCCACCCTTCAGGCCTTGATGGGGGACCTCAGGCTGAGCCCCCCACCCCGGCACTGGGCCAGGGGACCTGAGGCTGCACCGACCCACCCAGCGGAGCTTGATGGGGGACCTGAGGCTGCGCCCTCCTCCCGGCGGGGCTTGACAGGAGACTTGAGGCTGCTCCCCCCCACCCAGTGGGGCTTGACAGGGGATCTCGGACCATGCCTCCCACCCTGGCAGGGCTTGATGGGGGACTTCAAGGTGTGCCTCCCACCCTGGCTTGGGCCAGGGGACCTCAGGCCATGCCCCCTACCCCAGCACCGGGCCGGGGGACCTCAGGGCGTGCCCCCTGCCCGGCAGAGCTTGACAGAGGACCTCAAGCTATGGCCCCCTCCCAGCGCTGGGCCAGAGGACCTGAGGCTGCAACCCTGCCAAGTAGGGCTTGACAAGTGGGGGACCGGCCAAGTCTGGATCTAGCCCAATGGGGGTGTGGCCGGCTGGGTCTGGGTCTCGCGCGATTTTGAGTCACACGTGGGTGGGCGTGGACTTGACTCTGGGTCCCATGGTGCACCCCAGACTCTGACAGGAGGGAGATTTTCATACACATTTTACTAATTTTCTTTCATCTCTGACACTTCTATTATAGAAAAAGGGCAAATAGCAATATTAAAATATTTCCTCTAATTAATCCCCTTTTAATGTGCACAAATTTTTTAGTATATATAATAAAAGGCTTCAAATTTTGGAGAAGAATGCTTTTTTGTGTTTTTTGTTTGTTTTGTTTTGTTTTTTGGGGGGCCGGGGAGACAACCACTTCAAATTTTCAGAAACTCTTTATTTTGAAATAATTATACATTTACAGAAAGTTGCACAGAAATATATAAGGAGTTCTGGTGTACCCTTCACTTGGTTCCCCTAATGGTTATATTGTATATAAATATAAAACAACAATAAAACAAAGAAACTGACATTTGCACAATGTATGTGTATAAATCTTTGCCATTTTATCACAAGTAGATTGAAGTAGTCATCATTACAATCACAATCACTCAAAAATCTCCCTCTCATGCCCTAACCGGTTTGGCTCAGCGGATAGAGCATCAGCCTGCGGACTCAAGGGTCCCAGGTTCGATTCCGGTCAAGCGCATGTACCTTGGTTGCGGGCACATCCCCAGTAGGGGGCATGTAAGAGGCAGCTGATTGATGTTTCTAACTCTCTATCCCTCTCCCCTCTTCTCTGTAAAAAAAATCAATAAAATATATATATTTTTAAAAATCTCCCTCTCTTTATAATCACACCTAGTCATCTGCAACACACCATTCTTAAGCTCTGGAAATCACTACTCTATTTTCCATCTCTATATTTTTTTTCTACTTGAAAATGTTATATAAGTGTAATCATAGTGTGTGACCTTTCAGTATGTTAATCCACTTAGATAACACACTTGATAGCCATTTAAATTTTTTATATCCGTAATCACTTAATTTGTTACTGAGTACTTGTATCCTTTGGTATGTATGCACGACTGTTTAATAATTGTCTGTTATAGGACATTTTAGTTGTGTTATGGTTTGAAGTGTGTCTTCCAAGAAAATATATGCTAAAGGGCTAACTCCAAGTAACTCAGCATGTGACTTTATTTGGGGAAATGGGATCTTTAACAAGGTCATCAATTAAAATGAGATCATTAGCATGGACCATATCCAATATGACTGGTGCTCTTATAAAAGGGAAATTTAGACACAGGAACAGACATTCACAAAGAGAAGACTATGTGAAGAGGATACAGGGATAATTCAATGTGATGCTGGAGGATTGGAGTGAGGCATCTGTAAGCCAAGGAATGCTAAAGACGACTGACAAATCACCAGATGCTAGGAAGAGACATGGAAAAGATTCTCTCTTACTGACCTCAGGAGGAACCAATCCCACCAAAACTTTGATTTCAGACTTAATAGTTTCCACACAATACATTTCTGTTATTTTAAGCCTACCAGTTTGTAGTAATTTGTTATGTCAGCCCTAGGAAACTAATACAAGTTATTTGCAGGTTGGGAGTATTACAAGAATTCATGTACAGGTTTTTGTGTCAACATATGTTTATATTCATTTGGGGTATATAAAAAGAGTTCAGATAGGGACATTTACTCCAAGATGCTAGATCACTTTATCTTGAACATATTGTTCCCTTTCAAAACACAGGAGCATTCCTAAGCCCTCTTTGCCACCCCCCACAATGATGGCAACTCTTAAGATTATTATGCCAAGCAATTTGGCTTATCAGTGCTTTAACTTCTCCATTTTAGAACAGGAGTTGAGCTTTTATCACTAAATGTTTAAAAAGGCTCGTTTTGAACCTCAACCTGAATTTCACATCTGATACAAACAATAATATAAAATGAGTCATAGATTTAAATGTAAGGGTATAAATATTTTAGAATAAAATATAAGAGAAGTCTTGGTTTGAATTCTGGTTTTGCTTCCTTCCAGCTCACCTATTGTCAATCATTTCACCTTTCCCAATTCCAATGTGGGTGTTTTCTTTTCATCTGTCAAACAGGGTAGTCTCAAGAATTAAATAAGGTAACAAATGGAAAAAAATACATTGTACAGGGCTTGACACTACAAAGTGAACACTGAGTGAAATGTTGCATAGTTTCCCCTCTATTTTGTGCTAAATCTGCCTTCCTATGACTTCTACTCATTGGACTAATTTCTATCACTAAGGTCTACTCTTGATCAGGCCAATACATCTTCTATGTAATAAAGGTTACTCTGCCCTGGCCATCGTTGCTCAGTTGGTTGTAATGTCATCCCATACACCAAAAGGTAGCATGTTTGATTCCTGTTGTGGGTGAGCATACAAGAGGTGGTTGATTAGTGTTTCTCTCTAAAATCAATGTTTTTCTCTCCATCTTTCCCTTCTTCTCTCTAAAATCAACTTTAAAAGGCTACTGTGGCTTGGCTTGCATGGCTCAGCGATTGAGCACTGACCTATGAACTAGTACAGGGTTTGATTCCAGATCAGGGCACATGCCCAGTTTTGGGCTCAATCCCTAGTAGGGAGCTTGCAGGAGGTGGCCAATCAATAATTCTTTCTCATCATTGATGTTTCTATCTCTTTCTCCCTCTCCCTTCTTCTTTCTGAAATCAATAAAAATATATTTTAAGGGAAAAAAAAGCTCTCTGAATCTAAAAGAGTGCTGTTACATGGGGCAATATAAAGCATTCCTGTGGAATGAGGTTGGTGATTTTGTAGGGAAGCAGGGAGGAGGGAGGCCACAGGTACTTTGTAGGTTCTGTTCATGACAGCAGTTCTGTGGCTACAAGGCTGTCCTTCATAATAGGAACAAACATGGCTTCTTGTTGATTCTGTTGCTATTTGGAGTAAGAATCTTCTTTATACAGTAAATACCTCCTCCCCTTATCAGGTGTGTGCAATGAAGTCATTCTAATCCTCAGGCTGAGCCAAAGAAGGCATTTCCATGGAGATAAACTGTGTTGGCGAGAACACTCTGGATAAGAGCAGCATTATAGGAAAAGGCTTGGGTCTATTATTCTTGCACAGAGTCTATACAATGAACTTGATTTTAAGAATACTTGGCAGTGTTTAGAGTGGAGAATGCTACCAAGCAATCTTGGGATGTGTGGTGGTCAGAGGCACTAGGAGCCTCATGCAGATCTATCATCATTTAGGAGCCCATACTAGAACACTTGACATTCTTTAATATAGACCTTGTCTCTATCCTACTAGGTGCCCTTCATCTAAGTCTTTTTACATAGATTAAAAGGGTTACATGTACTTTTACTTCTATGTCAGTGGGATAATAAATATTTTTCAAAAAGAATTTGTAGAAATGTCTGAGACAATACTATAGCCTGATTTTTTTTCACATATCTAGACCTGCATTTCATTCCTGACTTTTAGAGATCTTTTTTCCATCTAAGTCACTATCCTTATCATCAGCTAGGGTTTTCAAAGCTCTGGCCAATTTCAATGCATTGAGTAATGTGTCTGAGGCTCTTAGTAAACTGAATAGTCCAGTTGCATGTCAACATTTATTCAGGAAATAACAATTTCTTGATTTTTAGGTATGGACAGACTTTTAGAAAGCAATGAGCTCCGTGGTGCTCATCAAAATCACCTGAGAAGCTTATTAACAATTTAGCTTCTAGGGCTATACCCAGGCCTAATAAATCAGAATCAATATGGTTTATGCTTAGGCATGTATATTTTTAACATGCTCCTCCAGTGTTTCTTATGTACTACAAAGTTTGAGAACCATTGATGTAATCCAACCTTTTCTTCTCCCTTCATAATAAAGAACTGAGGTATACAAAAGAAATTTGATGTTTTAAAGTTCACAAATATAACTGAAGAAATGTTTAGAAAGATAATTTTGGACATATTTGTAATTTTTAAAGTTCATTTTGTCTAAAAAGTACTTCCGGGGCTCTGAACCTCATATAAATCAAGATTAGTGCCAAAGAAATAAGGCTTTGGTAAACCTATGCAACTAATATAAAAAGATAAAATTAGGACCCTGGGGTTTATGTCTTAAAATTCAAGCCCTAAATTGTTTCAGCACTGAAGAAAGACAAGGTGCTTTGATACAGGAGGCTCAAAGGCCTTTGAGCTTTGCTTCAGGGAAGCCCGGAAGCCATAGCCCAGTTAATGGCTCTGAGGGTTAATTGAGCTAAAAATAAAACATAAACTGTGTTTGAGGTGCTTTTTCCCCCTTTATATTTACACAGAATTTTATTAAGGCATGCGTTTCTTGAAAGATGAGATTAGATCTGCGTGGGATTAGATGAAAATGTACAAGAATTTTATATTTTCCCTGTAGCTCTACAGCTGCCTCTGCAGAAGACATCTCCCAGGGATTGGGCCCTGGGTCATGTTCTTTTGAAATTTTGAGTGGGTTCAGATATTTTTTTAGATGGGCCCTTTCATCCGTGTCAGAAGAACAGCTTGATTCTTTGGTTCCTCTCCAAGTTAAGGACAGATTATATGAGGCCATTTTAATTTGCTTATTCTGAAACTTCAATCAGTGGCTTAGGAAAGATACTTTTTAGTCAATCAGTAGCCAAACACACACACAAGCCCTATAGTTAAAAAAATCCCCTATGGTGTTGCACTCCAAACTCTAGTGATTTATCAGTGACTATGGTTTACTAACAAAGAGTTAGTAAACGACCTTCTGGCAATTTGGAGACAAGGAGAGGGAAAGGAATGAGAAGAGAGGGAGTGAGATTAGGCAGCCAAGATGGAAAACAAGGGAGGCAATGAACAAAAATGACTCCTGGAACTTTAAGAGGGATTTAGCCACAAACAAAGAGGCTTTCCTCATTTTTCAAATTGACATTTATTTTAAAAGCCATCAAGGTAAAATGTGGCCTTAGAAAAACAGAAGAAAATGTTCTGATTTGATTCCTTAATAGAATCAGCACCAAATTTGCCCATTTTTCATGGGTCTCATTTCATTGGAGAACTCCCTAGTCCCCACTGAATCTAGTGACCATTGAAGTTGGAATCAGACAGTAAGAAACTTAATATTGTGTATTGTTCTGAGAAAGAGATGGGAAGGTGATGCTGATCCACAGCCACCCAACCCCTCCAAGGAAGGACAGGTTAAGGGTTACTGACCAGGTCTTTTGAAAAGCCTGGTCTTTGGTAAATATTATTTCTTACTACTGTCCCTAAAGTAGGCAATTCTGTGGACCCTGAATTTGGTTGAAAAGTACAATGGATGAAGAGATAAGAAGTCAAGGTAAAATCTTAGCTCTGCCATGAATATGTGGCATTTGGCAATTCACATGACTTTTTCATGGTCCACATAAGCCTTCCTCACAGGATAATTGAAAATGAGGGTTTCATCGGATATAAACAACCTGTCATCCCAGGCCTTCCACATTTAGACTTATCCAAATGTTTGAACGTTTCTGGTCCCAACTAAATCTATTTAGTCATTCCTTAAACATGCCTTGGGCATCCTATTCCTCTGCACTTCAGATATTCTTCCTGTTTGGAAAGTTTACCCTCTTAGTCTTATCCCATTCAAACCCTCCTCAAAATCCAATGAACTCCTTTAAAGAAATAATTTTCTGCCATGACCAGTGTGGCTCTAAGTTGGTTGAGCATTGTCCCATGAACCAAGAGGTCCCTGGTTCTATTCTTAATCAGAGCACATGTCTCTCACATTGATGATTCTCTCTCTCCCTTTTCCCTCTTCTCCCTCTAAAATAAATAAAAAACATTAAAAAAAGAAAAGAAATACTTTCCTAATGTCCCTCCAGGGCTCTTTCCCTCTCCTCTACTCTCATTGTGTACTGCTCATTTGGTACTTGTCATACATGGCTGCCTCTAGTAGCCTGAAAGTTTCTTGAGTATAGGGAGTACATTCTACTCAATAAATTAAGTTAATGGTTATAAAATATCTTTATAAATTATCTATCATGGCAATTATTTCATGGCAGTTATTTTAAAAAGAAACTATGAAATAGCAAAATGATTTGGATTAAGATGGATCCAAGTACTGGTGTTGGCCACTTCACTTTTACAAGTGAAGTTATACTTTGGGACAAATTACCAAAACACTTTACACTTAGTTTTCCCATGGGTAAAATGTTAATAAAAATAGATACCATCCTAAGTAAATTGATATGGGGATAAATTGAGATTGATGGGTACAGATATTTAGTAAAAGTTGAGTTTTACAATTGAAACAATTAAGTAGGTAGTATGTGTACCAATACCAAACATTAACCGCCCCCACCATAACATTCACACAGTAAGCCAAAGGAATTGTTTATAGGTACCATGATTATAACAATGATGATCAGTGGCACTATTTTCTTCTTCCTTGAACAAGGAAGGATACAGCCATGGCGTGAGCCCCGCAAACAGCCCATTGGCTTTGTTATGGAGAACAATTGGCCTGACTTACCCCAGGTTTATTTTTTCACAGAATATCAGAGTGAAAGAGCTCTTTAGAGAATATCCAGTTGAACTTCTTCATGTCACGGATATGAAGAGTGATGCCCAGAAAAAAAGAAGAGGCTTGCCTAAGATGTGGTATGAGCAGTTATATGTATTCTGATACAGATATAGACACAAAGTAACAGGTATTTCTTGACAGGGCTGCAGCTCTGAGACCACGGCTGCTGAAAGCAGGTACTGGGTTTGTTTGGGTTCTGTAATTGAAACACTCTTGCGGTCCTGCTGGCTGAAGCCCTGCTGGCTGAAAGCAGTTTTCTGGAGTTTGTTTAGCTCAGGGGTGGGCAAACTTTTTGACTCGAGGGCCACAATGGGTTCTTAAACTGGACCGGAGGGCTGGAACAAAAGCATGGATGGAGTTTTTGTGTGAACTAATATAAATTCAAAGTAAACATCATTACATAAAAGGGTACGGTCTTTTTTTTTTTTAGTTTTATTCATTTCAAACGGGCCGGATCCGGCCCGCGGGCAGTAGTTTGCCCACGCTGGTTTAGCTTCTATACTTGCAACATTGTTTCTTAGAGTGCAAGCTCAGAGGCCGGCAGTGGCAGGCGGGGAACCTTGGCTTCCTCCATCACTGGAGCAAGCAAGCCTCCTGTTCGCTTCAGTGCCTGGCTGCCGGCCGCCATCTTTGTTGGCAGTTAATTTGCATAAGGATATGCTGATTAGCCAATGGGAAGGGTGTTGTGGTTATGGTCAATTTGCATGTTTCTCTTTTATTAGATAGGATAACCTGCATGTCTTTTTCCATATGAATAACTGTAAACCTACTTTTGCCCACCCCTATACTTAATATCTCAAGTTCTCAACCTGAAAGTTCTTTATTATTATTTTTTAACTTTATTTTTATTGTGGACATTATCACAGATGTCCTTATTTTCCTCCCTTTTGTCCTCCTCTACCCAACCTCTACCCACTTCCCTCTGGCCATCACCATAATGTTGTCTGTGTCCATGGGCTATGCATATTTGTTCTTTGGCTAATCTCTTCACCTTCTTTCAATCATAACCCCCATCTCTCTCCCTTCTGATCTTTGTCAGTCTTTTCCATATATCCACGCCTCTTGTTCTGTTTTGTTTGTAATTTTATTTTGTTCATTCGATTCCAAATATAAGTGAGATCATATGGTATTTATCTTTCTTTGACTTTTATTTCACTTAACATCATAATCTCCAGGTCCATTCATGCTGTCTACAAAATATAAGAGTCCCTTCTTTTTTGACCACCAGGTAGTATTCCATTGTGTAAATGTGCCACAGATTTTTATCCACTCATGATGGACACTAGGGCTGTTTCCAGATCTTGGGTATTGAAAATAATGCTGCCTCACCTGGCCAGCGTGGCTCAGTGGTTGAGCATCGACCTGTGAACCAGGAGGTCACAGTTTGATTCCCAGTCAGGGCACATGCCTGGGTTGTTAGGTTGATCTCCAATGAAGGGCGTGCAGGAGGCAACCAATAATGATTCTCTCTCATCATTGATGTTTCTATGTCTCTCTCCCTCTCCCTGCCTTTCTGAAGTCAATAAAAAAATATATTTTTAAAAAGAAAATAATGCTTATTTGAACATAGAGGTGCATATATTCCTTCAAAATGGTGTTTTGGTATTCCACAGTCTGAATCCTCACCAACAGTGCATGAGGGTTTCCTGTTATCCACATTCTTACCAGCACCTTTTTTTATTGATTTATTTATGGTAGCCATTCTGGTAAGTTTGAAGTGATACCTCATTGTGGTTTTAATTTTCATTAAATGATTAGTGATGTTGAGCATTTTTTTTCACATATTTATTGGCCATCTGTATGTCCTCTTGGTAGAAATGTCTATTTAGGTCCTTTGCCCATTTTTTACTTGACTGATTTGTCTTCTTTGTATTGAGTTATGTATGTTCTTTATATATTTTGCAAATTAACCTTTATTGGATGTATCATTGGCAAATATGCTATCCCATACAGTGGGTTCCCGATTCGTTTTGTTGATAGTTTCTTTTGCTGTGCAGATATTTTTTAGTTTGTTGTAGTCCCATTTGTGTGTGTGTGTGTGTGTGTGTGTGTTTACCTTTGTTTCTCTTGCCCTTGGTCACAGTGGTTGACAAACTGCGGCTTGCGAGCCACATGTGGCTCTTTGGCCCCTTGAGTGTGGCTCTTCCACAAAATACCGACTTCTGCGCATGGGCCACAAAGTTTCAATCGCACTGTATGTGTGCGTCCGCAGGTGGTATTTTGTGGAAGAGCCACACTCAAGGGGCCAAAGAGCCGCAGTCTGCCGACCACTGCCCTAGGAGATGTATCGGCAAACATATTGCTACTAGAGATGTCTGATATTTTGCTGCCTTTGGTTTCTTCTAGGATTTTTATGGTTTCACAACTTACATTTAAGCCTTTCCTCCACTTTGAGTTTATTCTCGTGTGTGATATAAGTTGGTGGTCTAGTTTCACTTTTTTTTTTTTGGTATGTACCTGTCCAATTTTCCCAGCACCATTTATTGAAGACTGTCTTTACTCCATTTTATGCTCTTGCCTCCTTTGACAAATATCAATTGTACATAAAAGCTTGGGTCAATTTCTGGGTTCTATGTTTTATTCCATTAATAATCAATACGCCAGTTCCTATGCCAGTATCAGGCTGTTTTGATGACAATGGCCTTGTAGTATAGTTTGATATCAGGTATTGTGATACCTCAAATTTGTTCTTCTTTCTCGAGATTGCTGAGACTATTCAAGGTCTTCTTTGTTTTCATATAAATTTATGGAATATTTATTCTAGGTCTGTGAAATAATTTCAAGCTCTTTTTACAAGGCCACCATTGGCCATTGATATTTTTCTAAGAATTGTGTTGAATCTATAGATTGCTTTGGGTATTATGAACATTTTAATGATCTTAACTTTCCTAAAGTATGAACAAGGTATATGCTTCCACTTGTTTGCATCATCCTCAATTTCTTTCTTTCTTCTATATTTTATTATTTTCTTCATACAGTTCTTTTAATGTCTTGGTTAAATTTATTTCTAGGTACCTTATTGTTTTCTTGCAATAGTGAATTGGATGGCTTTCTTAGTTTCTATTTCTCATAGTTCATCATTGTTGTATTTAAAAAAGCCACTCATTTCTTAATATTAATTTTGTATCCGACTACTTTGCAGAAATCAATTATTAAATCTAGTAGTTTTTTTGGTAGAGTCTTTAGGATTTTCTATGTACAATATCATGTCATCTGCAGTTAATGACAGCTTCACTACTTCATTTCCAATTTTGATGCCATTTATGTTTTCTTCTTGTCTAAGCACTGTGGCTAAGACTTCCAGTACTTTGTTGTATAAGAGTGATGAAAGCAGGCATCCCCATCTTCTTCCTGATCTTAAGGAAAACACTTTAAGGATTTGCCCATTGAGTATGATGTTAGTTGCAGTTCCTTCATATGTGGCCTTTATTATTTTGAGATATGATCCTTCAATTCCCACTTTGCTGAGAGTTTACCATAAATGGGTACTGGATTTTATGGAATGTTTTTTTCTGCATCTATTTTATGATCATGTCATTTTCATCATTCATTTTCATTATGTGATTTATCATATTTATTGTTTTGTGAATACTGCACCAACCTTGCACCCCCAAAATAAATCCCACTCAGTCATGGTATATGGTCTTTTCAATGTATTACTGTATCCGGTTTGCTGGAGATGTCTGAGATTTTGCTGTCTTTGGTTTCTTCTAGGATTTTTTATGGATTCACAACTTACATTTAAGCCTCTCATCCCTTTTGAGTTTATTCTTGTGTGTGGTGTAATTTGGTGGTATATTGTTGAGGATTTTAGCATCTATGTTCATCAGGGACATTGGCTTATAATTTTCATTCTCTGTAGTGTCTTTATCTGGCTTTGGTATTAGGATAATGGTGGCCTTGTAAAAAGAGCTTGAAAGTATTCCCTCCTCCTGATTTTTTTTGAATAGTAAGAGGAAAATAGGTGTTAATTCTTCTTTGACTGATAAAATTTGCCCATGAAACCATCCAGTTCAGGATTTTTGTTTCCTAGGAAATGATTTTCAATCCTACTTTGATTACATTACTTGTAATAGGTCTATTCAGGTTTTCTGATTCTTCCTGAATTAATTTTGGAAGATTATATGTTTCTAGGAATTTGTCCATTTGCACAGGTTGTTCAATTTGTTGGCGTATAGCTGTTCATAGTATTTTCCCAAAATTGTTTGTATTTTTGTGTTGTCAGTTGTTATATGGCCTCTTTCATTTCTGATTTTATTTATTTGGCTCCTATCTCTTTGTTTCTTGATGAGTCTGGCTAAAGGTTCATTAATCTTGTATATCTTGTCAAAGAACCGGCTATTGTTTTCAGCTTTTGTATTATATTTTACTTTCTATATCATTTATTTTGCTCTACTCTTTATTATTTCATTCATTCTACTTATTCGAGGCTTTGTTTTTGTTATTGTATTAGTTATTTTAGGTGTAGAGGTAAATTGTTTAAGATTTGTTTAGCTTCTTGAAGTAGACCTGTAATGCTATGTACTTCCCACTTGATTGTTTTGCTGTATCCCACAGATTTTAGTTCATTGTGTATACATTTTCATTTGCTTCCAGAAAATTTAACTTAAATACTTTATTGTTGAAAGTATTACATATGTCTCCTTTATTCCTCACAGACCTCTCCCCACCAGCACCAACCACCAACACAGGCCCTGTGTCCATTGGTTTTGCTTACATGCATACATATGAGTCCTTTGGTTGATCTTTTACCCACCGTCCCAGTCTCCCCTGCCTTTCCTCTGAGGATCAATGGTCTTTTCAATGCTTTTCTGTCTCTGGATCTATTTTTGTTCATCAGTTTATGTTGTTCATTAGATTTCACAAATGCATGACATCATGTGATATTTATCTTTCTCCAACTGGCTTATTTCGCTTAGCATAATGTTCTCCAGGTCCATCCATTCTGTTGCAAATTATAAGAGTGTTTTTCATTTTTACAGCAGTGTAGTATTCCATTGTGTAGATGTACTACAGGTTTTTAATACACTCATTTGCTGATGGGAACTTTGGCTGTTTACAAACCTTAGCTATTGTAAATTGCACTGCTATGAACATAGGGGTGCATATATTCTTTCTGACTGGTGTTTCTGATTCCTTGGGATATATTCCTAGAAGTGGGATCACAGGGTCAAATGGGAGTTCCATTTTTAGTTTTTTGAGGAAACTCCATACTGTCTTCCATAGTGGCTGCACCAGTCTGCATTCCCACCAGCAGTGCATGAGTGTTCCTTTTTCTCCACATCCTCTCCAGCATTTGTCATTTGTTGATCTGTTGATGATAGGCATTCTAACAGGTATGAGATGATACCTCATTGTCATTTTGATTTGCATCTCTCAGATGAGTAGTGACTGAGCATTTTTTCATATTCCTCTTGGTCTTTTGTATGTCCACTTTCAAAAAGTGTCTATTTATGTAATTTTTCCATTTTTTATTGGATTATTTATCTTCCTTTTGTTAAGTAGTATGAGTTTCCTATACATTTTGGAGATTAAACCTTTATCATCTGTAACATTGGCAAATATGTTCTCCCATGTTGTGGCCTCACTTGTTGTTTTGTTGATGGTTTCTTTTGCTGTGCAGAAGCTTTTTATTTTGATGTAGTCCCATTTGTTTATTTTCTCCTTAGTTTCCATTTTTCTAGGAAATATATCAGTAAACATATTCCTATGATATATGTCTTATATTTTGCTGCCCATGGATTCTTATAAGATTTTGATGTTTTCACATCTTACCTTTAAGACTTTTATCCATTTTTATTTTATTTTTGTATATGGTGTACGTTGGTGGTCTAGTTTCACTTTTGCATATATCTGTCCAATTATCTCAACACCATTTATTGCAGATACTATCTTGACTCCATTCTATCCTCTTGCCTTCTTTGTTAAATATTACTAGATCATAATGGCTTGGGTTGATTCTGGGTTCTCTGTTCTGTTCCATTGGTCTATATGTCTGTTCTTGTGCCAGTACCACACACTTTTGAGAACAGTGGCTTTGTAATATAACTTGATGTCTGGTATTGTGATCCCTCCAACTTTGTTTTTCTTTCTCAGGATTGCTGTGGCTATTTGGGGTCCTATTTTATTCATATAAATTATTGGAGAGTTTGTTCTAGGTCTGTGAATTATGCCATTGGTATTTTAATGGGAATTGAATTGAATCTATAGATTGCTTTTGGTAGTATGGACATTTTAATGATGTTGATTCTACCAATCCATGAACAAAGTACATTCTTCCATTTATTTATATCTTCCTCTATTTTCTTTGTGCAACATCCTGTAGTTTTCAGAGTACAGGTTTTTACCTCCTTAGTTAAGTGTATTCCTAGGTATCTTAATTTTTTGTTGCAAGGCTAAATGTGATTGGTTTCTTAGTTTCTCTTTCTGTGACTTCATTATTGGTGTATAACACAGCCATCCATTTTTGGATGTTGACTTTGTATCCTGCTATTTTACAGAATTCATTTATTAAATCTAGTCCTTTTTTGATGGAGTATTTAGGGTTTTCTATTTACAATAGCATGTCATCTGTGAATAATGAGTTTTACTTCTTTTCCAATTTGGATGCCTTTTATTTCTTCTTATCTGATTGATATGGCTAGCACTTCCAATATGATGTCCAACAGGTGTGGTGAAAGTGGGCATTCCAGTCTTGTTCCTGTTCATAGGGGAAATAGTTTTAGTATTTGACCATTAAGTATGTTGTTGGCTATAGGTTTGTCATATAAGGTGGTTATTATGTTGAGGTATGACCCCTCTATTCCCACTTTGATCAGAGTTTTTATAAAAAATGGGTGTTGGCTTTTGTCAAATGCTTTTTCTACATTAATTGATATGATCATGTGATTTTTGTTTTCCAATTTGTTTGTTCATTTTCACACATTATATCAGCCTTGCATCCCCGGAATAAATCCCACTTGGTCATGGTGTATGATATTTTTAATGAATTGCTGGATGTGATTTGCTAATAATTTGTTGAGGATTTTAGCTTCTATGTTCATCAAGCATATTGGCCTCTAATTCTCTTTCTTTGTAGTGTCTTTATTGGGTTTTGGGATTAGGGTAATACTGGTTTCATAGAAATATCTTGGAAGTGTTCCTTCTTTCTGAATTTTTTGGATGATAGGTGTTACTTCTTCTTTGAATGTTTGGTAAAATACCCCTGTGAAGCCATCCAGATAAGGTCTTTTGTTTGCTGGAAATTTTTTGATTACTGATTCAATGTCATCAATAGTTATCAGCCTATTCAGGTTTTCTGATTCTTTCTGATTGAGTTTTGAAAGATTATATTTTCCTAGGAATATGTCAATTTCTTCTAGATTGTTCAGTTTGTTGGAATAAAGTTGTTCATAATATTTTTATATACCTTTGTATTTCTGTGGAATCAGTTGTTATTACATGTCTTTGTTTCTGATTTTGTTTATTTGGGTCCTCTCTCTTTGTTTCTTATTGCTTATTGAGCCTGGCTAGAGGTTCATCAATCTTGTTTATCCTGTCAAAGAACCAGCTCTTGGTTCTATTGATCTTCTGTACTGTTTCTGTCTCTATGTCATTTATTTTCACTCAGATCTTTATTATTCCCTTTCTTATATTTACTCTGGATGTTTTTTGTTGCTCTCTTTCTAATTCTGTAAGTTTTAGGACTAGGTAACTTATGACCAGTTTTTTTTTTTTTGTTTTTTTTTTTGAGGTAGACCTCTAGTGCTATGAACTTTCCCTTAAGGACTGCTTTCATTGAGTCTCCCAGATTTTGGATTTTTGTGTTTTCATTTTCATTTCTTTTCAGGATGTTTTTTATTCCTTCTTTGATCTCTTTGGTAACCCATTCATTGTTAATAGCATGCTATTTAGCCTCCAGGTGTTTGTTTTCTATTGTTTTTATTTAGTTGATTTTTAATTTTATGCCATTGTAATCTGAGAAGATGTTTGATATGATTTCAATCTTCTTGAAGTTGTAGAGACTTAGCCTGTGTCCCAATATATGGTCTATCCTTGAATATGTCCCATGTGCACTTGAGATAAATGTATATTCCTTAGCTTTGGGGTGAAGTGCTCTGAAGATGTCAATTGACTTCATATGATATAGTGAGTCTCTTATGGCTGCTGTTTCTTTGCTAATATTTTGTCTATTGGATTACCCAGTGGTGTCAATGGGGTATCAAAGTCCCATACTATGATTGTATTGCTGTCAGTATCTCGCTTGATATCTTCCAGAAGAATATTTATGTATTTGGGTGCTACTGTATCAGGTGCATATGTGTTTATCAGAGTTATAGCTTCTTATGGAATTTATCATTTTATTATGATGAAGTGTCCTTCCTTATCTTTTGTTATGGACTTCACTTTGAGGTCAACTTTGTCTGGTATAAGTATTGCTACCCCAGCTTTTTTTTCATTACCATTTATCTGAAAATATTTTTCCATCCCTTCACTTTTAGTCTGTGTGAGTCCTTTGTTCTGAGGTGTGTCTCTTGTAGACATCATATATCTGGGTCATGTTTTTCTATTCATTCACTTACCCTATGTCTTTTGATTGGAGCATTTAATCCATTTATGTTTAAGGTTATTATTGATAGGTACTTTTTTTTGACATTTTTATTCTTAATTCCTGTGCTCCTTCTTCTCTTTATTTTTATTCTCCTTACAGCAGTCCCTTTAGTATTACTGGGTTGGTGTTAATAAACTCCCTTGGCCTTTTTTGTTTGTGAAACTCCTGATTTCACCTTTATTAGTAATTTTGTTTTTTATTTTTTTTGTTTTGTTTTTTAAATTAAATCTTTATTGTTCAGATTATTACAGTTGTTCCTCTTTTCCCCCCCCCCCCATAGCTCCCCTCCACCCGGTTC
>NW_005371404.1:239941-252123 GCF_000412655.1 Myotis brandtii | reverse complement strand
CAGCAGGAGCTATGGAGAGATCTGCAGATTCCTCTTCTTTGGGGTTTGGAGGTGCCCAGATGAGGCCCAGCTGTGAAGCAATGCAAGCTGCTGTGGGGCCTTGGGCCTTCTTTTGGATGTTCTGGGTCTCTGACCCAGCTGCGGTTTTTTAGGTAATTTTCAGATTGCAAAGGGCCAGGGCATTCATATCTCTGCCGCTCTGCCGCAGCTTGGGTGGGGCAGGGTCTCAGGGAATCAACAGGGCGGAGCAAGCAGCTATGGCTGATCCGCCCTAAGGGCCTAAGGGCCCCCGCCTCTCAGTGTCCCAAGGTAATTGCTGCAAGCATCTTTGAGAGAAATCTGCCCTCGATTTCTGAGTTCTGCCAGCTGCCAGACAGTCTAGTTTCTTCCCATATGAGTCTGGGTCCCCAGAGACTCACCCGGAACTGGAGTTCAGAGCAGTCTGGAGCTTGAGACTTCCTCCCGATTGAAAAAGACAACCATGTCCTCAGTTGCCAGCCCTTTCTGTGTGCACCTCCATACCTCTGCACTCTACTTCCATACCTCCTCTGAGTCTCAGTGTGCTTTTCTCTTTCCTTCTAGTTGTAGAATTTCCACTCAGCCAGCCTTCCTGTGGTTCTGGATGATGTCCGTTTTGTCTTTTAGTTGTATTTTTGAATTTGTTGTGGGAGGCAGCAATTTCCGGTGTTTACCTATGCCACCATCTTGGTTTCTCCTTAGTAATTTTGAATGATAGCCTTATTGGATGGAATATTATTGGAATCAGTCCCTTGTTTTGCATTACTTTGTATACTTCATGCTATTCCCTTATGGTCTGATGTGTTTCTTTTGAAAAGCTAGTTGCTAGTTGATAGTCTAATGGGATATCCCTTGTAGGTGACTTTCTGTTTTTCTCTAGCAGCTTTTAAGATTCTTATTTTGTTGTTGATGTTTGCCAATTTAATTACAATTCCTCTTGGCATCGGTCTTTTGAGGGTTCATCTTGTTTGGGACTCTGTCTGCTTCTTGGACTTGTGTGACTTTTCTTCACCCAATTCAGGGAAGTTTTCTGTCATTATTTCTTCAAACAAGTTTTCTATTCCTTGCTCAGGTTCCTCTCCTTCTGGCATGCCTATTATGTGGATGTTGTTTCATTTTGTGATGTCCCAGAGCTCACTTAGACTCTCCTTCTTTTTTAGTTTTATCCAGTTTCTGCTTTGCTTGGGTGTTTTTTCTACCTTGTCTTCTAACTTGCTGATTCTACTGTTGAAACCTCCCATTGTGTTCTTTATTGAAGCTATGTCATTCTTCATTTCTTCTTGATTTTTATACATGTTGGTGATTTTCCCATCTTGCTGGTTGAGCATCCTTTTAACCATTATTCTGAATTTATTCTCTGACAAATTGCTTGCCTCCATTTCATTTATTTCCTTTTCTGGTGTGTCTTCCTATTCTTTCATATGGGGGTTGTTTCTTTGTCTCCTCATTTTTGCTGTTCCTTTGTGATTGTTTCTATGTATTAGATCAAACTTCTATGGCACCCAGATTTTTTGAATTTGTGTTATATTGTAGATGTTTTGTGAGACCCAGTGGTGCAGTCTCTCAGGTCTTTTTGGCTGGGAATTCTAATGATGATTCCTGCTTGAGATATTTGGGGTTTTTTGATGTAGTTGGATCTTGAATGTTATTGTCCCATTAGAGGATGGAGTTTCCTCTCAGGGTGTCTGGTTATGTGGTTCACTCTCTATCACTTTGTGCCAAACGTTGTGGAGGTGCTGACCACACAGTACAAAATACAACACAACACAATGCTACACAAAAGGAACAGAACACAAATGTACATAAGACACCTATAACCCCAATGAAAGTCACCACCAGAGAAAAGAGAATTAGGAGAGAGAATAGAGAAACAAAATTATAGCAAGAAAAGAAAAAGAAAGATTATTGGGAGAAAACACAACAAAACAAACAAATAAATCAAAAAGCACAAACAGAAAACACCAAAAAGGGGTGGGGGGACAGAATCTGTAGAGGCAGAGCTAAAAATAGAGAAAATAAGGTTAAGGAATTGGATGAATATGGGAAGTACTGCCGTTTAGTACAGAGGAGGGAGAAAGTGAATGAATGGATAAGAAAAAATAAAAAAGCAAAAAATATTAATTAATTTATTAATTTAAAGGAGAATAGAAGAGAGCATAGATATGTCTGAATTTAGGAAGTGAAACTAATTATAAAGTTAGGAGAAAAAAGGGCAAGTGAAGTGAGAGAAAAAAAAATTGAGTAACAAAGAAAGAGAAAAGAGAAGGGGAAATATGGTAGGAACAGGGAAGAGGAATATTTATGAATAACCCAACAGAGACTACAATAATAATAACACATCAATAAAGCAGATAAAGAAGATCAATTTTTAAAAAATTCGTAAAAAGAAAGATGGAAACTAAAGCAGGGAAAGAAGAAGAAAAGCGATGAAAAAGGGAATAGCAAGGAAGAAAAGGGTGAATAAAATAACACTATAAAAATTAAATTTAGACCCATCAGATGCTCAAAACTCAGAGGGAAGGCAGGGGAGGGTGGGGGTAAGGGGGAAAGATCAACCAAAAGACTTGTATGCATGCATATAAGCATAAGTGATGGATGTGGACAACAGAGGGGGAAGGGGAGGGCAGGATTGGGGTGATGAGAAGACATTGGGGGGATAAGGACACATTTGTAATATCTTATTCAATAAAGAAAAAAAGAAAAAAATTAAATTTAAAAGTACTAAAATTATTTTTTTTATTAAAACATTTTAAAAGTTAAGTGTTGGTCAGTTTAGCCACATTTTAATGCCCCATGAGCTCTGGTTTAGGACCCCACTCTTCTGTTCTGTCTGCCAATTCTGGGCTTTTTGTTAGGTAGCTATGTGCTGACCACTGTTAGGCAATGCCTTTGGCTTTTAGCACTGTGTTGAATCTCCAAGCATTCCACCACTCCTCTGCTTGTATCTGTCTCCACAGGCCTTGGATGCAAGCAGAAGTGACCAATCAGTCCACTTTGCCTGTCTGCCAGCTGTCAATCTTAATCACTCAAATGTCTGTTTCTGACAGGGCTTTATTTAGGGGTGCTGCTGTTTTGCTTTCCAGGAATCAGATGGATGTCTTTTCTCTGACCCAGAGCTACTCCTCCATGAGTCGCCCAAAATATTACTCTGGCCTTGGTTGGTCAGATATCTTTGTATGGAGACCCATAGGGATGGCTGACAACCCGCAGATTTTATCAGTAGGGTTCCCAGAATAGTGGGGTAGACCAGCCCCTTTTCCAACCCAGTCACTGGGGAATCTTTGGGGGATATTCAGAGCTTTTGTTTCTTTTGTATATCTCAAAATGCAGACAGGGTGTGGCAGGCTGTATTATCTGCCTTTATGCTACTGGGTGGAGCTAGCTCTTCAGGAGAGAAACAGCTGCTTGGTTTTGGAAGGTTATGAATGTCCCAATGCTGGAGTTCTTGGCATGTCTCCCTGCCCCACTCCCCTCCCCAGCCTCTCCTCAGTCACCTCAAGTCTGTGCATCTCCCTGCACCGCAGCCTCAGGTGAGTGTTTTCAACTAAAAAGTCCTATGTTCTGGATTTAGCAAATAAAAGTAAAGACAAAACAGAAGCAAAACAACCATGAAACTGTGGGTTTCTCTACCCCGAACACTGCGGCACTCAGACCAATTATCAGGGTGCCTGTCAGTGTGCAGCCTTTAGCAGCTGTGGTCTTAGGTCTAGATTCCGCATCCTCCTGCAGCCCTGTGGCTTTTTCTTTCCACAGGTGGATATTATGCCTGTTACCAAGGGATGTGGATTTGGTGCAATGCACCTTCCTCCTTACCCTCTTGGCCCAGCAGCCAGGCATCACTCTATAGCCCAGATCCCCCATCCTACCATTCCTCAGGCATCCTCTGCCCTTCCTCATTGTATACCATCTCCTCAGTTTTTTCTAATTCGCCAATTCTGGGTGGATGTTCTCTGATTTAGTTATAATATCAGTCTGGTCCTGGGATGAGATGCACAAAATGTCTGTCTATTTGGCCATCATTTTTTTCTTCCTTCACTTATTATTTAATGAATAAATATTTACTCAGTATTTACTCTGGTTGTGACAGTGTGTGCTACATACAGAACTAGAATGGTAACAACAGAGACAGTATAGAGAATGAATTGGAAGTTGGAAAGTGTGGAGTCTGAAAAAAATCATTTAGAGATCATTGAAATAGACCTAGCAATAGATACTGGGTAGGAAAAGAGATGATGCTAAAGGCCTGAATTAAATTAGTGGAATTGGGGATTGATAGGAGAGTTTGAATTAGAAAGAGAGCCAGGAAATCCAATGCAGAGGAAACAATGAATTTTGAATGTGGGTAGACTTAGAAATGGAGGAGAAGGAAGATGGAAATTGTCTAGTTAAGCATCCTGGAGATACAAAGGTGTCAGGGTAGTTGAGCAGAAAGATGAGCATCAGTCATTTCCATTATGCATCTCTTGTACCAACTTAGATTTCTCAAAAATGGAAACATAATCAAGGCTCATATTCAACTGGCCTATACTTGTATAGTGCTGGCTTCTCAGCCTTAACAATATTGACATTTTGAGTGAGATAATTTGTTGTTGTGTATGTCAGATGGCATAATATGTTGTTTAGCAGCATGCCTGATGTCTACCAACTAGATGACAGTAGAACTACCTCAGTCATAACTATCATAAATGTATCTAGACATTGCCAAATATCCCCAGAGAAACAAAATCAACCCCATTTGAGAACCACAGTTGTAGTCATATCAATTGTTAAAATAGTTACTCATGTCTCTCAAATCTACTCTCCACTTCCCTGACTTCTTCAGTACCTCTCCCAGCTCTCTGCATTATAAAATACTAGAGGCCCAGTGCATGACATTCATGTACTGGGGGAGGGGTCCCCCTCAGCCCAGCCTACACCCTCTCACAGTCTGGGATGAGGAGCAGGCCTAAGCCAGCAGTCTGACATCCCCCAACGGATCCTTAGCACTGCTGTGGAGGCAGGAGAGGCTCCCGTCACTGTACTCGCCAGCTGTGAGCCTGCTGTAGAGTCCGGCTTCTGGCTGAGTGGCATTCCTCCTGTGGGAGTGCACTGACCATCAGGGGGAAACTCCTGTGTGCAGCGTCTGCCCCCTGGTGGTCAGTGCACATCATAGAGACCGTTTTTTCCACTGTTTGGTCCATTTGCATATTAGCCTTTTATTAGATAGGATTGCCTGAAACACGGATGGAACTCTAGGAACTTTCTCCAGTGTCATGGGCTAATGTCCATTTGTATTGATCATTCTTTTTGCTATATAGATTGTTAATATATTTATTATCTCTTTTAAATGTCCTCAAAAAGCCCACCACCGTATTGTCTGTGTCCATGGGCAATGGATATATGCATATAAGTCCTTTGCTTAATCTCTTCCAGTCCCTCTCCCTTCTTTCCCACTGATATTTGTCAGTCTGTTCCATGATTCCATGCTTCTGGTATTATTTTATTCATCCATTTATTGTGTTCATTAGATTCCACACATAAGTTGAGATCAGGTGATATTTGCCTTTCTCTAACTGGCTTATTTCACTTAGCATAATAATCTCCAGGTCCCTCCATGTAGTCTCAAAGGGTAATAGATTCTTATTTTTTACAGTTGCATAGTATTCCATCTTGTAAATGTACCACAGCTTTTTTTATCCACTCATCTACTGATAGGTACTTGGGATGTTTCCAGATTTCAGCTATTGTAAATAGTGCTGATATGAACATAGGGTTGCATATATTATTTTTGATTGGTGTTTTTGGATTCGAATCTCTGTAATTTTGTTGTAGACTAAGATCTGGCTGTGTGTTTTAAAAATTAAACATGAATTTTACTGTCTATCCTTTTTACAAAATAATATGTGCCTTTTATTAAATTAAAAATTACTGCTAATAAAAAGAAAGTGAAAATACATATTCTATTTACTCAGAGGTAACCTTGGTAAACCCCTTGGTTATATATTCTTCTGCTAATCATTTTGTGAATTTCATCTAGAGCAAGTATTTGTTCTTCATTGGTTATGTAATCTTTGCAACTACTGACAATATTTCCATAGAATAATTAAGAATAAAGGCTATTTTATTTTATGTTTTAGAAAATCAATAAACCACCAGTCTCCACGTCTTTCATTTAAAAAAAATAAATAATAGCTGTGGTACATTTACACAATGGAATGCTATGCAGCCAAAAAAAGAAGGATCTATCACCCTTTGAGACAGCATGGAGGAACCTGGAGAGTAATATGCTAAGTGATATAAGCCAGTCAGATAAAGACAAATATTACAAGATCTCACTTATATGTGGAATCTAATGAACAAAATAAACCAATGAACAAATTAGACACAGACATGGAAGCAAGGAACAGACTGTTGAATTTAGAGTGGTTGGGTGGGAAGAGATTAATCAAAAAACATATAGGCATATATGCATAAAACCCATGAGCACAGACAATAGTGAGGTAAAGATCTGGGGAGCAAGTGGAAATGGGAAGGGAGGGGGGTCAATGGGAAGCAAAAAGGGGACATTTGTAATACTTTCAAAAATAAAGATACATTTTTAAAAAGAAAAACTGAGGCACCAAGAGAAGGATTAATTTGCCTAAGTTTACACAGTGAATCAGTGGTAAGGTTGCTACTAAAAAACAGGATTCCTAACTCCTATACTAGTATAATTTTCACTAGAAAATGATAAGCCTTTAATTGTGCATTCTCAGTCACTATAACACCATAGCATGAGGAATCTTGTAAGGTAATGTGTAGGGGATACTTTCTGACACCTCTCAGATCTCATCACAAAGAGAAAAGGCTACTCTTCACAGAAGCAGCTTTCTGTAGTGGAAATACTCTGGGCATTGGGTCAGAGTGACCCATGTTCAAATATTTTGTCAGCTACTTGGTAGCTATGTAAATGTGGACATGGTACTTAACCTCTCTGAGTTTTGGTTTCCTCATTTATAAAATGTTCTACTAATAACTGCCTCTCAGGGTCATTGTAAAGATTAAATAAGAGGTTTACAAAGCACCTAGCATTGTTTTTTGCTCATTTTAAACACTCAATAAATGCTAGCTAGTATTTTTATATCCCATACAGTGGTTTATTCTGCCTATCAAAATCAAATAGGAGTTTCCATATACTGGAATCCTGATGCCTGGGGAAAGATGACAACTCCTACTTCTCTCATCAGCATTGAATTCTGCTTAGGAAGAGGAAAATATTTGAACTCATTCCTATGCCAATCCAATGTATATCTTTCTTCCACTGAAGAACACAACTCCTCCTCAGAAACCTGAAGGACTAAAAAGTTGTAAATATGTCTCTGGAATAAAAAATACTTTTAATTCCTTGATTTAGACTGAGGAAGAGAAGGTCAAGCAGTGACATCCTAACAGCACATGAGCATAACTATTGAGGAGGCAGTGACATACTTTTCACCAAGTCAGCTGAGTCAGTGAGCACAATGAAAAGAACATGCTAATTGACTGGTCCAGAAAATCTGGGGTTTGAGACTGAAGTTTTCACTTATGATCTGTATAATTTTGTCAATTCACTTTATCCCAAAGGACCTTTGTTTGCTCATTTGTTAAGTGTGGAGGCTGGACAAGATAATAATTATATCTGGGCAGTACTTTATTGCAAAGCCTCTCATGTAATACTAACATCTCCATCTCCTTCTTTCTATGAGCCTAAAAAGAAATGACACTAAATGAGAAATGAAGACATATGAAATAAAAACATTCAAAATTTGGTGGTTATTAGTTTAATCAGAAGGAGTGGTAAAAATCCTCTCCCCAAAGGAACTTTATGAACAGATAAAAGACATGTAGGTCTAAATATTCAAGGAGAATCATGCTGTGAGACAAAAGATAGACAAAATGACTCTAGCAGGTTCTTCTGACCAAAAATTTCCATGATTCCACAACTCTCCCCTTATGAGTTAAGACAAGTAAGCAGGATGGCATGACACATATCATTTCCTAAATACTGTAATCTGTTTTCCACTGAGGCCTGACCACCTCCAGAAAAAAATTTCAGCATGAGACTCACCCTTTCCCAGGCCCTTCCTACAAGGAAATAGCAGATGTCTCAAGAGAACTGAGTGTTATCCCCTTAAGAGCCATTATCTGGTTCTGAGCAAGTTTCCCCTTACATATCCTCTTTCTTTCTCAACCCTTCTTTCTCTGAATGATTCTGGCCATGCCTGAGAAATTAATGAGAAGCAACAGCTAGAGCAGCCAGTAGAGTCTTGAGCAACAGAACTAGGCTATGGCCTAGACAACTGCTGCAGGATACCCTTTTCATCCATCTATGACCAGGATTTGGAGGGCACCTTGGATATTAATGGGACTGGGGACCCAAAATATGACCCAAGTTCTAGGCCTTATTTCCTTACTCCCTCAGTAACTTGATTGTTTTCTGCTTGCTTATTTATTACTCTATGGAGAGACACAAGGCAGTGGGAAGATATAAATAAAAAGATGGGTTCATGTTGGACTCAACATTCCTGGAAATGCTTTCAGCAGAGTCTGCCAGAGTGACATTCCAGTGTTGCATCCCAAGCCCAACATAGAATTCTAGAGAGGGAAAAGGGAGCCAACTCAACTGGAGTCTGTTTCATTCCTATTCTTTCTAATTTGAAAAGTAGATACCTCCCAAACTTTCAGAGTTGGTAGAGGTATTCACTAAGACAACAGATGTAAATAAAGTTCCTAGCTGGTACATGATGGGAGTTCAATAAATGCTTACTCTCTCCCCCACTCATGGAACATAGGTGTACTACATTCTGTATCACTTCTAAGAATGCATGCAAAGTGTTAGAGGATCGAGTTGGAGTCAGACGGTCTTAGAATCATACCTAGAACAATGCCTAGTACCTACCTAATAGATGCTCAATAAGCATATGTGGGCTGACTGACCTACGTTTTGCTGTTAACTTATAGTGTGACTTTGATCAAGTTACTTACCCTTTCTGGACCGCAATTTTCCTATCTCTAAAAAATATGATAATAATTCATGTCAAACCTATGCCACAAAACTGTTGAGGACCACATGAGAAAATATATGGAAGTGATCTGCCCCTGTTAGAGGTAATTAATGTAACATTTAGCTAGTCTAGGTCAAAGAAATTTCCCAAGGATAATATAAACTTTAGATATACTGAATTAACTATGGTTATATGAAGGGAGAGGGAGGAAAACCAGGAAAAGCTAGTCAATAGCAATCTGAAATTCTTGGTTTATCAATTCCATTCAAAAGGCAATGGAAGAGACCTGGATTTTATCAGGGATAAAAAGTGCCCCCAAACAGATACAGACAATTTGACTGCATCCTGAGGAGATTTTCATAATCTGTAGAGTCAGTGTAGCACAGTAGCAATAACACATTCTGGAGCCAAACATTCTAAGTTGAAATCTAGGCCCTGTAATATACCTTATGTGTGACTCTGGCCAAGTCACTTGACCTCTCTGTGGAGTAGAGCTTTGCTTGTTCATTTGTTTGTTTAATCTGAAAGTGCAAGTGATAATAATAGTACTTACCCATAGGTCCTTATAAGGTTTGAAAGGGTTAGTTATGAAAATATGTTGAGGAGTATGTCACAAGAATACTGACATTTCTCTTAGCTTCTGCTTTTCTGACCCCCTCAAAGCCCTTTTAATGAGGTCTACTTCACAAAGTTCAAGTCCTCCAACTCTGCAATGACTTTCTACACCACTGTTTGTTTGCAACTATCAAACAACATATTTACAAACTACACACTCTATCCTGTATTTTCTCTTTCTCCCTTTTCCTGAATTAATATCAAAGTTAGTATCATATAATTACCAAAACAAACTTAATGGGAGGCTTTGTGCAATCAGTTCATCTTTTACAAGAAATTACTCAAAATGCAATTAAGATCACACTAAAAAGAATAACACATGTTGCCAATTCCATTACTCATTTTCCTGACTTAAAAACCTCCCTTGTTTTGCTTTTTCTTAAAAATGTGTCATCCTCAGACAGAATGTAGAGCTAGGTCAAAAAACTAGGAGACAGTAAAAGTGAAAGATAATGCATCAAATAGGAACTGATTGGCAACACTATACAAAATAATGGCCCACTTCATAAAATTACATCAAGCCCAGCATTGAACTCTGTACCACAGGTACAACACAGAACACAATACATCTTGGAAATAATCCTGCCAATACTTCCTCAGATTATTTTATAAACAGGAAAACTGAAAACAACAGAAGAAGCTCAGTGATTAAGCTTCAGAGCTGAGATAATAGGTTTTGTTCTTTTCACTCTCATTTATTGAGCACCCATGTTGTGTTCTTTTCTTGATTTATTTTATTTCATTTAATCTTCAAGACAGCCTTATAAGACAAAATAAACTGATGAACAAAGAAGATCTAGAGACATAGAATGATGGAACAGACTGAGGAATCTCAGAGAGAAAAGGAGGTGGTGGAGGAGAGTGAGGAGATATTAAGCAGGGAATATATATGCATTTATGGATAGCACATGGACACCAACAATAGAGTGGTAAAGGCCTGGGAGGGGAAGGTATAGGGTGGAGGAAGTCAATGGTGGACATCTTATTACCTTCAACAATAAAAATATATTTTTTTAAAGACAGCCTTGTTAGGTATGTACTCAAATCAATAGATTCTAATTTTATAGATGAACAACTGTGACTCAAACATGGTGAGAAACATGCCTTAGGTCACCCAGTCATCATCCAGGTATATCCACTTCTAGAGTAATGTGCTCTCCACCACAGAATGATATCTCAAGGAGGAAAGACTATTGAGGGAAGTGACCAGGGGGGCCTCTTTTATGAATGCCTGGTGAAGCCAGTCTTCCAGGTAACCACTGAAATTCACAGCTGTGAACTGCACCATTGAGTATGGTTGCTACTGAACTCTCCTTCATCTATTCTGGTCCAGAAGACTGCCAGAATTGTTTTCATGGGTAGCACTGCTCACTATTACACCCTAGTTCAAGGGTTCTCAAGGTATTTTCCAAGGACTACCTACATCATAATCATCTGAGAGACTTATAAAATGTGGAAATTCTTGTCCAAACCCCAGACATGTTGAATCTTAATCTGTCTGGGTGAGGTGGAAAAAAAGAGAGAGACTAAAAATCTATATGTTTAACAAACATGCCAAGTGCTCTAATATAGAATACTAAAGTGTGACACCCATTGTCATAAGAATATCATCTCTGCTACTTTCACAAGGAATGACTCTAAAGATCAAGTGTAAATCATTTGTTGATGTGAGAAATATGTACTGATAACATAAATCAGGCTCTGTGAGATAAAGTAGGCATGGTGTCCAATCTTAAGAGGCTCATGGTCTAGGAGGAGTTATACAGGTAATAACAATATAGTGACACTAGGAGCCCAGCGCATGAAATCGCGCGGCCTGCCCACCCACCCGCTGCCCTGCCTTGACACCCAAACTTCTCCAAGCAGAGCTCCAACATGCCTGACCCAGCCCTCAATCCTTCTGGCCTTCTCTGGCCACTTCAAGCTCTGCCCTTAGTCCTTCCAGTCGCTTCGGGCTGGTCCCGCCTTCTCTGAGAGCCTCCCCGCTTCTGCCCCATCTCCAGAGAAATGCAGGGGCTCCACCCTGTCATGGTGCCTGAGGAGAGCATGGAAACCTCCCACTTGCTGTGCTGTGCTCCTTCCCCAGGCAGGTGAGCAGTGGGGTGCTCTGAGTGCAAGTGGTGGGTGGCGACGAACTGGTGAGGGGGGATGCTATGGGCTCTCACCCCTGCCCTCCTGGGCATGGGCCTCCTCCGGGCACCTCCCTGTTTCCACTTCATCTCCAGAAGCAATGTCCCACTGCGCACACGCAGGCAGACTCCTCCTTAGCAGTCGTGACTGTGACACAGTTAGGACCAATTAGCATATTACCTCTTTATATATATAGATTAGTGCTAGGACAGTGGCTAGCAAAAAGACAAAGGTAATCTAACTCTAAATAAAGGGGATTAAGGAATGGTTCCTGGAAGAAGAAGACTAAGATTATTTTAAAGAATGAGTAAGAGAGCCTAGTTGATGTGGCTCAGTGGTTGAACATCAACTTATGAACCAGTGGTCATGGTTCTATTTCTGGTCTGGGCGTATGCCTGGGTGGTGGGCTTAATACCC
>NW_005371404.1:231618-239786 GCF_000412655.1 Myotis brandtii | reverse complement strand
AAGGTGTTCCAGGCAGAGGGACTAGCTGTAAAGTTCTAGAAATGTTATTTAATCTGATAAGATAATGTACTGTGCCAGTAACATCAACAACTGGTAGCAATTATTACTATTGTTGCTAATATTACCACATAAGCCAGTGGCAGAAAGAAAGATCAGTGGCCTGGCTGGAAATGAGGAAATGTAGATTGAAGTCTTAGTTCTACCACTTTAATAATAGTTGACATTGGGAAACACATTTTTTTTCCTTTCTGGTCCCCAGTATGCACATTTATAAGACAGTATTTCATTCTTTAATCCAACAAATATCTATTGATCACTATTCACATCGCAGGCACTGTGCTAGGTATTGGAGAGATAATGATAAACAATAAAAGCCAGTAGGGGTGAAGACAGACAAGTTATAGGAACAAAATGTGATGATTATTCTAAAAGAAGGAGGTTACAAGCATATACCACAGTATGTGACAAGGAATACTTGACTGATTAAATGAGAAACCAGTTATGAAAATGTTCCAGAAGTCATTACTATACAAATAAAAATTAGTCTGTTAGAAGACAGATGGTTGCCAGAGGGGAAATGGGTTGAGGGACTGTGTAAAAAAGGTGAAGGAATTAAGATGTACAAATTGGCCTCCTGCCAAGCGCACTGCTTCAGCCATAGGCATCGCCCACAACTTGGTGACTGGATCATTTGAATGAGTCAGCATCTGGGCCCCCAAGTGAGGCTACGAGTGCATGTCCCTCTCACCAAGCCTGCCACTTCAGCCACAGTCCCTGCAGGACTCAGCAACTGGGCCCAATGGTGAGTCTCAGAGTGTGAGACCCTCCCACTAAGCTTAATGCTTCAGCCACAGGGCCCAAGCGAATTGGTGCCTGGACCCTTTGGTGAGGGTAAAAATGGGGAGAGAAAGAAACAATCACCAAAGGAAAGAAAAGGGATAATCACTAGAAAAGTAAGTAAAAGAAATGGAGGCATGCAATATGTCAGAAAAAGAATTCAGAGTACGGGTCATACAGTTCCTAAACTGGCTGGATGAGAAAATAAACTTATGTCAGAAACAAAAGGATATCAAGAATAATATAGCTACAATAAAAAAAACACAATAGAAGGTTTTGAGAGGAGACTAGAAAAAGTGGGGGACAAAATTAGCGAGTTAGAATACAGGGCAGAAATACACACCCAATTTGAACAGCAATTGGAGAAAATAATTAGAAAGCAGGAGGAGAGCGTAAGAGAATTTTAAGACAACATGAAACAAAGCAACATACATATAATAGGGGTGCCAGAAGGACAAGAAGAGGAGCAAGGATTAGAAAACCTATTTAAAGAAATGACAGAAAACTTCCCTGATTTGGGAGGGGAAAAGTCATACAAGCACAGAGAGTCCCAAACAAGATGAACTCAAAAAGACCCACACCAAGACACAACGTAATTACAATGGCAAACTTTAATGACAAAGAGAGAATCTTAAAGGCTGCAAAAGAGAGACAGAGAGTTACGTACAAGGGATCTCCCATTATACTATCAAATGATTTCTCAACAGAAACACAACAGGCTAGAAGAGAATGGAATGAAATATGCAAAGTGATTCAAAGCACGGTACTGAATTCAAGTATACTCTATCCAGCAAGGCTATTATTCAAAATTAAAGGGAAAATCAGGAGCTTCAAAGACAAAAATATGCTAAAGTTGTTTATCACTACAAAGCCAGCAATGAAAGAAATGCTAAAGGGAATTTTGTAAAAATAAGAAAAAGAAAGGGAAGAAGGAACACAGGCATAAAGAATTAAAATGGTTACAAACAAATATCCATACTAATAAAAGGGTAATATGCAAATTAACCATCACTCTACGACAAAGATGGTGGTGCCCATAGCCACAAAGATGGCAGTGCCGGCCAGAGCCATGAAGCCAGCCAGAGTGGGCAGGATGTTTGGCTTCCTTCGGGCAGGACGCTTGGCTTACTTTGGGCGGGATGCTTGGCTTCCTTCAGAAGGGACACTTGGCTTCCCTCGTTGCCCCAGCGATGAAGAAAACCAAGTCTCCTGCAAGCCCTGGCCAGCCACCAAGGGCCAGCCTCTGGGTGGTGGCCACGCAGCCAGCCTGGAGTGAAGGCGGAAGGTGGCTCTGGTCCAGAACGAAGGCAGAAGGCGACAGCCAGAGTGAAGGCCCATGTCCCGGGTGCTGGAGGGAAGCCAGTGCCAGCAACCAGGGGAAGGAAGGCCTATTCTTGCACGAATCTTCGTGCATTAGGCCTCTGGAGTATCAATAATAACCTTAAATGTAAATGGGTTAAATGCTCCAATCACAAGACATCGAGTGGCACAATGTATATGAGAAAATGACCCATATATATATATGCTGTCTACAAGAGACCCACCTCAGTACAAAGACTGAGAGTGAAGGGATGGAAAATATTCTTCAGGCAAATGGAAATGAAAAAAAAAGCTGGGGTAGCAATACTTATATCTGACAAAATAGACATCAAAGTGAAGGCCATAATAAGAGATAAGGAAAGCCACTTCATAATACTAAAGAAATTAATAGAACAAAAGGATATAACTCGTAAACATATATACACCTGCAGGAGCACCAAAATACTTAAAAAACAAACAAACAAAAAAACAAAAAAACTTCTGGAAGATATCAAGGTAGAGATGGACAGCAATACAATCATAGTAGGGGACTTTAATACCAAATTGACATCACTGGATAAATCCTCTAGATAAAAACTCAACAAAGAAAGAGCAATCCTAAATGTCTCGCTATATCAGGTGAACTTAATTGATATATTCAGAACATTTTACCCCAGAGCTATGGAATATATATTCTTCTCAAGTGGACATGGGACATTTACAAAGATAGACCACATATTGGGTCACAGGCAAAGTATCTCCAAATTCAAGAAGAATGAAATCATATTAAGCATTTTCTCATATCACAATGGCATAAAATTAGAAATCAACTACAATAAAAATAATGAAAAAAATTTAAACACATGGAGGCTAAAGAGCATGTTATTAAAAAAAACAAAAACGATTGGGTTACCCAAGAGTTCAAAGAAGAAATAAAACACATCCTGGAAATAAAGGACAATGAAAATACAACAATACAAAATCTATGGGACACAGTGAAAAAAGTCCTGGGAGATAATTTCATAGCATTACAAGCCTACATAAAAACAAAACAAAACAAAACAAAAAAACCTGGTAATAAACTATCTAACTCTACAACAAAAAGAATTGAAAAGATAGCAACAGGAAAAGCCCAGAGTGAGCAGAAGGAAGGAAATAATAAAGATCAGAGCATAAATAGATGACATAGAAACAAACAAACAAAAAAATACAACAGATCAATAAAACCAAGAGCTGATTCTTTGAAAGGATAAACAGGATTAATGAACCTCTATCCAGGCTCACTAAGAAGAAAGAAGACCCAAATAAACAAAATCAGAAATGAAAGGGTAACGTAACAAGAAACCCCACAAAAATAAAAATAATTATTAAAAAAATACTATGAACAACTCTATTCAAACAAACTGGTTAACCTAGAAGAAATGAACATATTTCTAGAAAAATATGACCTTTCAAAACTCAATTAGGAAGAATAAAAAATCTGAGTAGGCCAATAACTATGGAAGAAATTGGAGCAGTCATCAAAAAACTTCCAGCAAACAGAAGCCCTGGGCCAGTGGACTTCAAAGGGGAGTTTTACTACACATTCAAAGAAAAACTAAAACCTATCCTTTTCAGACTATTACAAATCATTCAAGAGGAAGGAATACTTCTGCTATCTTTCTATGAAGGCAGCATTACCCTAATCCCCAAACCAGATAAAAACACTACATAGAAAAAGAAATACAGGCCAATATCCCTGATGAACATAGATGCTAAAATCCTCAAAAAAATTCTAGCAAATCGGATCCAGCCTTACATCAGAAAGATCATACACCATGACCAAGTGAGATTTATTCCAGGGATGCAAGGATGGTACAATATCCACAAATCAATAAACGTGATACAACACATAAACAAATTGTGAGACTAAAATTACATAATCATATCAATTGATGCAGAAAAAGCATTTGCCAAATCCAACACCGTTTCTTGATAAAACCTCTCAACAAAATGGAAATAGAGGGATCATACCTCAACATAATAAAAGCTTTATATGACAAACCAACAGCCAACAAAATATTCAATGGGCAAATCTAAAACCATTTCACCTAAGAATAGGAACAAGACAGGGATGCCCACTTTCACCACTCCTGTTTGACATAATACTGGAAGTGCTAGCCATAGCTATTAGATAAGAAGAAGAATTAAAAGGTATCCAAATTGGAAAAGAAGACTTAAAACTGTCATTATTCATAGATGGCATGCTATTGCACTTAGAAAAGCTGAAAGACTCCATCAAAATACTACTAGATTTAATAAATGAATTTGGCAATGTAGCAAGATACAAAATTTACACCCACAAATCTATGGGTTTTTTATACACCACTAATGAACTCACAGAAAGAGAAACAAACAAAAACAAAAAAAAACAAAAAAACAACAACAAGAAAAACAAACAAAAAAATCCCATTTACCATTGCAACAAAAAATTAAGATACCTAGGAATAAACTTAGCTAAGGAAGTGAAAGACCTGTAACTTGTAAACTACAGGACACTGACAAAAGATATAGAAGACATAAACAAATGGAAGAATATACCATGTTCATGGATTGGAAGAATCAACATCATTAAAAAGTCCATACTACCCAAAGCAATCTATAGATCCAATGCAATCCCCATTAAAATACCAGCAGCGTATTTCACAAACCTAGAACAAACTCTTCATAAATTCAAATGGAATAAAACAAGACCTCAAATAGCCACAGCAATCCTGAGAAAGAAGAACAAAGTTAGAGGGATTACAATACCAGATATCAAGCTATACTACAAAGTTACTGTACTCAAAACTGTGTTGTACTAGCTAAAAGACAGACATATAGACCAATGGAAGAGAACAGAGAACCCAGAAATAGACCCAAGGCATTATGCTCAATTAATATTTGTTAAAGGAGTCAAGAACATACAATGGTGTCAAAACAATCTCTTCAATAAACGGTGTTTGGGAACTTGGACAGATACATGCAAAAAATGAAGCTAGACCACGTGCTTACACCATACACAAAAATAAACTCAAAATGTATAAGGGACTTAAACATACTACAGGAAACCTTAAAAGTCTTAGAAGAATCCACAGGCAGCAAAATAGCAGACATATGTCATAGCAATATCTTTACCAATAAACAAAGGGACTACATCAAAATAAAAGGCTTCTGCACAGCGAAAGAAACCATCAACAAAATAACAATAGAGCCCTCTGTATGGGAGAATATATTTGTCAATGTGACATCCAATAAATGTTTAATTTACTGAAGTTATAGGGAACTCATACAACCTAACAAAAGGAAGAAAACAATCCAATCCAAAAAAAATGGCCAAAGGACCTAAATAGACACTTTTCAAAAGTGGACATACAGAAGGCCAAGAGAGAAACTGGCTGCCAACGGGAAGGCAGACTGCAAGATAGTGTGAGAGGGAGAGAACGAAAGGAGAACATGTGGACGTACCGGGAGTGTATATTTGTGGATGAGGGACAGCTATACTCCAAGGGAATGTAGGGGACTGCCGGACCAGGCTCCCCTGACCAGGGAAGCCTCCACTGCTGCTGAAATCTCTCCCGGAGCAACCAGCTCTGCCGCGGAGACTGAGCCATCTTGAAGGGGAAAGTGGCTGTTTTCAGAAACCTATACATCCCGGGAATCTACAACAACAACACCCAGGGAACAGCTGTTAACCCAGAACATCGAATCTCTAGCAGCACGAATACGCAGACTCAGATGAGCTCTACACCTTCTCAAGGAAAGGTCAGATTTTGCCTGGGAAAAGGTGGGGTCTGCTATCCAGGCAGGAGAGAGGCGCGCAGGGGATCTTGAGGTTTTGGGAAGTCTGCGCCCCACAAAACCCGCGGCCTTTGGGGCTAGCGTGATCCGCAAATATGGAAGGGGATCCGCAGGGCTGCTGGCAGAGGGATACTCTAAAAATCAACCCATAGCAGGACTGGGCGCAAAAAAAGCACCCTGAAATTTTACCAGTAAACCACTTGCTTAGTGCCAGGGGAAAAAGGCACGCATGCAGTCTCAGAGGGTAAAATTCGCAAGTTTGCGCATTTACTCTGGCTCTTTTTTTCTCTTTAAATCCTTGCTTTTGATTACTAAGTCCAGTACATAGGATCACCCAATTGGGGACACTCTGGGAGACTGCAGGAGAGAGTTGTTTCTGTGGAACCTGGGGATCGGAGCGGGGAGTGACTATTGGAGAACCAGCTTTGGGGCAGTCCATTCCCCCAAACCAGTATTAAGTGCGACATGGAAAACAAAAGCTAAATACTGGCTAGAGAGGACTTATAGCCACAGAGGTCAATCCAGAAACACTGCCACCCAGGAGTTGAATCACAAATTGACCCTTGTGTAAAGACAAATAAAGGAATCTAAGAAACAAAGAAATACTGTCTGCTTGAAAATCAGGACTGTGGCTTAATATACAGAGGAGCAGTGAAACACAGGGAACCTCAATACTGTCCTGACTACCTACAGGAAACAGGCATGACAAAAGAGGAAGTGAATGACTTTCACTACTGCGCATTTTTATTTTTTCATCTTTTACTTAAGAAACTAATTTCTTTTCTTTTTTCCTCACTTGATTTTTCTTAATTATTATTTTTATTTTAATGAGTATTATTACTACTACTATTTTACCTTTTTTTACAGTATTTTATTTTCTCTTTTATTTTGGAATTAGTGTTCTACATTCTATTTTCATTTTTCCTTTAACATCATTTTACTCTATCTCAACATTACCTTTATGCCAACACTCTCTTCCTCACTTTTCCCATTTTGTTGTTCTGTTTCTCTTACCCTATTCCTGCTTTAGATTTTACATATTCCTTCTTTTTACTCCCTGTTAAAAAAATCATCCTACTTATATATCTAATTTCTGATCCCCTGCTCTAAGTCCATACACAACTCTCTCTTCTCGTTCTTCACTATCCAATTTTTTATCTTTTGTCTTTCTTCCCTTTTTTCTTTTCTGTTTTTGTTATTGTGTTCTTATTTTGTTTTGTTTTATTATTTTGTTATAGGACTTTGTGTTTTATTTTGTTTTCTTTTGCTTGCTTTCACTCTGTCCTATTTTTGGTTGCTTGATTGTTGATTAGATTGTTTTTGTGCTTATTGGTGAGATTGTATCTCCTTTTTTGTTGCTTTTTATTCTGTTTATTTTTTGCTTCTGTTTTTCCTCTCCTGGCTTGCTATTAGTTGTTGTTTGTAGTTTGCATTCATCTCTGGGTGTTTGTTGTTTGCATTTTTTGGGAGTAGTGGTTGTTCTATTGGAATATTCTTCCCATATAAATAGTTCCCCCCCTTTTTTTTTACTCCCTTTCTTTTCTGTCTTACTATTTTTTCTTTTTCTCAATATCATTTTTGCACTCCATTTTTTTTCTTTTTTCTTCTTATCCCCTAAATCTCTTTTCTCTGGTGGTCACTTTTATTTGGAGTTATTAGTATCTTGAAAACATTTCTGTTCAGTGCCTTGTGTGGTGTGCCTTGTTGTGTTGTATTTTGTTCCTTTAAATCAATGCAGGAGAGAGAGAGCTACAAAACCAGACACCCAGAAAAGAGAGATCATGGGGAGACAAAAGACAGCGCCCACATATGAAAGTAAAAAAGGTATCACCAGAACCGGAAGTAAATGAAATGGAGCCAAGCAATATGTCAGACAAAGAATTCAGAGAAATGGTCATAAGGTCGCTGAAAAGAATGGAAGACAAATTCAACAATATGTGTAAAAACCATGAAGAAATTAGGAAGAACCAAGAAGAAATAAAAATGACATTGCTGCTATAAGGAACTCAATAGAAAGCATCAACAGTAGACTAGAAGAAGCAGAGGACCGCAAGTGAGCAAGAGAAGACAACGTAGGAAAAAATACCCAAGCAGAGCAGCATCTAGAAAAAAACTTAAAAAACAGGAGGAGAGCCTAAGGGAACTTTGGGACAATACAAAATGAAACAACATCTGAATAATAGAGGTGCCAGAAGGAGAGGAAACTGAGCAAG
>NW_005371404.1:230795-231431 GCF_000412655.1 Myotis brandtii | reverse complement strand
TTCTCAACAGAAATACATCAGGCCAGAAGGGAATGGAATGAAATACACAAAGTCATGCAAAGGAAGGGTCTGAATCCAAGAATACTGTACCCAGCAATGCTATCAATCAAAATTGAGGGTGAAATCAGAAGCTTCACAGACTAAAAAGGACTAAGGTAGTTTATGACCACCAAATCAGCAATGGAAGAAATGCTAACGGGTCTGCTGTAAAAAGAATAAATAAGAAGCGAAGAAGGAACACAGGCGTATATAATACAAATGGCAACAAACCAGTGCCTATCAATAATAACTTTAAATGTAAATGGATTAAATGCCCCAATCAAAAGACATAAGGTAGCTGAGTGGATAAGAAAACATGACTCACATATCTGCTGTGTACAGGAAATCCACCTCAGAAAAAAAAGAACTCACACAGACTGATGGTGAAGGGATGGAAAAAGGTTTTCCAGGCGAATGGAAATGAAAAAATAGCTGAGGTAGCAGTACTTATACCTGACAAATTAGACCTCAAAGTGTAGGACATAACGAGAGATAAGGAAAGCCACTTCATAATAATAAAGGGAGCAATCAAACAAGAAGAAATGACTCTGGTAAACATATATGCCCCCAATACAGAAGCAAGCAAATGCATAAAAA
>NW_005371404.1:230084-230679 GCF_000412655.1 Myotis brandtii | reverse complement strand
TCAGCAAAGAAACATCAATCCTAAATGACTCACTACATCACATGGAATTAATTGACATCTTCAGAACATTTCACCCCAAAGCCACAGTATATACATTCTTCTCAAGTGCACATGGGTCATTTTCAAAGATAGACCATATATTAGGGCACAGGCAAAGTCTTTTCAAATTCAAGAGGATAGAAATCATATCAAGCATCTTCTCAGATCACAATGGCCTAAAACTAGAAATCAACTACAATAAAAACAATTTTAAAAAATCAAGCAGTGAAAGCAGTCTTTAGAGGGAAGTTCATAGCTCTACAAGCCTACCACAAAAAAACAAAACAAAACAAAACAAAAAAAAAACAAGAAACAAAGGTAATAAATTACCTAACCCTACAACACAAAGTGTTAGAACGTGAGCAACAAAAAAGCCCAACATAAGCAGAAGGAAGGAAATAATAAAGATCAGAGCAGAGATAAATGAAATAGAGAACAAAAAACAATACAAAAGATGAACAAAACCAAGAGCTGGTTCTTTGAAAGGATAAACAAGATTGATGAAGCTCTAGCCAGGCTCACCAAGAAGCAAAGAGAGAGGACCCAAATAAACAAA
>NW_005371404.1:229170-229634 GCF_000412655.1 Myotis brandtii | reverse complement strand
AATCCTCAACAAAATTCTAGCAAATCAGATTCAGCAATACATTAGAAAGATCATACACTATGACCAAGTGGGATTTATTAAGGAATGCAAGAATGGTACAATATCTGCAAATCAATAAATGTGATACATCACATAAACAAATTGAGAGATAAAAATCACATAGTCATATCAATTGATGCAGAAAAAGCCTTTGACAAAATCCAACACCCTTTCTTGATAAAAAGTCCTGGAAAAGTGGGAATAGAGGGATCATACCTCAACATTATAAGGCCCTATATGATAAACCTACAGCCAACATCATACTCAATGGGCAAAAACTAAAACCATTTCCCCTAAGAACAGGAATAAGACAAGGAGGCCCACTTTCACAACTCCTGTTTGACATAGTACTAGAAGTACTAGCCATAGCGATCAAACAAGAAGAATAAATAAAAGGCATCCAAATTGGAAAAGAAGAAGTAAAA
>NW_005371404.1:228185-228621 GCF_000412655.1 Myotis brandtii | reverse complement strand
ATTACCAAGCCATGGTTCTCAAAACTGCCTAGTACTGGCACAAGAATAGACATATAGACCAATGGAACAGAATAGAGGATCCAGCAATTGACCCAAGCAAATATACTCAATTAATATTTGACAAAGGAGGCAAGAGCATACAATGGAGTCAAAAGAGTCTCGTTAATAAATGGTGCTGAGAAATTTGGTCAGAAACATGCAAAAAAATGAAACTAGGTCACCAACTTACAACATACACAAAAACAAACTCAAAATGGCTAAAGGACTTGAATGTAAGACTGGAAACCATAAAAACCCTACAAGACTCCTTAGGTAGCAAAATTGCAGACATATGTTGTAGAAATATCTTTACAGACACAGATCTTAAGGCAAGAGAGACTAAGGAGAAAATAAACAAATGGGACTACATCAAAATAAAAAACTTCTGCACAGCAAA
>NW_005371404.1:226437-227986 GCF_000412655.1 Myotis brandtii | reverse complement strand
GGACCTAAATAGACACTTTTCAAAAGAGGACTTTCAGAAAGCCAAGAGACACATGAAAACATGCTCAAAGTCACTTATCATCCAAGAGATGCAAATCAAAACAACAACGAGGTACCACCTCACACCTGTCAGAATGGCTATCATCAACAAATCTGCAAATGACAAGTGCTGGAGAGGATGCGGAGTAAAAGGAACCCTGGTGCACTGCTGGTGGGAATGCAGACTGGTGCAGCCATTGTGGAAAACAGTATGGTGTTTCCTCAAAAATTTTAAAATGGAACTGCCATTTGACCCAGTGATACCACTTCTAGGAATATATCCCAAGAAACCAGAAACACCAATCAGAAAGGTTATATGCACCCCTATGTTCATAACAGCACAATTTCCAATAGCTAAGACTTGGAAACAGCCTAAATGCCCATCAGCAGATGAGTGGATTAGAAAACTATGGTATATCTACATAATGGAATACTACACTGCTATAAAAAAAGGAATTCTTACCATTTGCACCAGCATGGATGGAACTGGAGAGCATTATGCTAAGGGAAATAAGCCAGGCAGTGAAAGAAAAATACCACATGATCTCACTCATTCATAGATAATAAAGAACATTATAACTTAATGAACAAAAAGATAGATACCGAAGCAGAGAAGCATTGATCAGACTGTCAAATTACAGCGGGAAGGCTGGGGAGTGTTGGGGGGGGGTAAGAGATCAATCTAAGGATTTATATGCCTGCATATAAATAACCAATGGACACAAGCCACTGGGGGGTGGAGTAAGGGCATGTGCTGGTTGGTAGGGGAGGCTGGTGGAAGGTCAATGGGGAAAAAGGAGACATATGTACTACTATTTGTAATACTTTAAACAAGAAAATAAAAAAATGTAAAAAAATAAAGAAGGCCAAGAGACATATGAAAACATGCTCAAAGTCACTAATCATTTGAGAGATGCAAATCAAAATGACAATGAGGTACCATCTCACACCTGTCAGTATGGTATTATCAACAAATCAGCAAATGACAAGTGCTGGTGAGGATTTGGAGAAAAAGAAACCCTTATGCATTGTTGTGGGAATTCCAATTGGTGAAGCCATTGTGGAAAACAGAATGGAGTTTCCTCAAAACATTAAAAATGGAACCCCAGTTTGACCCAGTAATCCCACTTCCAAGAATATATTTCAAGAAAACAGAAACACCAATAAGAAGGATATATGCACCTTGTGTTCATAGCAGCACAATTTACAATTGTTAATATTTTGAAGCAGCCTACCTGCCCATCAGCACATGAGTGGATTAAAAAACAGTTGTACATCTACATAATGTAATATTATGCTGTTGAAAAAAAATAAAGAACTCTTACCATTCGCAACAGCATGGATGGACCTGGAGAGCATTATGCTAAGCAAAATAAGCCAGTCAGAGAAAGATAAGTATCACATGATTTCACTCATTTGTGGAATATAATGAACAACAGAAAGTGATGAACAAAAATAGATCCAGAGACATAGAAGCATGAACAAACCGTCAAACCTCATAGGGATGGCAG
>NW_005371404.1:221422-222835 GCF_000412655.1 Myotis brandtii | reverse complement strand
GGACCTAAATAGACACTTTTCAAAAGAGGACTTTCAGAAAGCCAAGAGACACATGAAAACATGCTCAAAGTCACTTATCATCCAAGAGATGCAAATCAAAACAACAACGAGGTACCACCTCACACCTGTCAGAATGGCTATCATCAACAAATCTGCAAATGACAAGTGCTGGAGAGGATGCGGAGTAAAAGGAACCCTGGTGCACTGCTGGTGGGAATGCAGACTGGTGCAGCCATTGTGGAAAACAGTATGGTGTTTCCTCAAAAATTTTAAAATGGAACTGCCATTTGACCCAGTGATACCACTTCTAGGAATATATCCCAAGAAACCAGAAACACCAATCAGAAAGGTTATATGCACCCCTATGTTCATAACAGCACAATTTCCAATAGCTAAGACTTGGAAACAGCCTAAATGCCCATCAGCAGATGAGTGGATTAGAAAACTATGGTATATCTACATACTACACTACTACACTGCTATAAAAAAAGGAATTCTTACCATTTGCACCAGCATGGATGGAACTGGAGAGCATTATGCATAAGCCAGGAATAAAGAACATTATAACTTAATGAACAAAAAGATAGATACCGAAGCAGAGAAGCATTGATCAGACTGTCAAATTACAGCGGGAAGGCTGGGGAGTGTTGGGGGGGGGTAAGAGATCAATCTAAGGATTTATATGCCTGCATATAAATAACCAATGGACACAAGCCACTGGGGGGTGGAGTAAGGGCATGTGCTGGTTGGTAGGGGAGGCTGGTGGAAGGTCAATGGGGAAAAAGGAGACATATGTACTACTATTTGTAATACTTTAAACAAGAAAATAAAAAAATGTAAAAAAATAAAGAAGGCCAAGAGACATATGAAAACATGCTCAAAGTCACTAATCATTTGAGAGATGCAAATCAAAATGACAATGAGGTACCATCTCACACCTGTCAGTATGGTATTATCAACAAATCAGCAAATGACAAGTGCTGGTGAGGATTTGGAGAAAAAGAAACCCTTATGCATTGTTGTGGGAATTCCAATTGGTGAAGCCATTGTGGAAAACAGAATGGAGTTTCCTCAAAACATTAAAAATGGAACCCCAGTTTGACCCAGTAATCCCACTTCCAAGAATATATTTCAAGAAAACAGAAACACCAATAAGAAGGATATATGCACCTTGTGTTCATAGCAGCACAATTTACAATTGTTAATATTTTGAAGCAGCCTACCTGCCCATCAGCACATGAGTGGATTAAAAAACAGTTGTACATCTACATAATGTAATATTATGCTGTTGAAAAAAAATAAAGAACTCTTACCATTCGCAACAGCATGGATGGACCTGGAGAGCATTATGCTAAGCAAAATAAGCCAGTCAGAGAAAGATAAGTATCACATGATTTCACTCATTTGTGGAAT
>NW_005371404.1:220959-221224 GCF_000412655.1 Myotis brandtii | reverse complement strand
GGGGAGAGGTCAATGGAGGAAAAAGGAGACATATGTAATACTTTAAACAATAAAGAATTAAAGAAAAAATAATAATGAAATGGTAAAAAAAGGATGTACAATTTGGTAGTTACAAAATAGTCATGGGAACATTTAATACATCATAGGGACTACAGTCAATATAATCTACACTAATAAAAGAGAAACATGCCGAAACCAGTTTGGCTCAGTGGATAGAGCATCGGCCTGCGGACTGAAATGTCCCAGGTTCGATTCCGGTCAAGGG
>NW_005371404.1:220446-220835 GCF_000412655.1 Myotis brandtii | reverse complement strand
ATCTACACAAAAAAAAGAGAAACATGCAAATTGGTGTCACTCCGCTACCCTTCCCATTGGCTAATCAGGGCGATATGTAAATTAACTGCCAGCCAAGATGGCGGCCTGCAGCCAGGCAGCTGAGAACAGGATGCTTGGTTGACCCAGCGATAGTGGAAACCAAGGTTCCCGCCCGCAGCTGTGGGGCTCTGAGCTCCTGAAGCAACAGCTCCAAAAGATACAATGTTTCAATTATAGAAGCTAAATGATGGCGGTTAATTTGCATACTCAGGCTCCAAGCAATAGAGCTTAGCCAAACAGCCCTGAAGCCGCAGAGCAGAGAGGCCTCACTGCCCGGGGATCAGCGGAACCAAGATGCCTCCCAGCCCCTGGATCAGCTGAGCTGAGAT
>NW_005371404.1:213317-219853 GCF_000412655.1 Myotis brandtii | reverse complement strand
GCCCCGCCATCAAGGTGCTGGGGCTGCTGGGGGTATCAGAGACACAAACCCGCAGGCCCGGCACCCAGCAGACCCAAGGCCTTCGTGGAAGCACTAAGGAGCAGCAAGCCGAGTGGTAGGAAGCAGCAAGCAGGTGGGCAGTAACGAGGGAGGGGTCCCGGACTGCAAGAGGGCACATGATGGGCTAAGGGACCCCCCACCCATCCCCAGTGCACGAATTTCATGCATGGGGCCTCTAGTATTATAATAAGTATGTATGGTGCTAGGTGGATATTGGAAATATTTGGGGGATCACTTTGTAAAGCATACAATTGTCTAACCACTATACTGTACACATGAAACTAATAAAAATAATATTAAATGTAAATTGTAATTGAAAATAAAGTTTAAAAATATTATGTTTGATGTAGCTATTAAAGGTACAGAGGAAAGCTGAATAGCCATGAATCTCAAAATTTTTTAACCCCCTACTCTATATGCATCCTCAGTTTAACTTCTGTGTATTCTCCATATAAAGACAATTTTGACTCAGTTTTCTTTAAGTATGCATTTTGAATATGTTTCTTCCAACTACATACCTACTCTGTATCACCAACCTCAGATCCACTCCACCTACTGTAAAGAATTCTTAAGAGCACAGTACTATGTTTGCAGATAATGGAAATGAGCTCCTGACAGTGGATCTGGGATAAAGAATCATAATTCTAACTCTAGCGCTTATGGCGGAAAACCCCTTACTCTCCTTTGGCTTAAGTTTCCTCATCCATAAGTAGCAATAAGGGTCTATTACATAATGTCTTATATTTCTTACAGCACTGCCTTTTGGTGAAGGCACCTTTGTTTCCTCTGGCATGGTGAGTGACAGAAGCAGATATGGAGGAGTGAGATACTAGTATATGCATCTGACTGGCTAGGAGTGGCATCAGTTCAGGAATCTCCAGGCAAGCCCAGACTGTTTGGCATTTATAAGTCAGTGAGGCCCAGACCAGAGAGGGCTCATTGTAGGGAGTGAGAGGAGAAGAGGATAGGAGGCCTGTCTCTGGGCATGTCCTCCAGCTTCCAGTCCATCAGAATTCAGGTGCTTGGTCCTAACAGAAAACCTCAGGACAAGTCAGTTCAGCAATGCTGAGTATACATACCAGAAATACAAGAGTACAGAAGAATGAAAGCTACGCGGTATTTGATCCTCACTCTATGCTAAGTCCTTCACAGAAACTCAGGCATGACTATCCCTTTTCATAGATGAGACTTAGGAATGATTAATGTATTCTTTTTATTCCAACAGCTATTCAACATCTGCCATGTGCAAGGCACTATTTTGAGTACTAAATATATAACAGTGAACAATTCAGAAAAGCCCCTATAGTCATAAACATATACCAGAAACAGAAAATACATAACTAAACACATAAGCAGATAAAATATCAAATAGCAATACTAGTAAAAGCTGTGAAGAAAACAATGAAGTAATGAACATAAAGTAGATTAGACAGTTTGGTTGGGAAAGGCCTTCATCAGAAGAGAATGTTGAAGCTGAGGCCTGAAAAATAGAAGGCAAAGCCTGTCATGTTAAGAGTTCCAGAAAGGGGGGATTTTAAATGCAAAGACACTAAGTTTGGAATGAACCCATTGAATTTAAGGAACAGAAAGAACACTAGTGTGTCTGGAGAGCTATCAGAAAAGGGAAGAGTGTTGTGAAATAAAGTCAAACAGGTCTAGACCACACAGAGCTTTGTGGAATAATATAAAAACTATGGATTTTACTCCAAAGCAATGGGGAAAAGATGCTGTAAGATTTTAAAGTCAGAAATGTTAGGTTTTGATTTACATTTATGAGGAGTCACACAGAAAGTAAGTGGCACAACTGGAATTCAAACTCAGGTCTGCCTTACTTTACGCATCCCCAGGCCCTACTTTATAATGGAAATGCAGGACCCAAAACATGCCCCAAGCAGAACAATTTTTAGATAAATGAGTGGAGGAACAAACAGACTCTTTACCCACCTAAATTGAGTAGGCTGTGTATGGGTGTATTTGTGTGTCGAGGGAGTAGAGGTAGGGATGTAAAGAATTTCTTAATAAAAATAAAGGCTGAAGAGACTAAAATGGGCATAAAGGCCAACGTGAGAGGCAACAATATGACTTCAAATTCCAACTCTGTCAAACACTAGCTATATGATCTCATACAAGTCCCTTGGCCTCAGCTCAGTGTTACCAACAGTGAGATGGAAATAATAATGCCTATCTATATGTCAGTGGTCTGGGAGTCGTATTCCAGTGCATAGCTTTGTGCATAGCAGGTATTTAGTGTGTGTTGGTTACATTGTACTGAAAAGCTTTACATTATATTGAATGTAAATTGTAATTTTTAAAAAATTTAAGTTAAAAAATAAAAGGTTTAGAAGGAGAGAGGTTGATGAGACTGAAGTAGAAGCTACAGACCAATCAGGCCAAGCCTCTTGCTGATAGGCCATGGAACAAAATTTTTACACTTACCTTCCTGATACAAGTTAGGACAGGGGATGGGTCTCTCTTGCATTGGGTAAGAGTCTCTCCCAGGCCATTTTTCTGCATATCATAAAGCAGTAGCTTTATCTGTTATTTAAGTACAAGGGTTTAGAAACTGTTAGATCCAAACACCTGGGTTATAAAGCAGGGTATGGTGACTTTGGATAATAAGAGTTAACATTCATTATTATTATTACCTTTAATTCTTGTAATAGGTCTTCAAGGAGATAAGACAGAGATTTCCATTCAACATATAAAAAAGTTGAAAAGGAAAGTGACCTCCCCAAGATCACTGATCTAGAAAGTGGCAGAGCTAATATTTGAACTCTACCTGGCATCAAAGTTCATATTTTGTTTTTGTTTTTTGTACCTGTGTCACAATGCACACTCCTTCCCCTCTTTGGGCAACTAATGTTAGTAACTTCACTTCTCTGAATTTCAATTCTCTAATCTCCAAACTGGGGATAGTAATCTATATCTTACAGGGTTATCATAAAGATTGGGAAAATATGCATAAAATGCTTAAGCACAGTGGATAATTAGAAAATTTTAGCCATATTGTTAGAGTATTATTAAATTTTTACTGTATGGTTTGAATAACCATGATCACAGTCTCACTACATACCACCCCCACTGCCAAACCCTGAACAATGCCAAACATGAGGCTTACCAGAGTCTTCTAATATCCACGTTTACTTTATGGATAGGAGATTCAAATTTTTTCTCAGGATTATCTGGATTATGCAGCAGCAATTCCTGTAGAAATCTAGAGTTGGAACAGAGAAAGAGTGAGCACCACGCTTAGCAAAGTAGGTCATGATGAAGGTTGAAAGGCATGGACCTGGGTATGGATTGCAATCTGGCTGTAAGGGCTGTGGACTGCCCTGCCATATAGGGTTTACACCAAAAATATAAACTTCCTTGTAGCACATGGTCAACAAGAAGCAAAATGAGCTTTTTTCAAAATTCATCAAAAGATTCCTGGAAGGACAAGTGAGTATTGGTTGTCTGTTAACAGTCAAAGGATAAGCAGCCCTACACTACATGGTGTGATACTAGAGTAAAGAGGCCCAGTACCTGGAAAAGACTGTAGTCTGCTCTGTTCTACTTCAATGCACTGCTAAAGAAAACAACCTGAGAGGAAAGGGGGAAAAGGCAGATCATGAGGCAATATCTAAAAGGTCTATTTAAAATAACATAGGCTGAGGGCTCCCAAAGCTGACTGCTCAGGAATCACAGGGTTGAGTCAGCACTATGGTAAATGATAATTGGAATTTTTAAAAAGCATCACAGTTTATCTGAACGATCAGTCAGATTTGATAGCCACCCAGGTAACCCTGAGGTACTCACTCCCCTCCACCCCCGGAAAAAAATAGAGGAAAATCTCCTTTTCTTCTAATAAACTGATATTTTTAGTAGCCTTGGATTTAACACCAACCTTGTTAAGAATATTTCTTGGATCTCCTACTTTTTCCCCAGCTTCATTGAGGTATATTTTACAAATCAATGCATTATATATTTAAGGTGTACAATGTGATGTTGTGAAATAATTAACACAAACTAATTTGCACATTCACCATCTTACATTGCTGTACTTACTTTGCATGTTGTTAAAATACTAAGATCAATTTCCTTGGTAAATTAAAAATATACAATACAATATTAGTAATTACCAGGCTGAACATTAGATATCTGGAATTCATTCATCCCACAGAAGTGAAACTTTATACCCTTTGACCAAAGTCTCCCCATTACCCCCACCTCCCATTCCCTAGCAACTACCACTCATTTCTATGCTTTTATGAGTTTGGCATTTTTAGATTCCATATATAATTGAAATCATGCAACATTTGTCTTTCTGTGTCAGTCTTATTTCACTTAGCATTATGTCCTCCAGTTTCATCCATGTCATCTCAAATGGCAACTCAACAGCCAAAATAAATAAATACATACATATATAAATAAATGACTTGATTAAAAATTGGATAAGAACCTGAGTGAACATTTTTCAAAGAAGAGGTATAAATGACCAATAGGTATATATTAAAATGAACTCAATGTCACTAATCATCAGGGAAATGCAAATCAAAGCCATGAGCTATCACTTCATACTGGCTAGAGTAGCTATTATAGAAAAGACAAGAGATAAGAGATGTTGGCAGTGATGTGGAGAGAAGGTAATATTTGTGCACTGTTGGTAACAATGTAAATTGGTACAGCCATACAATATTGAAGTTCCTAAAAAAGTTAAAAATAGAACTACCAGATGATTCAGCAATTCCACTTCTAGATATACATCTTAAGTAAGTGAAATTAGTATTTTGAGTGATATCTGCACTTCCATATTTGTTGCAATTTTAATCACAGTAGTCAAGATATGGACATAATCTGTCAGTTGATTAAGGAATGAATAAATAAAATTATATATGCATATAATTCAGCATTAATAAACTACATTTTTATGCAGAACTCTAATATATGAAAGAGATGTAAAGACATGAATACAACAGAATAAACACTAGAAACAAATTCATGAGTATATTGGAACTTACTGTGTGATAAAGGTAACATTCCATATGAGTGTGAAGAAAGATTAATTGGGTATCCAATAATAATGTCTAACATTTATCTATTAACTTGGGTGCAAAACACTAAACACACATTACAACACACACTAAAATACTATTGTATTACAAATTAGAATGTAGGAAACCCACTGGAAAACTAATACTGGGAGAAAAATAAAGGAAAACAATATTATAATCTAAAAGTGGAAAACCCTAAATAAGCAACACACAAACCTAGGAGAAAAACATTTTTGAAATAATAAATTCGACTACATGAAGATTAAAAGCAAAGAATAAAAGGAAAGACTCATGGACACAGACAATAGTATGGTGACTGCTAGAAGGAAAAGGAGGTGAGGGAGTTAGAAGAGGATAAATTGATGATACATGGTGATGTAAGGAGACTTGACTTGGGGTGGTAAACACAACACAATATACATATGATGTATTGTAGAATTGCATGCCTGAAACCTACATAATTTTATTAACCAATGTCACCCCTATAAATTCAATAAAAATAAATGTTAAAAAACAGAATTAAAAAACACAGACTGGGAGGCTCCAATTGCAATATTATTAACAGAGAAAGGATTAATATCTATAATAGACATGGGGAACCAGGGAATTTCAAAAGGAAAAGCATGGATGGGGGGAAAGCAATTCACAGAAGACCACATACAAGTGAACAATTCACATATGAGTTGAAATTCAAATGCACTAGTATCAAAGAAAATGCAAATGAAATCAACAATAAGATATTCTTTTTAACTCATCATACTGGCAAAGATTTCAAATCTATACTAATAAAAGAGAAACATGCAAATTGATGTCACTCCGCTACACCCACCAGCCAATCAAGATGAGTATGCAAATTAACCCAACAAACATGGTGATTAATTTGTATGCAGGAGCGGAGCGAAGACTGAAGACAGCATAGAAGGAAGCCAAGCACTGCAGAAGGGAGCAAAGCAGTGGAGAAGGGAGGGAGCTGAGGCAGTGGAGACAAGAGGGAGTGAGGCAGCAGAGAAGGGAAGGGCTCCGGCCTCAAGAAGTCCTATTCTTGCAGGAATCTTCCTGAAACAGGCCTCTAGTAATAATATAATTCAGCATTGGTGAGGATATAGGAAAGCCCACTGATAGGAGTATAAACCAGCACAGATCTTTTTGCATGTCAATTTGGGAGAATGACAAACTGCAAATAATCATACCAGATGTCTTGATATTTTTCCCCTGGAAATCTAGTCTATAGAAGTATATACATAAATATATATATCCTAGAATATTTCCTGTAATACTATAATTGTAAAGTATTTCAAGCAACTTAAATATCAATTAACTGAGAATTTATAAGATATATTATTATAGTACTGTTAAATAATGAAATACAATGCAGGTCTATATGAGAGTGAAACAAAATGATGAGTAAAGATACAAAGCTTATAAATCTCTCTTCTCTCTCTC
>NW_005371404.1:194153-213306 GCF_000412655.1 Myotis brandtii | reverse complement strand
ATATATATATATTTACAAATGTGAAACACATAATTATTTTTAATGAACTGAAAAAATCTTGAAAGGCTATAGACCAAATGGAAAATAGTAGTTACCTCACAGGACAAGAATGGAATTGATGTGGAGAAATGTTGGTGAAGGAGCTTAACATCTTCTTTCACTTTTTTACCCTGTTTATCACTGTTTTAAATTTAATATTTATAAAGTGCCTAGAATAATGCCTAACACAAATAAGCATCATATTCACTTGTGCTATTATTTTTGTTGTTATTCTATATTGATTAAAAATTTTATAGTAAGCATACAGTACCACTTTAACAACTGAAAGCAAAAATGAAAACACTAAAATAACAAAATAACAGAGGGAAAGATCAAGATTATATGGTTAAAGCCAAATTTGGGAGCAGAGCTACTTGCATTAACTTCCCCTTACATCTCTTCTGTAGCAGCCCCTGCTCCAAAACACTCCAGAGAACACTTTGCTTACCACTAGACCAAACCCATTCTTGTGCAGATAAAGGAATTGAATCCCAGAGAAAAAAGACACTTTGCCTAATGTCACAATGCTAAGCACATATTAACACCAAATTTTATATAAAACACAAACATAATATTTATAACTCAATTAGCACAAACCACAACATTACAACTCCCTCATAGAATTGTAGGGTGAGTGAAGTACTTGTACCTCATTGCCTTTAATATTCTAGTCAGTGGAGGAATCCCCTGGCAACTCCTTTTACAAAAAATGATATAGACTTTATTTAAACCTTTCCAGTGTAAGAGAGCTCTTTTTTTCCTTGTAAATAGCATAAAGTTAGAACTTTTTAAAATCCCCTCTTCTTGCCCTAACTGGTTTTGCTCAGTGGGTAGAGTATTGGCCTGCGGACTGAAGAGTCCCAGGTTCAATTCCGGTCAAGGGCATGAACCTTGGTTGTGGGCACATCCCCAAAAGGGGGTGTGCAGAAGGCAGCTGATCAATGTTTCTCTCTCATTGATGTTTCTAACTCTCTATCCCTCTCCCTTCCTCTCTGTAAAAAAAAATAAATAAAATATATTTTTAAAAATAAAAATAAAATCCCCTCTTCTGATCTCTATATTTTAATTGGTATTGTAGACAATTTACATTTGATGCAGTTTCTAATATCCTATGGCTTACATCTGTCATTTAAAATTTTTGTATTCTGTTTGTTCCTTCTGGGCTTTTTTATTTTATTGTTTTTCTGATCCCTTTTTTGTGTAATTTCCATTTGACCATGTTTTTTTTTTAAAGGTAAGTTATCTCTTTTAAACTGTTTTACCAGAGGGAAGGGTGTTGGTGAGTTGTAATGGGGGCCAGCAATCCCTGTTCTGGGTATCTACCTGAAAAATTTGAAAAGTTTTATTCGCAAAAATACATGCATTTCTATGTCCATTGTAGTATTATTCATAGTGGCCAACACATGGAAATGATCACAATGTCCTTTGATAAATGATTGGATAAAGAAGATGTGATACATTTATACAATGGAATACTACTCAGCCATAAGAAAAAGATGAAATACTGCCATTTGCAACAACATGGAGAGAACTTGAAAATATTATGCTAAGCAAAATAAGTCAGATAAAGGTAAAAATCATATGATTTCACTCATAGGTGGGATTTAAAACTGAAATTTGAAGAACCACAGAAGAACAGCTACCTGACTTTTTTCTAATATATCAATAACTATTTTTTCTAATTTAGTAGCATTTTTAAATATCTCTATTTTTGAAAGTATTACAGATTTCCCCTTTGTCTGTTTTTTTTGTTGTTTGTTTGTTTTTATCCAATGACACCCTCCACCTCTCACCTGCCCATCCCAGGCCTTCACCATTCTATGGTCTGTGTCCATGAGCTGTGCATATATGCATATAGTTCCCCTGGCTAATCACTTCCCACTCAGCCCCCACTCCTGCCTTCCCCCTGAAACTCATCAGTCTGTTCCATGCTTCTATGACTCTGGATATATTTTGTTCATCAGTTTATTTTGTTCATTAGATTTCACAAATGAGCGAGACCATGTGATACTTATCTTTCTCTGACTAGCTTATTTCACTTAGCATAATACTCTCCAGGTCTATTCACGCTGTTGCAAATGGTATGAGGTTTTTTTTCTTTTTTTACAACTGTGTAGTATTCCATTGTGAAAATGTACCACAGCTTTTTTTATCCACTCATCTACTGATGGGCACTTGAGCTGTTTCCAAATCTTAGCTATTTTAAATTGTACTGCTATGAACATAGGGGTGCATACATTCTTTCTGATTGGTGTTTCTGGTTTTTAGGATATATTCCTAGTAGTAGGATCACTCGGACAAATGGGAGTTTCATTTTTAACATTTTGAGGAAGCTCCATACTATTTTCCATAGTGTCTGAACTGGTCTGAATTCCCAGCAGCAGTGTACTAAGGTTCTCTTTTGTTCACACCCTCGCCAACACTTGCCCTTTGTTGATTGATTGATGATAGTCATTCTGACAGGTGTGAGGGGACATATTATTGTCATTTTAATTTGCATCTCATGGGTGACTAGTGACATTGAACATTCTGACAGATATGAGGTGATACCTCAATGTCATTTTAATTTGTATCTCTCAGATAATTAGTGACTGGGAATTTTTTCATGTCTCTTGGCCTTCTGTATGTCCACTTTGGAGAAGGATCTATTTAGGTCTTTTGCCAATTTTTTAATTGAATTGTTTGTCTTCCTTTTGTTAAGTTGTATTGAGTTACTTATATATTTTAGAAATTAATCCCTTATCAGATGTATCTTTGGCAAATATGTTGTCTCATGCAGTGAACTCCCTTTTCATTTTGTTGGTTTCATTTTTTGTTGTGCAGAAGCTTTTTATTTTGATGTACTCCCATTGGTTTATTTTCTTTTTTTCCCCTGTGCCCTAGACTGTGGTTGGCATGCGGCTCTCGAGCCACATGCGGCTCTTTGGCCCCCTTAGTGTGGCTCTTCCTAAGCCTTAGGAGTACCCTAATTCAGTTAATAACAATGTACCTACCTATATAGTTTAAGTTTAAAAAATTTGGCTCTCAAAAGAAATTTCAATCGTTGTACTGTTGATATTTGGCTCTGTTGACTAATGAGTTTGCCGACCACTGCCCTAGGAGATGTTTCACCAAACATATTGCTATGAGAAATGTCTGATATTTTCCTGCCTATGGTTTCTACTAAGATTTTTATGGTTTCACAACTTACATTTTTTAAATGAAATCTTTATTGTAGGAAGTATTACTTATGTCCCCTTTTTCCCCCCATTGACCCATTGTAGCCCATCCCCCCACCCTCCCCAGGCCTTCACCACCCTATTGTCTGTGTCCATGAGTTATGCATAAATGCATACAAGTTCTTTGAACTCCTCCCACCAACCTCCCCCGCCTTACCTCTGTGTCTCCCAAGTCAGTTCGATGCCTCTTTGTCTCTGGATTATTTTGTTCATAAGTTTATTTTGTTCATTAGATTCGACATATAAGTGATATCATGTGATACTTGTCTTTCTCTGACTGGCTTATTTTGCATAGCACAATAATCTCCAGGTCCCTCCATGCTGTCTCAAAGGGTAAGAAAGCCTCCTTTTTTACTGCTGCATATTATTCCATTGTGTAAATGTACCACAGCTTTTTTTATCCACTCATCTACTGATGTGTACTTAGGCTGTTTCCAGATCTTAGCTATTGTAAATTGTGCTGCTGTGAACATAGCGATGCACACATTCTTTTCTGATTGGTGTTTTAGGATTCTTAGAATATAATCCTAGTAGTGGGACCACTGGGACAAATGGCCATTCCATATTCAATTTTTGAGGAAACTCCTATGGTTTTCCATAATAGTTGCACAAGCCTGAATTCCCACCAGCAGTGTACTAGGTTCCCTTTTCTCTACATTCTCGCCAGCACTTGTCATTTGTTAATTTGTTGATGGTAGCTATTCTGACAGGTGCCAGGTGACATCTCATTGTCATTTGAATTTGTATTTCTCTGATGATCAGTGACTTTGAGCATTTTTTCATATTTCTCTTGGTCATTTGGATGTCCACTTTGGAAAGTGTCTATTTAGGTCCTTTGCCCATTTTTTAATTGGACTGTTTATCTTCCTTTTGTTAAGTTGTATGAGTTCCCTATATATTTGGGATATTAGCCCTTTATCAGATTATGTTCTCCCATACAATGGGCTCCCTTTTCATTTTGTTGATGGTTTATTTTGCTGTTCAGAAGCTTTTTATTTTGATGTAGTCCCATTTGTTAATTTTTTCCTTAGTTTCCTCATTCTTAGGAGATGTCTCTTTAAACATATTGCTATAAGACATGTCTGAGATGTTGCTGCCTATGGTTTCCTCTAGGAATTTTATGGTTTCATGACTTACATTTAAGTCTATTATTCATTTTGAGTTAATTCTTGTGTATGGTGTAAGTTGGTAGTCTAATTTCATTTTTTGTATGTATCTGTCCAATTTTCCACCATTTTTTTTTGAAGAGACTGTCTTGACTCCCTTATATACTCTTGCCTCCTTTGTTAAATATGAATGGAGCATAATGGCTTGGGTTAATTTCTGGCGTCTCTATTCTATTCCATTTGTGTATATGCCTGTTCTTATGCCAGTACCAGGATGTTTTGATTACAGTGGCTTTGTAGTATAACTTGATATCTGGTATTGTGTTCCCTCTACCTTTGCTCTTCTTTCTCAAGATTGCTGCAGCTATTCAGGGTCTTTTTTGATTCCATATAAATTTTTGGAGTATTTTATTTGTTGTAGATCTATGAAATATTCTATTGGTATTTTAATATGGATTGCAATGAATCTGTAGATTACTTTGTGTCTAGGGAGGGGAAGCAGCTGGACATTTTAAAGATGTTAATTCTACCAATCCATGAAGATGGTATAGTCTTCCATTTGTTTATATCTTCCTCTATCTCATTTTCAATGTCCTATAATTTTTTGAGTACAAGTATTTTACCTCCTTGGTTAAGCTTATTCCTAAGTATCTTAATTTTATTGTTGCAATGGTAAATGGGATTGTTTTTTCTTAGTTTCTCTTTCTAAGAATTCATTATCTACATATATAAAAAGCCAGGGTCTGCCACATCCTAAATGACTGGATGGATGGCCAAACAGCAGGCTCCATTGATCAGGGGATGACTAACAGGGGAACTGGGGTCCCTCAGGCACTGATGAATCCTTGGCAGCAGCAACTGCTGAGGTGAGCAGGTGGGTGGAAGGCAGGCCGCTTGGTCCCTCCTCCTAGCCCTCAGACTCCAATCAATCAGTGGTGGAGGCGAGGCAGAACTGGGGACTGGCTCCATTAGTGGTCCTGCAGGTTCAATCAGAAGAGGACAGGCCAGGCACCAATGGACCAGCACCACCAGCACGATCCTGACGGCGATGCTATCCTCCTGTAACTTGGCCTTGGGCACTGCAGCTGCTTCCCCTCCCTAGACACTCCACAAGGAAGAAAGAATATCACCAGCAGTGCCAGGGAGACCAGTGGTTACTGCTCTCCCCGTGCTTCCTCCAGGTCTCCCGCCCTGCTCCAGATGATGTGTGAGCACTGCACATGGAAGGAGATGTGAGTATATAACACACAGGCAATTAATTTCAAAAGATTTGGACCAATCGTTTCCCTCATTGGCCTGTTGGTTTGTTCCTCTCTAAGTATTTCCTCAACAATCTCACAAAAGGAGCAGATGTTAATAGGAATATTCCATTAAGGCTAATTAAAGCCATTAAAATTAATTTTGTTTGGAGATTTATTGGGAAATTTGGGACTCCCATTGAGACCACTGATGTACACTGGGGAGTCACCCAGTGGAGCCCCTGAAAAGACTGCTGCTGGGGGCTGTGACGCTGTAGCTGCCCCCAACCCCCACCCTGCAGACCTGGCACTGGCTCTGAGGGACTCTAGCACTCTCACTGCTCAGCTCATCATCACAGCTGCACCTCCAACCCCTTCAGATTTTGAGAGGAGAATAAGAGGTTGTGAACCATGAAGGCCAAACTGGGAGACGTTTTCACAAGAAGGCGGACCCAGCTGTCATTTTTATGATGTGGTTTGTGAACCATTAAATGACTCCCCTTAAAATATATCTTCAGGGCATTCCCAGTGCCAGGGAGCCCACAGGGAGCGGAGACCTTAGTTGTGAGCATTCTGTGCATTCTGGGATCTCCTGAGGGTGTACGTCCCCTGGAAGGTGAACCCCAGGCTTCGGATGATTGTTTGAACTTACAGCTCTCACAATGTGTGAAGGCAGGAAAACTGGCCGTGAAATTCATCCCATCCCCAGGTGTTACAGGGTGACACACAAAGCTAAACAAGTAGAATTTTGATGGTGCCTCAGCTGACTGAGGCAAGAGAGTGCCCTGAATCCCTGTGCCTCTGTGATCACAGGAGTCCTCACACGGGGCTGAGGGAGGCAGAAGGAGGGCCTGAGGAAGTGTGAGGGGCTCAGCTGTTATTGATGAAGGAAGAGGCTGGATGCAGAGCCAGTGGTTCTCCTGAGCCCCTGGGCAGAGATGTGCCTGCCACACCCAACACTGCAAGTCCATCAGCGTGTGCTGCTGTCAACCCATGTGTGTGGTCCTTCATTACAGGAGGATGGAAACTGGCCCCCAGGGGGATGGATCAGAGGCTCTGAGGCCAATGAGAGAGAAAGTGTAGAGTAAGTGGTGGGGAGGGTGAGGCCAGCACTTCAGAAAGTGAGGTGCACTCAGGAATACACGGGGCGGGGGACACTGAGTAGTGCAGGAACACGGGAGTTGGGCAGGCAGACAGCAGTGCTGAACGAGATGGGAGGTGGTGCCAGAGGGCAGCAGGGGCAGTAAAACCCCCGTGGACTCAGCCAACAGCAGGCCTGGGTCTCATATGTCCTGTGGTCAGAGTGGGGCAGAGCAGACCCTCTGCTCCAGCTCTCACACGCTGTGCAAGGCTGCAGTGAGCGAGGAACCTTCTGGCCCACGCTCATCAGGATGCTGGCAGGACCTGTCTGACTAGAGGCCCAGCTGCATGCTGGCTGTTGACAGAGACCCCCTGAGGTCCTAGAGGCAACCCTTGCTCCTTGCCATGGCTTCTCCAGTCCCCAGGGGGGCCTCCCCATATGGCTGCCATGACCTAGCAGGACAGGATCCAGGGAGCCGCAGGAGCCACATCCCAGCTCCCTGGCTGGGCTGTTAGGAGCAGCCACAGCCTCTGCCACACTCGAGAGGAAATGTTCACATGAGGCAGGACACTGGGGCCCACTGGGGTCTGCCCACCATGGACACCAGTCACCCTGGACCCTGTCACAGTTTTGCCAGGATCCTAAATGTTGGGAAAGGTGTGACTCCTGCCAACTGTTTGTCCGAGGAGATGACAGGTCCATTCTCCATAGTCCCCATGGGAAATTGTCAGATCTCCCAGGAGGCCTTGCAGAGGCCTTCTTGCTTGGGGGCCTAGAGCAAGGGTCCTCAAACTACGGCCCGTGGGCCACATGCAAATACAAATATTGTAATTGTTCCCGTTTTGTTTTTTTACTTCAAAATAAGATATGTGCAGTGTGCATAGGAATTTGTTCATAGTTTTGTGTTTTTTTTTAACTATAGTCCGGCCCTCCAACGGTCTGAGGGACAGTGAACTGGCCCCCTGTTTAAAAAGTTTGAGGACCCCTGGCCTAGAGACTCAGATCTTTTTGTCAATGTGAAGCGGCCCAAGTCTAGCATGTCAGACACAGATTCCACTGTAAGAAATGTACAAATGAACAAAACAAAACAAATCTGAGAGTCAGATAAGCCAGTGCGGTGTCTGTCGGTAGTGTCTCCTTGGAGGGGCCCTCAGGGGTCATTGGTAGAAATTCCGTCACCTGGGAACCCACAGAAAGTCTGCTCAGGGCTAGAGAAAGTGCTGGAGATGTTCGCTAAATGAGTGTGTGACAATATGGTCCCCGATTTCTTTAATAGAGGGGATGTCTTAGATCTTACCACACAGCCTCTGCTATGATGTATTTACATCATCCTATATAATAAAAACCTAATATGCTAAGTGTCCGGTCATCTGGTCAGCCATTTAATCAATCAAAGCGTAATATGCTAATGATATGCTAAGGTCACTCAACTGCTTATTATGACATGCACTGACCACCAGGTGGCAGACGCTTTGACCAGTAGGTTAGCTTGCTGCTGGGGTCCAGTTGATCAGGACTGAGCGAGATGGGCCGGTCACACCCTGCAGCCCTCCCACAGTCCCTCTCCAGCTGGCCAATCTCCTGTGTCCCTCCCTGACCCTGATTGTGCTCCTGTGGGGTCTCTTGGTCTAGCCTGTGACCTCTCACAATCCAGGACCCCTAGAGGGATGTTGGAGAGCCGGTTATGGTGCGACAGTGGAACGACCGATCACTATGACATGCACTGACTATCAGGGGGCAGATACTCAATGCAGGAGCTTCTCCCTGGTGGTCAGTGTACTCCCACAGGGGGAGCACTGTTCAGCCAGAAGCTGGGATCACAGCTGGTGACCACAGTGGCAGTAGTGGGAGCCTCTCGTGCCTCCGTGGCAACGCTAAGGAAGTCTGACTGATGGCTTTGGCCCACTCCCAACCAGGGCTCCCGGAATGCGAGAGGGTGCAAGCTGGGCTGAGACTCCCCCCTACCCCATGCACGAATTTCATGCACCAGGCCTCTAGTTGGTGTATAAAAATGCCATCAATTTCTGGGTATTAATTTTGTATCCTGCTGCATTGCCAACTTCATTTATTAAATCTGGTAGTTTTGTTGGTGGACTTTTTACAGTTTTCTAAGTCATCTGTGAATAATGACAATTTTACTTCCTCCTTTCCAATTTGGATATCTTTTATTTCTTCTTGTCTTTTCACTATGGCTAGGACTTCCAGTACTACATTAAACAAGTGTGATGAAAGCAGACATCTCTTTTTCCTATTCTTAGGGGAAATGATTTTAGCTTTTTTCCATTGAATATGATGTTCTCTGCAGTTTTGTCATATATGGAGTTTGTTATGTTGAAATATAATCCCTCTATTCCCACACTGGTGAGAATTTTTAACAAAAATGGATGTTGGATTTTGTGGAATGATTTTTCTGTGTCTGTTGATATGATCATGGTGTTTTTGTCTTTCAATTTGTTTATGTGATGTATCACATTTATTGATTTGAGAGTATTGTACCAGCCTTTCATTCCTGGTATAAATCCTACTTGGTCAGGGTGTATGATATTTTTAATATATTGCTGGATCTAATTTGCTAATATTTTGTTGAGGATATTAGCGTCTATGTTCATCAGGGATATTGGCCTGTAATTCTTTCTTTGTAGTGCCTTTACTGGTTTTGCAATTAGGATAATACTGGCTTCATAAAGAGAACCTGGAATTGTCCTTTCCTCTTGAATTTTTTAGAATAGTTTGAGGAGGATGTGTGTTAGTTCTTCTTTGAATGTTTAGTAAAACTGCAATGTGAACCTAACTGGACCAGGGCTTTTGTTTGCTGAGAGTTTTTGGATTACTGCTTCTATTTAATCAGTTGTTAGTGACCTATACAGGTTTTCAGATTCTTCCTGATTCAGTTTTGGGAGGTTGTATTTTCCTAGCATTTTTTTTTTATTTCATACACATTTCCAACTTGTTTGAATATAGTTGTTCATAGTATTTTCTTACAGTCTTTTGTATTTCTGTGGTGTCAGTTGTTACTTCTGCACTTTGGTTTCTATATTTATTTATTTGGGTATTCTCTGTATGTTTCTTGAAGAATCTGGCTAGTGGTTCATCAATCTTTTTTATGTTTTCAAAGAATCAGCTCTTGGTTTTATTTATATTTTGTGGTGTTTTTTTTCTCTATGTCATTTATTTGCTCTGATCTTTTGCAGCCACAAGTCACTTGCCCCAGATGCATGGACTGGTGTGCCTAACCCAGCACCACCAGATGATCAGACCCACTGCTGCCACCATGCATGACCTGATGTCTCCAGATGCATCTATGAGGCTTCTAAAGTGGGTAGACAAAGAAACAACCCCAAAATGAAAGAAAAAGAAATATTGCCAGAAAATGAACTAAACGAAATGGAGGCAAACAATTTGTCAGATAATTCAAATAATGATTATAAGGGTGCTCAAAGAATTTAGTGAGAACTACAAACAACTTAATGAGAACTATAAGGAACTTATTGAGAACAACACCAGCATAAAAAAAAGATAAATCTTGGCCAGCATGGCTCAGTAGTTGAGCATCAACCTGTGAATCAGGCGGTCACAGTTTGATTCCTGGTCAGGGCACATGCCAGGATTGTGAGCTGGATCTCCAGTAGGGAGCATGCAGGAGGAAACTGATCAATGATTCTCTCTCATCATTAATGTTTCTATCTCTCTCCCCTTCCCTTCTTCTCTGAAATCAGTAAAAAGAAGTGGAGCCAGGATAGTGTGGCTCAGTGGTTGAGCATCAACCCAAGCACTAAGAGGTCATAGTTTGATTCCCATTTAGGGCACATGCCTGGGTTGTGGTCTCTATAAAAATCAATAATTTTTTTTTCAAAAAAGGTAGAAATCATGAATAAGAATCATTTAGAGATAAGGAGTGACATAACTGAAATAAAGAACACCTTAGAACGGTTAAACAGTAAACTAGAAGAAACTGAGGACCAAATCAGTGAATCAGAAAGCAAAGTAGAAATATACCCACTCTGAGCACAGGAAGAGAGTTTAAGGGAGCTTTGGGGCAACTTGTAATATAGCAACATCTACAAAATAGGAGTGTCAGAAGGAGAATAATTTGAGCAAGAAATAGAGAACTTTTTTTGAAGAAATAATGACAGAAAATTTCCCTAACCTGGTGAAGAAAAAAGTCACATAAGTCAAGGAAACACAGAATGCTCCTAATCAAGATGAACCCAAAAAGACCCACACCAAGACACATCATAATTAAAATGGCAAATATTAAAGACAAAAAGAGAATCTCAAAGGCAGCAAGATAGAGACAGAAAGTTACCTGAAAGGGATTTCTCATTAGATTATTAGCTGATTTCTCAATAGGAACACTTCAGGCCAGAATGGAATGGCATGACGTGTACAATATAATGAAAAGTAATGGGCTGAATTCAAGACTACTGTATCCAGTGAGGCTATCTTCCAACACTGAAGGTGAAATAAAGGGATTCACACAAAAAACTAAGGCTAAAGGATGTTATGATTACAAAATCAGCACTGCATGAAACGTTAAATGGTCTGTTGTAAGAAGAAATATATAGAATAGCCGTGGGCAAACTACGGCCCGCGGGCCGGATCCAGCCCATTTGAAATGAATAAAGCTAAAAAAAAAAAGACCGTACCCTTTTATGTAATGATGTTTACTTTGAATTTATATTAGTTCACACAAACACTCCATCCATGCTTTTGTTCTGGCCCTCCGGTCCAGTTTAAGAACCCATTGTGGCCCTCGAGTCAAAAAGTTTGCCCACCCCTGATATAGAGAGTGGAACACAGGTATAAAGAATAAAAATGGCAACAAATAAGTACCTATCAATAATAACCTTAAATGTTAATGGCTTAATTGCTCCAAAAGACATAGGGTTGCTAAATGGATAACAAAAATATGATCTCTGTAAGAAACCAACCTCAGAACAAAAGACTCACACAGAATGAAAGTGAAAGGATGAAAATTTTTTTTCCAAGCAAATGGAAGTGAAAAATAAAAGTGAGGTAACAATATTCATATCTGAGAAAATAGACTTCAAAATGAAGGCCATAACAAGAGACAATGAAGGTCAATTCATAATGCTAAAGGAATCATACAAGAAGAGGATATAACCCTGGTAGAAATATAAGCACACAATATAGAAATAGTCAAATATATAAGAAAAACTGCTGGAGGAATTTAAGAGAGAGATAAACAGCAATACAAATATAATAGGGGACTTTAATAGCCCACTGACACCACAGGATAGATCTTACAGAGAAAAAAATCAACAAGGAAACATCTACCCTAAATGTCACACTAGATCAAATGGATTTAGTTGACATTTATAGAACATTCCACCTCAAAGTTGAAGAATATACCTTCTTCTCGAGTGCATGGGTCATTCTCAATGATAGACCACATGTTAGGACACAAATTAAGTCTGTACAAGTTCTAGAAATCATATCAAGTATTGTTTTCTGATCACAATGGCATGAAACTATAAATCAGTAACAATAAAAATATTCAAAAACATTCAAACACATGGAGAAAACATTGCATTTTATTGAAAAAATGAATGAGTTACCAAGTAGGTCAAGGAAGAAATCAGGAATTTCCTAGAAAAAAATGAACATAAACACACAATAACTCCAAAAGCTCTGGGACACAGCAAAAGCAGTCCAAAGAGGGAAGTTCATAGCATTACAGGTCTACTTCAAGAAATAAGAAAAAAAGTTCTAACAAATTATCTAACCCTAAAATTTAGATAATTAGAAAGAGAACAAAAAGAAAAGCCAAGAATAAGTAGAAGGATGGAAATAATAAAGATCAGAGTGAAAATAAATGACATAAGGACTGAAAAATCTTACAAAAAGCAATAAACCAAGAGTTGATTGTTTGAAAATATATAGAAGATTGATCAACTATTAGCCAGACTCATCAAGAAACAGAGTATACCCAAATAAATGAAATCACAGCAGAAAGAGGTGAAGTAACACCTGAAACCACAGAAATACAGAGTGTTGTAAGAAAATAATATGAACAATTATATGCCAACAAGCTGGACAACCTTGATGCAATGGACAAATTGCTAGAAAAATACTTAATCAGGAAGAATCAGAAAACCTAAATAGGCCATCAACAACTGATGAAGTTTAAGCAAGAATAAGAAAACTTCCAGCAAAACAAAGCCCTAATTCAGATGGCTTCACATGGGACATTTACCAAACATTCAGTGGAAAACTATTACCTATCTTCCTCAAAGTATTCTAAAAAAAAATCCATGAGGAACACTTCCAATCTCTTTTTAAGTAGGCAGCATTACCCTAATTCCAAAACTAGATAAAGACACTACAACAAAGGAGAATAACAGGCCAATATCCCTGATGACCATAGATGGTAAAATCCACAACAAAATATTAAAAATAGGATCTAGCAATATATTAACAATATCAAACACCATGACCAGGTAGAGTTTATTCAAGGGATACAAGGATGGTACAGTATTCACAAATGAATTAATGTGATTCACCTCAAAAACCAATGGAAAGACAAAAAAATCAGCCCTGGGCAATTTGGCTCAGTGGGGAGAGTGTTGGCCTGCAGACTGAAAGTTCACAGGTTCGATTCATGTCAAGGGCATCTACCTAGGTTGCAGGCTCAATCCCCAGCCCAGATTGGGGTGTGTGCTGGAGGCAAGCAATCAATGTGACTCTCTCACATCAAGGTTTTTCTCTCTGTCTTTCTCCCTCCCTTCAACTCTGAAAATCAATGAGAAAATATATTCTTGAGAGATGATTATAAAAAAAGACAAAAATCACATGTTTATATCAGTAAATGCAACACACATGAAAATTCAACAAAATCCAACATCCATTTTTATTAAAACCCTCAGGAAAGTGGAAACACAGATATCATACATCAACATAAAGGCCATATATTACAAACCTATGACCAACATCATACTCAATGAGAAAAAAATAAAAGCAAGCATTTCTACTAAGAACAGGAACAATACAGGATGTCCGCTTTCACCACTCTTACGCAACATAGTAATGGAAGTCTTAGCCACAGTGATCAGACAAGAAGAAAAAGTAAAAGGCATCCAAATTGGAAATTAGAAGCAAAACTGTCATCATTTGCACATGACATGATATTGTATATGGAAAATGCCAAAGACTGCACCAAAAATTATTAGAATTAATAAATTAATTCAGCAACATAGGATATAAAAATAATACCCAGAAATCAATGGCATTTTTGTACATCAATAATGAATTCTCAGAAAGATAAACTAAACAAACAATCCCATTTACAATTGTAATAAAATATTAAGATACTTAGGAATAAACTTAACCAAGGAGGGCAATGACCTGTATTCAGAAAACTATAGGACATTGAACAAAGAGCTAGAGCAGTGGTTCTCAACCTGTGGGTCGCGACCCCTTTGGGGGTCGAACGACCCTTTCACAGGGGTCACCTAAGACCATCGGAAAACACATATATAATTACATATTGTTTTGTGATTAATCACTATGCTTTAATTATGTTCAATTTGTAACAATGAAATTGAAGGTCACCACAACATGAGGAACTGTATTAAAGGGCCGCGGCATTAGGAAGGTTGAGAACCACTGAGCTAGAGGAAGATATAAACAAGTGGTGGAATATAATGTGTTCGTTGATTGGTAGAATTAACATCATTAAAATGTCCATATTACCTAAAGCAATCTACTCCAACAAGTTTTATGGAACTAAAAAAGGCCCTGGATAGCTACAGCAATCTTGAAGAACAAAGAACAAAGATGGAGGGTTCACAATACCAGATATCAAGTTATACTACAAAGACACTTTAATCAAACAGCCTGGTAATAGCACAAGAACAGGCATATAGAGAAATGGAACAGAATAGAGACCCCAGAAATCAACCCAAGTCATTATGCTCAATTAATATTTGACAAAGGATGCAAGAACATACAATAGAGTAAAGATCATCTTATAAAAATGTTGGTGAAATTAACAAGTACATGCCAAAAAACAAAACTAGACCACCAACTTACACCATACACAAGAATAAACTCCAATGGATGAAAGACTTAAATGTAAGTCTGAAATCATAAAAATTCTTAAAGAAATGTAGGTAGTAAATATCAGACATCTCACATAGCAGACTTTTCACTAATGCATCTCATAGGGCAAGAGAAACAAATGAAAAATAACTAGTAGAACTACACAAACTAAAAAGCTTCTGCATAACAAATATAACCAGCATCAAGATGAAAAGGGAACCTACTGTATGGAAGAACATATTTGCCAATGATATATCTGATAAGGGGTTAACTTCCAAAATATATAAAGTATCATGCAACTCAACATAATGTAAACAAACAATCCAATTAAAATATGGGCAGAGGATCTGAATAGACACTTCTCCAAAGAGGACATACAAATGGCCAAGAAACATGAAAAAATGTTTAATATCATTAATCTTCAGAGAGATGCAAACTAAACAATGAGTTACCACCTCGCACTTGCCAGATTGGCTATTATAAACAAATCAACAAGTGACAAGTGCTGTCAAGGATTTGAGTAAAAGGGAAACTTAATACATTGCTGGTGGGAATGCAGACTGTTGTATCCACTATGGAAAAAAGTATGGAGGTTCCTCAAAAAATTGAAAATGTAACTACAATTTAATCCAGTGATCCATTTCTAGAAATATATCCTATGAATCCTTAAATACTGACTAGAAAGAACATATGTATCCCTATGTTCATAGCAGCACTACTTACAATATCCAAGATCTGGAAAGATCCCAAGTGCCTATCAGTGGATGAGTGTATTAAAAAGATTAAAATTTAGTATTTTACACAATAAAATACTAAATAGCTGTAAGAAAGAAAGATCTTTTATTCTTTTAGATAGCATTGAGGGACTTGGAGAATATTATGTTAAGTGAAATAAGCCAGTCAGGGCAAGACAAGTATCACATGATCTCACTTATAGGTAGAATCCAATGAACAAAATAAACTGACAAACAAAATAGATCCAGAGACATGGAATGTATGCAACAGACTGAAGAATCTCAGAGGGAAGTGAGGGGCATGAAAAGAGTAACCAAAGAACTTTTTTGTATAGCAGAGGCCCGATGCAAGAAATTTGTGCAAGAGTAGGCCTTCCTTCCCCCGGCTGCCAGCACCGGCTTCCCTCTGCAACCTGGGACCTGGGCTTTCCTCGCAGCCCCAGCTTCGTCCAGAAGGTCATCCAGGACATACAGTCTAATTAGCATATTACAATTTTATTATTATAGATATGCATTATGCATGGACTGAGACAATAGTGCAATGAAGGCTTGAGGAAGGGAGAGGGGCAAGGTTGAAGGGGTCAATGGGGTAAAAAAATGGGACATATGTAATACTTCCAACAATAAGGATCAATTTAAAAATTTTAAAAAAAATATTTGAGTCCTAGCAAAAAATTTTAAATAATAATAATAATAATAATAATAATAATAATGATACAGCCCTAACCAGTTTGGTTTAATGGATAGAGCATTGGCCTGCAGACTCAAGGGTCCCAGGTTCGATTCCGGTCAAGGGCATGTACCTTGGTTGTGGGCACATCCCCAGTAGGGAGTGTACAGGAGGCAGCTGATAGATGTTTCTCTCTCATTAATGTTTCTAACTCTCTAACCCTCTCCCTTCCTCTCTGTAAATAATCAATAAAATATATTTAAAAAATAAATAAAGATACACAGCAAGTCAGTAACAGAGCCAAATTTTAAATATAGGCCTATCTGAATTCCAGACTTCTCCATTTTTTTCCACTATACCATAAGCCTTTATGAGAGACGGGCAAATGAAACCACAACTGTGACATATTGGCAGGGGAAGAGTGAAATTTTTAAATTCTTGAAAGTGTAAAACATACCTGATTTAGACCCAACATCTAAATTAAAGTCCCACCCCTTTTATTTATTATTACCAAACATTTGAGGTATGATTAGCCCCACTTCCTAGCTGTCTGAGCTTATGCAAATTATTTTACTTCTCTGAAGGTTAAATTTCTGGCCTGCAATATGAGGATTAATGATGCTTGCTTTCTTACACAATGGTTTTAAGTTTCAAATAATTTTCTATATGAAAATTTTCTTTTTAAACTGTAATTACTTTACAGTCTTGAAACATATACATAATTGAAACTACTTATTCTAGTCTGACCAATAATGCCTTGTGCTTTGCTAGTACCAGTGATCTTCACAAGAAGTCCATGAAATAAGCTGAAATTAACATTTTCATTTTACAAATGAGAAAACTTAGGTTCATAGAGGCAATATGATTTAGAATCATACGCTTCCAGAGCTTATAATGCCCATAAGAATTATTTAGTTCTGCAGTTGTTTTTTTATTTTAATTTTTTTATTGCTTAAAGTATTACAAATGGTATTATATATGTGTCCTTTTTTTTCCAACCACCCTTGACAATCCCCTGGGCGCCCCTACCCCCCAGTGTCTTATGTCCATTTGTTATGCTTATATGCATGCATACATCCTTTGGTTTTGATCTCTTACCCCCCCTCCCGCCTGCCCCCCAACCCTCCCCAGCCTTCCCGCTGCAGTTTGACAATCTGTTTGAGGCAGCTCTGCCTCTGAATCTATTATTGTTCAAAAGTTTATAATGGTCTCTATTATCCATGAATGTGTGAGATCATGTGGTATTTTTCCTTCATTGACTGGCTTATTTCACTTAGCATAATGCTCTCCAGTTCCATCCATGCCATTGCAAATGGTAAGAGTTCCTTCTTTTTTACAGCAGCATAGTATTCCATCGTGTAGATGTACCACAGTTTTCTAATCCATTCATCTACTGATGGGCACTTAGGCTGTTTCCAGATCTTAGCTATGGTGAATTGTGCTGCTATGAACATAGGGGTGCATATATCCTTTCTGATTGGTGTTTCTGGTTTCTTGGGATATATTCCTAGAAGTGGGATCACAGGGTCAAATGGGAGTTCCATGTTTTGTTTTTTGAGGAAACTCCATACTGTCTTCCATAGTGGCTGCACCAGTCTGCATTCCCACCAGCAGTGCACAAGTGTTCCTTTTTCTCCACATCCTCTCCAGCACTTGTCATTTGTTGATTTCTGATAAGGGCCTAATCTCCAAAATCTATAGGGAACTCATACAACTTAACAAAAGGAAAATAAACAATCCAATCAAAAAATGGGCAAAGGACCTAAATAGACACCTTTCAAAAGAGGACATTCAGAAAGCCAAGAGACATATGAAAACATGCTCAAAGTCACTAATCATCCGAGAGATGCAAATCAAAACAACAATGAGGTACCATCTCACACCTGTCAGAATGGCTATCATCAACAAATCAACAAACGACAAGTGCTGGAGAGGATGTGGAGAAAAAGGAACACTCGTGCACTGCTGGTGGGAATGCAGACTGGTGCAGCCACTATGGAAGACAGTATGGAGTTTCCTCAAAAAGCTGGAAATGGAACTCCCATTTGACCCTGTGATCCCACTTCTAGGAATATATCCCAAGAAACCAGAAACACCAATCAGAAAGGATATATGCACCCATATGTTCATAGCAGCACAATTCACCATAGCTAAGATCTGGAAACAGCCTAAGTGCCCATCAGTAGATGAATGGATTAGAAAACTGTGGTACATCTACACGATGGAATACTATGCTGCTGTAAAAAAGAAGGAACTCTTACAATTTGCAACGGCATGGATGGAGCTGGAGAGCATTATGCTAAGTGAAATAAGCCAGTCAATGAAGGAAAAATACCACATGATCTCACTCATTCATGGATAATAAAGACCATTACAAACTTTTGAACAATAATAGATACAGAGGCAGAGCTGCCTCAAACTGATTGTCAAACTGCAGTGGGAAGGCCAGAGAGGGTTGGGGGGCAGAAGGGAGGGGAGTAAGAGATCAACCGAAGGACTTGTATGCATGCATATAAGCATAACCAATGGACATAAGACAATGGGGGGTAGGGGAAGCCGGGGTATTGTCAAGGGCGGGGAAAAAAAGGACACATATGTAATACCCTTAGTAATACTTTAAGCAATAAAAAAGAAAAAGAAAAAAAACTGTATGAGGTGGCCCACTGTGTCCAGCTTAGTCATTATTATGCCACCAGAAACAATGCCTGGGCCATAGTTGGCATTAGTAGACATTTGTTGGACGAATGTATGAATGAAGAAATGTACAGAACAGATGCTGAGTAGGTAGGAATATTTCAATTCCCAAGTAAAAGTAGTAAGAGAAAGTTTTTCTTCTTAATGAATAGAATTGGTTGATGAGTATTTGAAAAGTAAATGAAGGAATAAATTCAGAGTTTTAGGAAGAAAGGAAGATGACCATTGCTATAGAGCAGCGGTTCTCAACCTGTGGGTTGCGACCCCTTTGGGGGTCGAATGACCCTTTCACAGGGGTCGCCTAAGACCATC
>NW_005371404.1:190629-192552 GCF_000412655.1 Myotis brandtii | reverse complement strand
TGTTTTGCTTCCTTGTCTTCTAATTCACTAATTCGGTCCTCTGCTTCTCCTAGTCTACTGTTGATGCTTTCCATGGTGTTTTTTATTGCAGCTATATCGCTCTTCATTTCTTCTTGGGTCTTACATAAGTTATCGATTTTTTCATATGTTTCTTCTTTCTTTTTGCTTAAGTAGTTGATTTTTTCATCCATTTCTTCTTGCTTCTTGCATATGTTGTTGATTTTTTCCGCCATCCGGTTTATGCACTCTAGGACCCTTATTCTGAATTCTTTTTCTGTCATGTTGCATGCCTCTGTATCACTTAGCTGCTTTTCTGGCGAGTCCTCCTTTTCTATCCTTTGGGGGTTTCTTTGCCTACCCATGTTTGATCTCACTGACATATCTAGATGTTGAGTCATTCAGTGGCTGCTCCCTGGGTGGCAGTGGCTCCTTGGGCTGTGGTTGCTCCTTGGGGGGTTGCGGTAGCAGCTGCTCCTCAGTTGGCAGCAGCTCCTCTGGTGGGTGTTGTTCACAGCTGTGGTGGCTCTTCTGGCTTGTGCGGGGAGGCTTCACGTACAGCTGCTGTTCCTCAGACAGAAGTTGTTGTGATCAGGAGGCTGCTCTTGCTTGGATCTGCTGCGTTGATAAAGGCACAAAATACAACACAACAAGGCACAACGTACCAGGCCTCTCTACAATTTTTAACCCTTTGTTTAAATGGTGTGTAAACCCCCAAGCTTAACCACTTCTTTGTATCTTCATTTTTATGAAGGACTTTTTTTTCACAGGAAATGCTAGAAGGATTTGCTGCTCACTTGGAGGCTGAGGCTGAGAAGGCAGTGGTGAGAAAACATCTCGAAGCAATTAAGAAAAACCTTCAATGAATCATCTTGATTGTTCTTATAACTGTTTGCTATATTTTTAAAAATGAAAGCTGTTAATATTGAGAGATGTAGTATAAAATTAACATCTGATTCTCAATTGCAGTATAAACTAGAGCAGGGTGCCTCCCTGAGACACTGTCCCCTCATACCATCCTCAGAAAAGTTAAGGCAATGTCTAGTTCTGCAGTTTTTAAATTGGGTTCTTGTTGCCCAGAGCAGCTTCCTCAAAATTTGATTGAAATTTCAAAATTACATCTCAAATATTTTATGAAAACAGAACATATGCAAATTCAAATGTGCTCTATCCCAAGTTTTAATATATTTGAGATGCCAACACATAAGCCTGGTTTTCTTCTGAGTAACCTCATTTTTGTGCAGATCTCATAATAAGCAAAAATCCTTGATGTATTTGAAAATCCTTACAACCACAGCATTGAATCAGAGAGTTGTAGTTCAACACTTGGCTTTTTAAAAATTCAGGCCTTTGCATGTCTACTCATATCAGATTCTAACAAACAAGTTTTCCTCTACTTATCAGTCCAAATAAGGATTTTCATAAAATTGTGAAACCAAAGTTGGATGCTGAAACTGCTATCACCAAGCTTATTTTAAAATGTCGGCTTGGTAAATGGTCTTACTGTTTACTTTGATTGACTTTATACTAAGTAAATTATACTTAATATGTGAGTCCGATCATATCAGTTTTCTGTTCAAAACCATCCAAAGACTTCCCACTGTTTTCCAAATGATGGCAGTATTTATTATGACCTATAAACTTTCCACTTCTCTTGACCTCCTCTCTTACCACTTTTCTTCTCAAACCACTGTGACCTCCTCAATGTTTCTAGAAACAGGTGACTTGTTCCTGCCTCAGGACCATTGCACTTCATGTACTTCTGCCTGAAATGCTCTTCTAAAAATCAGCATTTATACAACTTTCAAGATTTTGCTAAAAAAAATGTTGTTTACAATTAGGCCTTCTTTGACCATTCTATTAAAAACTGCACCTCTCCAAGAACTATGCATTCTCCTTCCCTGCTTAATTTTTTCCCATAGTAAG
>NW_005371404.1:172309-190549 GCF_000412655.1 Myotis brandtii | reverse complement strand
ATATATGTATAATATTTTACTATGTTCCCCTACTTTCCATATCAACATGGTGATTTTTCTGTATTATTTATCTCTGTAACCCCAACAACTAAAACAATGCAGGGCACACAGTAAGTGTTCAATAAATGAATCAATAAACTTATAAAATATATTTAAAATGATTAAAGTATTGTTTTATCTACATGTATACTAAGATTTCATTTCAATATAAAAATAGACCCATTGGTGGTTTCAACATGGTGGCCAGTAGGTCTGGAGTGAGAGAGAGAGAGTGTGTGAGTGAGTAAGGGAGTGAGAGGGGTGAGTGTGGAAATGCTTGGTGTGTGTGTATGAGTCAGGGACAGTTAGATGAGGCAGGAGTCTTGGGGGCTGGTGGATCAGGCTCTCCTGGACAAAGACCCTCTGTTACCTCCACAGGCACACCCCTAGAGGGAGCATCTCTGGCTCCAAAACCATACCATTTTGAAGCGGGGAGCTGCAGTGGCTAGGAGCACAGCCTCACCAACACCCAGACTAGCCTTGGATACCACCTGGAACTAAACAGTGAATGGGACTCCAGCGGGACCTCATGCACCAACCCCACCATAGGTGCTGCCTGGGACCACCAATGAGTGGAATTCCAGCAGGATTTCTTGTGTCCTCTCCAGCAGACTCAGGGCACCCGTAGGTGTCAACCTGCAGGACCAGCTCCATAGGGAAAGGGAGTATAGCTCAGAACAAGGACAATCAAGGTGTAAGACTCAAGGCAGACCTAGCCTCTGGGCTAAGGAATCCCCGACCACTGGACTACTAGGGGCTTCAACCTATTGAACCTCAATCAGGTTGCCCAGGGCCAGAAAGGGAGAGTGACTTACATTCATCTGCACTAGAGCAGCTTCCAGGAGTCCCAGGATAGACACACCAAGGGACCAGATTCAACAACATCAGAGCAAAATCCAGCAAGCCCCATAAATAGTGGAACCAAAGGTCTTTGAGTGTGTGAGTGTGTGATTTTATTTTTTGGTGTATGTGTGTAAGTGCATTTTGGGGGGGTTTAAAAGTTAACATTTATTTTTATATTCTTGTAATAACAAAAGATTATCTAGAGAAAACAGATTATAAATGATAAATTTAAAATCAAAATTTAAATTATATATTTTCTTTTTTTGGTATAAAATCAAATCCAAGCTGAGTCTGCATAATAGGAAAAATCTGATTCAAAAACACTTAGGCAATCTTTTCTTCAAGCAGTACCTGAACATGCATAATAACATTTATTAAGCATATCAAGCTTTATGTATAACAATTATCATAAAAAACATTGTTGTTGCTGTTGTTTGTGTTTTTTTTCTTATTTTTCTTGCATATTTTAATTTCTTGTTCCCTTGATTCTATTCTACTTTAGCCTATTCTAATTGTTATTATTTTTCTTATTTTGTTTTTCTTTTTTTTTCTCATTTCTTTTCTATTTTACTTTTTCCTATCTATATCTTAATTAATATACACATAATTACTAGGTTTAATTTCATTATAATGATTTCATTTATTTTTTGTTTCCTCTTCTTTTTTCTCCTATACTAGATCTTTTAGCTTCCTCCTTACTTCCATATAGCCATCATGTTTTTCTTCTTTTTCCCTTTTTCATTATATCCACTCTAAGTCTTTGGTAGCATGTCTTTTAGTATACTTTTTATTTTCTATTTGTGTTGCATTCTCTTCTTTTTCCTTCTTAGTCTTTCCTGTTGTTACTGCATTTAGTAGATTGATTTTTGTGGTATTTTTGGTTGGACCCTGTTGTGTCTTATTCCATTCTGTCAGTACCTGTATAACAGCTGGCACAACGATGTAGGGGTTGATCCTCACTAGTAGCAAGTGGGAGGGGAGATCCTTCCCATGAAAGGGACATCAACAATCAAATCCCAATCACAACAGGAGAGCCCAAACAATGTACATAAGGGGCATTCCTAGAGCTTCCAGCTCAGGATAACAAAGAGACTGCACCACTGAACCTTCAAGATACTTTCTACATTATTCCAGACCACAAATACTGGGAGGCATAGCAGTTCTATCTAATACACTGAAGCAAACAAAAAGAGACAGCTAAAATGGGGATATAAAAAACAGTCCCCAATTGTGAGAAAAGAAGGCATATCCAGAAAAATAACTAAATGAAATGGAGGCAAGCAACCTATCAGATATAGAGTTCAAAGCAATGGTTATAAAGATGCTTAAGGAACTTAGTGATAATTACAAAAGCATGAAAAGGGAAATAGAGGCCATTAACAAGAACCAGACAGAAATGAAGAATAATATATCTGTCATGAAGAACACACTGCAAGGGATTAAACATAGATTGGATGAAGCAGAGGACCAAATCATCAATTTGGAAGACAAGGTAGAAATAAATACCCAATTAAAGCAGCAATTAGAAAAAAGAATTAAAAAGCAGGAAGATAGCTCAAGGGAGCTCTGGGACAACAAAAATGTAACAACATCCACATTATAGGAATACCAGAAGGAGAAGAGAAAGAACAAGGAACAGATAACTTGTTTAAAGAAATAATGACAGAAAATTTCCCCAACCTGAAGAAGGAATATGTGACACAAGTTCAGGAGGCACAGAAAGTCCCAATCAAGATGAACTCCAAAGCAACCCACACCTAGACACATCATAATTAAAGTGGCAAATGTCAAATACAAAGAAAGAATCTTAACAGCAGCAAAAGAGAGACAGAAAATTACCTACAAAGGAGTTCCCATTTGAATGTCAGTTGACTTCTGATCAGAAACACTTCAGGCCAGAAGGGAGTGGCATGAAGGAATCAAAGCAAGGGCCTAAATCCAAGAGTACTGTATCCAGCAAGGCTATCATTTAAAATTGGAGGAGAAATAAAAAGCTTTCCAAATAAAAATAGATTAAAGGAGTATTTTACATCCAAACCAGCACTGCAACAAATGTTAAAGGGATTGTTTTAAGAAGAAGAAAAGGAGAGAAAGAAAGGATCACAGGCATAAAGAAGATTAAAATGACAATAAATAAATACCTTTCAATAAAAACCTTAGATGTAAATGGATTAAATGCTTTAACAAAAAAACATAGGTTGACTGAATGGATAAAAACCATGACCCCATATATATGCTGTCTACAAGAGACCTACATCAGAACAAAAGATACACACAGAGTGAGAGTGAATGGATGGAAAAATATATTCCATGCAAATGGAAGAAAAAAATGTGGGGTAGCAATGCTCATATGGGAAAAATAGACTTAAAAGCAAAGGCCATAATAAGAGACAAAGAAGACCACTTCATAACACTAAAGAAAATGATTCAACAAGAAAATATAACCCTTGCAAACATATATGCACCCAATATAAGAGCACCCAAGTCCATAATAAAAACAAACAAACTCTTGACAGACTTTAAGTGAGAGTTTGACAGCAATACAGTCATAGTAGGGCACTTTAAAACTCCACTGACATCACTGGATAATTCTTTCAGACAAAAAATTAAGAAAGAAACAAAGGCCTTAAATGACACACTAGATCAGATGGATATTTACAGAACATTTTGCCCCAAAGAAACAGAGTATACATTCTTCTCAAGTGCACATGGAACATTCTCAAAGATAGACCACATGTTAGGGCACAAAAGACTAAACAAATTTAAGAAGATTGATATCATACAAAGTATCTTCTCAGATCACAATGGCATGAAGTTGGAAATCAACAACAGTAAAAAAACCAAAAAACACTCCAATACATAGAGGCTAAATAGCATGTTACTAAACAACTAGAGGCCCAGTGCGTGAAAATTCATGCACTGGAGGGGGGGGCCCTCAGCCCAGCCTGCCCCCTCTCACAGACCGGGAGCCCTCAGGGGTGGGAGGTGACCTGGCGATCAGGTGAAGACGATGCCCCCATTACACCTCTGCTGCTGCCACTGCTGGCAGCACAAGTCTTGGCCAGCCCTGGTTACCTGAGCCTCGGGTGGCTCTGGACGGCTAGGCAGCTGCCATCCAAGGATTGCTTGTGCCTTGGGCTGGCTCTGGGCGGCTGGGGGGTTGAGGGGACTGGGGCACTCCAGAGGCAGGTACGTGGCAAAGCTGGGCCCACCTGGGGGCAGGCCTGGCCTTGCCATGCACCTGCCGCCCCGGCAGGGCTGATGGGACTGGGTGCCTCCATCTTGTGGCTGTGGGTGCCACCATCTTTGAGGGTGTGGCAGACAATTAGCATATTTCTTCCTTATTGGCTGTGGGTGTTGCCATCTTTGCAACAGCGTGAGGGTCAATTAGTGTATTCCCTCTTTATTAGATAGGATGAATGTGTTACCAATGAGATCAAACAAGAAATTTAAAACTTTCTGGAAACACTTGAAAATGAACACACAATCACCCCAAACCTATGGGACATGACATCAAAAGGTAATAAATTTTGATTCATCTTTGAAATGCAATAGGACAGTTCTTTCAAACAAGTGTCAAATAATAAATATGTATATTATTTAGGAACTTTCTGTAATTCAAGTGAAGATGCATTTTTAATTTCTGGATTTTTTTGTCTATTGAATTTAATATTGATTCACAACTAAATAAATCAATAAAATGTTAAAATAAAAATAGACCCAGTAAAAATAGTTTAAAGTTTGTTGATTAAGTCCCAAGTTTTCCTATTACAAAGTGGGAAAGGAAAACCCAGAAGGGCAGAGTCTCACAAAAGCCTCATAGTGAATAAACAAGCTTCATCATCTTTCTTTTACAAGTTCCACTGGTTTTATTTATGCCAGGTTTCTTCCAAAATTGTGTGTTAAGAGGAATCCAGGAGTCTATGGCCTCCAGAAGAAGACAGGTTGATACAAATCATGGACAAGAACACTAAAAAAGGGGCCCAAGGAAATTGGGTAGAGTCAATAGCAGAGCCTCCAAAAAATTACTGATCTTAAGGTTTCAGGGTGAGAGGTTGAGAATTTGAAGGAAATATTAGGTGATGTGTTGGTAGCCAATAGGATCCCAGAGATACTGAGTAGATGATCTCATTTGGCAAGACTCTTGAGGCAGCAGCTATACATGGCTAGTTTTGGGGAAGTTGCAACTGGGACTTGCCTCAAAATTTCCTCTGGCAATATGCTGGCTCTGGCTTCTCTGGTTACTAGATCTCTTTCAAACTGCCTTGACATAATCAATGACTCTCAGGCCTAAAGAGCAGGAAAGGCCACTCTAAGACATCTATTCTAATAATCTCATTTTATGAAAAACATACTGTGGCTTATCGTGAAAGGGCTTAACTCGAAGTCATTCAGCCAGGAAATAACAGTGCTCTGACTATATTCATAATCTCCTGCACCACAACTAAATGCCCTTTCCACTAATATCACAGGAACCCAGGGCTAACCAACTTCAACCTCACAATGCCCATTTGACATTTGAGTCACCATGAAAAGAGAATTGACCCTCTCTCTGAATATCTCCAATGATGGAATATCATTTCATCCCAATACAGCCTATTTCCTTCATGTACAGCTATGAGATTTTGGAAAGATTATTTTTCCTTACAATGAATATTTTGGTGGATACCCATTATATCCCTGGGAGCTACACAGACCCTATCTGCTCCTTCTGACCTAGTACAACCCTTCAGAGGTATGAGAACAGAACCACTACCCCACTGAGTCTTCTGTGATTCAATCTAAGCTGTTTTAGTTTTTCAGCTATTTAAAAAAAAAAAACCCTTGGTTTCAGATCTCTCCCCGGTATGCACTCTCCCTTCTATCCATGCTTTTATTTTTCTGTTGTCACCCTTAAGGTACAGAAGTATCCTAGATTTGAGCACAGTCATCAAGAGAGTTTGATCATGACAGAGTACTTCATCTCTCTGTCTAGGTTTACATGTCTTCTGCATTTCAAGAGCACCTTGGCATCGAAGACTGCTGTGTTTCACTTTCTTTACCTCAATAACTAAAACTTTCACAAGGATTTGTCTGACTACTGATTCCCAGTCAGGCAAATAAGGAGCTTGGAATTTGTTGGTCCCATTGACATAAGAAGAAAAAAGTTGAAAATCCCTTTTTTATCCATCCAAAATTTTAGATGACAGGGGAAGCCAGGATAATTGGATATAAGCATAAGGATAACAGAAATTGCAGCTTGTCAAAGCAGAAGCCCATGAGCAGTAACATTTATAAGAACCAATACTTGGGTAGAAAAGCTTAATCTATAATTTACAAATTGCTGGAAGCTTACTGAGTACAAGCTTGAAAGTATAAACTCTGGAAGATTACAAATGGCAGCAGAGTAAGTGGATGCTGCACAGACATGCTTCCAGGAACAAACTGAAATTACAGCTAAAATACAGAAAAACTTCCTGCATAATCAACAGAAGACTTGAGAGAACCCCAATAACTGAGAACAGAAAGTGGAGACCACATAGAGACTGATAGGAGGGGTGGAGGTGAGAAAGGGCTGGCTGGGCTCTCACAGACAGCAACTGAAGTTCCAGAGAGATATCTCAGCTGTAGGGGGTTGCCACTGAGAACTCTGGGGTCTAATACCAAAGCTGGGACCCTGAGCAGAGAGCACCACAACTGAGAAGGGTACCCACATAACATCTGGCTGTGAAAAGCAGCAGGGAGAGACGACTGGAAATTCAGGTACTCTCTTAAAGGACCAATGCACGAAATTCCCTGTGGAGTTACTCACCTTGTGCTCTGGCAGAGGGAGGGAGAGTGGAGTGGGGCTGTGTGAGCAGAAGACAGAATCAAGGACTCTGATGTCACAGCTCAGAAAGAAGACACCCCAGGTTCCTGTGCTGAATCATTCTCTCACACTACAGAGGACATCTTTCTCATGCAGACAATTGCTACACAGGTGGCTTTACCTGGGGAGAAGACAGTTGACCCACTCTAGTGGAAAACATCTTGCCACATGGTGCGGAGTTTCTGACACCCATTAAGAGACTGAATTAGGAGGTCAATGAGGGGAAAAGGAGACATATGCACTACTAATTGTAATACTTTAAACAAACGAAAAAGAGAGACTGAGAATAAAAACTAGCCTCCAGGCAGGAAAAAACTGTGCACCTTGTTGAAAAATAAAATCTTGTACACCTGTGGACAATTGCCTGAGGGAAATTCAAGACAGAATTCTATCAGCCTGTAGGCGTAGGTGGGCTCTAGAGGATTTAAGTCTGTGCCTGATCTAATCAGTCAGAAATAGTGTTAGACACTATTCTGCACAATAGATTGAGAAGGATCGCATATCTATCTAAAACACAGTCACAAGTCCAAACAGGCAGCAGAAATGTGGAGACAAAGAAACAACCCACAAATGAAAGAACAAGAGAATTCTCCATAAGAAGAGATAAATGAAATGAGATAAGAAATTTACCTGAATAGAGTTCAGAATAATGATGGTAACGATGTTGAACAGCATGAGAAAAGATATAGTAACTATGAAAACAGAAATAAAGAATGATATAGAAAAACATAAAGATCAACATAAATAACACATTGGAAGCAATGCACAGTGGATTAGGGGAAGCTGAGGATTGAATCAGTGAATTAGAAGATAGGGTAAAAAAAATCCTCAATCAGAGAATAAAAAAGAAAAAAAACAATTAAAATACAGGAGAATATCTTAAGAAAGCTGTGGGACAACATGAAACATAACAACATTCAAATAGCAGGTGTGCCAGAAGAGGCAGAAAGGAATAAAGAACCTGTTTAAATAAATAATGGCAGAAAATGTCCCTAACCTAGTAAAGGAAAAAGTTACACAAGTCCAGGAGGCACAGAGAACCCAAGTAAGAAGAACACAAACAGGCCCACGCCCAGACACATCATAATTAAAATTCCAAAAATTAACGATAAACAGAGAATCTTAAAGGAAGGAAGAGAAAATCAAACTGTTACCTACAAAGGAGCTTCCATAAAAATGTGACAACTGGTTTCTCATCAGAAACTCTATAGGGCATAAGGGAATGGCATGAAGTACTCAAGGTAATGGATAGCAAGGATCTGAAAACAAGATTAATATGTCTAGCAAGGCTAACGTACAAAATAGAAGGTAAATAAAGACATTCCCTGAGGGGAAAAAAAGGCTAAAGGAGTACATCACAACCAAGCCAGCATTACAATAAATGCTAAAGAAACTACTGTAATGAGAAGAAGAAATAGAGAAACCCAAGCATACAGAATTAAAATGGCAATAAATAACTACCTATCTATATTTATAAAAGCCTAAGGGACTGGTCAACCAGATGACTGGCCAGTATCTATGACGTGCACTGACCACAAGGGGTAGATGCTCAACATAGGAGCTGGCCCCTGATCATCAGTGTGCTCCCACAGTGGGAGCGCCATTCAGCTGACCAACAGGCACCAGATGTGAGGCTCATGGCTGGCGAGCGCAGCTGCAGCAGTGCGAGCCTCTCCAAACCTTGGCAGCAGCACTACCAAGCAGCAGCGGTGGCAGGCACTGCAGGGCCGGAGTGAGTGGGAGTGGTGCCCCGGCTGCCTGTTCCCTCAAACACTACTACATCCCTTGGGGGATGTCAGACTGCCAGTTTCAGCCCAATCTCCACAGGCCTGGGGGTCCCTCAGCCTGGTGTGCGAGGATCCAACCAAAATCAGCAGTCTGAAATCCCCTGAGAGGTCTCAGATTGCGAGAGGGCGAAAGCCAGGCTGAGGGACCCCACCAATGCATGAATCCATGCACCAGGCCTCTAGTCAATAATAACCTTAAATGTAAATGGATTAAATGCTCAATCAAAAGACATAGGGTAGCTGAATGAATACAAAAACATGACTCAACTATATGTTGTCTACAAGAGACCCACCTAAGAACAAATGACACACACAGGATAAGAGTGAAAGGATGGAAAAAATTTACCATGCACATGGAAAAGAAAAAAAATGCTGAGTAGCAATACTCACATTCAACAAAATAGACCTAAAAATGAATGCCATAACAAGAGACAACAAAGGTCAGTACATAATACTAAAGGGATTGATCCAACAAGAGGATATAACCCTGGTAGACATATATGCACTCAATATAGGAGCACCTAAATATATAAAAAATATTCTAGAGGACATAAAGAGAGAGATCAACATCAATGCAGTCATACAAGGGGACTTTAACACCTCATTGACTTCATTGGATAGACCTTCCAGTAAAAAAATGTTAACAAGGAAAGAAGGACTCTAAAGGTCACACTGGATCAGATGTGTTTTTTAAAATATATTTTATTGATTTCAGAAAGAAAAGGAGAGGGTGAGAGATAGAAACATCAATGATGAGAGAATCATTCATTGGCTGCCTCCTGCACAACCCTCACCAAGGATCGAGTCTGCAACCTGGGCATGTGCTCTTGACCAGAATTGAATCTGGGATCTTTTAGTCTGCAGGCCGATGCTCTATCCACTGAGCCAAAATGACTAGGGCTGGATCAGATGGATTCAATTGACATTTATAGAACATTTCACTCCAAGGCTGCAGAATATTCGTTCTTCCCAAGTACACATAGATAATTCAAAAGATAAAGCACAGATTGAGGGAAGATGGCGGCTGGCAGGACAGAGGTGAGGGAGAGGATGTGAGTGAGTGAGAGGGTGAAGGATAGTATGTGTATGCGTGTGGTGTGTGTGTGAGTGAGTGAGGGACAGTTAAATCAGACAGGAGTAGCCGGGGCTGGCAGACCAGACTCTCCTGGACAAGGAGAGACTACTACTGCTGCAGGCACTCCCCGGACTGCGGGACTCTGAAATGGAGCCCAAGCCATCTTGAAGGGGAGAGTGGCCTTGTCTAGGAACTCATCAACACCACCACCGAGACAGCCCTTGGACAATGCTCGTGACACAGCAGCCACTCCAGACAAAATCCTGCAGTCACACCCGCAGACTCCCAGACCCTAGGACCTCCACCTTCAAAGGAGCACCGCTCCTGCTGCAGTAAGTGCAGCTCCCCCCTCCCCAGTGGCAGACCTCCAGGCAACATTTGCACATTTCCAACGTGCAAACCTCTGGAGCCCACCACCAAACAGGCATCCCCTGGGAGCAACTGCAAGTGCACGCTGAGTGCTATATTGTGCAAACAGAGGTGCACTGCCCCACAGTAAAAATTCTGAATTCACTCTTCCTGGATAACTGCCCACGGATACTGTCGCACAACTTCAACACCAGGACCCCTCAGGGTGCATCAGAGCTCCGCACTGGAAACACACTTTTCCAGCAGGCAGGCATCCAGAGTCCACCACCTCACAGGCAGATCTGGGGAGCCACTGCAAGCCTCGCTGAGTGCAATATTTTGCAAAAGGGGGTGCACTGCCCCATACCAGAAATTCTGAATTCACTCTCCTGAATAACTGCCAATAGACACTGTCGCACAACTTCAGCCCCAGGGCCCCTCAGAGTACCTCAGAGCTCCGCGCCACAAATGAACCATGGGTACCCCTGTGAGATGCCACTGGGAGCATGTGTATCCATCCACAGGCATGGCAGCAAAAACTGAGTCTTCCCACTCCACAGCTGCAGAACTCTGGACACTACAGTCGTGCTTTTCCAGCACTCAGGCCTCCTGAGCCTTTTGCTCCACAGGATGCTCTTATCCTAACAAGGGTGAAGTGACCCAGCAGTAGAAATTCTGAATACCCTCATCCTGGATACCTGCCCACAGATGCCTCAATTGCTTGGCTTCAAGCAGGACCCTTCAGAGTGCGGCATGGCGCCGCACTGGAAAGCACACCATGGCTGCCCCTGTGAGCTGCCACTGGGAGCATGTGTATGCAACCACAGGCCCAGCAGCAAAAACTGAGTTTTCCCACCCTACAGTTACAGAAATCTGGAAACCATAGTCGTGCCCTTCCAGTGTGCAGGCTTCCTGAGCGCTACCACCCTGAGAGATAGCTCCTGGGTACCTATTTGAGCCCCTGCTGGGCACATGCGATTTCAGCCAAGAACACAAGGAAGCAAAAATTGGGACATCCCCCTCCCCAGCTACTGACATCTGGACACTGCAATTGCATCCTTCCAGCTCACAGGCCTACATCAAGAAAACCCAAATAGCTCAAGTAGGGAGCTACACTAGATTACCAAGCTCAGGAGACCCAAGAGATCACACCAGCAGCACCCTCCTCAAAAGAACTAGGGTAGCAAAAGAGATCTAGGACACAGAAACAATTAAAACATTAGAGCAAAACATGGAGAGACAAAAAAGCAACCCCCAAAGGAAAGAAAAATAGGAATCACCAGAGAGGGAGTTAAATGAAACCGAGGCTAGTAACTTCTCAGAGACAGAATTCAGACTAATGGTTATAAGAATGCTCAAACGGCTGGATGATAAATACACGCAACTGGATGACAAATACACACAACTCAATGAGAATTATAAGGAGCTGAAGGAGAATGTCACCAATATGAAAAGGAACCAAGAGGAAATGAAGAATTATATAGCTGCAATAAACAACACAATGGAAGGCTTAAATAGTAGACTAGAAGAGGCTGGGGACTGCATCAGTGAATTAGAAGACAAGGTAGGAAAAAACACAAACACAGCAGCAACTGAAAAGAATATTTAAAAAGCAAGAGGAGAGCCTAAGGGAGCTTCGGGACAAGACAAAATGAAACAAAATCCGCATAATAGGGGTACCAGAAGTAGAGGAAGAGAAGCAAGGAATAGAAAACCTATTTGGAGAAATAATGACAGAAAACTTCCCCGATATTAACAAGAAAAAAACTACACAAATCCAAAAAGCACAAAGAGTCCCAAGCAAGATGAACCCCAAAAGACCAACAACAAAACACATCATAATTAAATTGGCAAACATCAACGACAAAGTACGAATCTTAAAAGCTGCCAGAGAGAGACAGGAAGTTACATACAAGGGATCTCCCATTAGAATCGACGGATTTCTCAACAGAAACACACCAGGCAAGAAGGGAATGGAATGAAATATACAAAGTGATGCAAACCAAGGGACTGAATCCCAGAATACTATACCCAGCGAGGCTATCATTCAAAATTGAAGGGGAATCAGCAGCTTCACAGAAAAAAAGGACTAAGAGAGTTTATTACCACAAAGCCAGCAATGCAAGAAATGCTAAAGGGACTGCTGTAAAAATAAGAAATAGAAAGGCAAGAAGAAACACAAATATTAAGAAGAAAAATGATGACAAACAAGTGCTTATCAATAATAGCATTAAACATAAATGGATTAATTGCCCCAATTAAAAGACATAGGGTAGCTGAATGGATAAGAAAACATGACCGATGTATCTGCTGTCTATAAGAGAACCAGCTGAGAACAAAGGATTCACAAAAACTGATAGTGAAGGAATGTAAACAAATTTTCCAGGCAAATGGAAATGAGAAAAAAGCTGGGGTTGTAATACTTATATCTGACAAAATAGACCTTAAAGTAAAGGCCATCACAAGAGATAAGAAAGGCCACTACATAATACTAAAGGAAGCAATCCAACAGGAAGATATAACTCTGGTAAACATATATGCACCCAATACAGGAGCACCCAAATACATAAAACAACTTCTGGAGGATATTAAGGGAGAGATTGAAAGCAATACAGTCATAGTAGGGGACTTTAATAACCCACTGACATCACCAAATAAATCCTCTAAACAAAAAATCAGCAAGGAAATAGCAATCCTAAATGACTCCCTATATCACATGGACTTAATTGACATTTTCAGAATATTTCACCCCCAAGCAACAGAATATACATTCTTCTCCAGTGCACATGGGACATTTTCAAAGATAGACCACATATTAGGACATAGGCAAAGTCTCTTCAAATTCAAGAGGACAGAAATCATAACAATCATCTTCTCAGATCACAGTGGCATAAAACTAGAAATCAATTATAATAAAAACAACGGAAAAACATCAAACATTTGGAGGCTAAATAGCATGCTATTAAACAATGATTGGGTTACCAAAGAGATCAAAGAAGAAATAAAAATAATCCTGGAAACAAATGACAATGAAAACACAACAATCAAAAATCTGTGAGACACAATGAAAGCAGTCCTGTGAGGGCAGTTAATAGCTCTACAAGCCTACCTCAAAAAACAAGAAAAAATGGTAATAAATTACCTAACCCTGAAACTTAAAGAATTAGAAAGAGAGCAACAAGAAAAGCCCACAGTATTCAGAAGGAAGGAGATAATAAAGATCAGAGCAGAAATAAATGACATAGAGACCAAAAAAAAAAAAAATACAAAAGATCATTGAAACAAAGAGCTGGTTCTTTGAAGGGATAAACAAGATTGATAAACCTCTTGCCAGGCTCAGCAAGAAATAAAGCGAGGAACCAAATAAACTAACTCACTAATGAAAGAGGTGAAGTAACAACTGATCCCACAGGATTGTAAAAAAATACTACGAAACCTCTACTCCAACAAACTGGACAACCTCGACTAAATGAACACATTCCTAGAAAAATACAAGCTTCGAAAACTCAACCAGGAAGAATCAAAAACCTGAATAGGCCAATAACTACTGATGAAATTGAAACAGTAATCAAAATGTTTCCTGCAAACAAAAGCCCTGGACCAGATGGCTTCACAGGGGAGTTTTACTGAACATTCAAAGAACTAAAACCAATCCTTCTCAGAATATTCCAAAAAATTAAAGAGGAAAGCACACTTCCAAGCTCTTTCTATGAAGCCAGCATTACCCTAATCCCAAAACCAGATAAAGACACCACAAAGAACGAGAATTACAGGCCAATATCCCTGATAGATGCTAAAATCCTCAACAAAATTCTAGCATACCGGACCCAGCATTACATTGGAAAGATCATTCACCATGACCAAGTGGTATTTATTCCAGGGATGTAATACTGGTACAATATCTGCAAATCAATAAACGTGATACACAATATAAACAAATTGAGAGAAAAATATCACATAATCCTATCAATTGATACAGAGAAGGCATTTGACAAAGTCCAACATCCTTTTCTGATAAAAAGGCTCGGCAAAGTGGGAATAGAAGGATCATACCTCAACATAATAAAAACCTTATATCAAAAACCTATAGCCAACATCATACTCAATGGGCAAAAACTAAAACCATTTCCCTTAAGAACAGGAACAAGACAGGGATGTCCGCTTTCACCACTCCTATTCAACATAGTACTGGAAGTGCTAGCTAATGCAATCAGACAAGAAGAAGAAATAAAAGTATCCAAATTTCAAAAGAAGAAATAAAATTGTCCTTAATCACAGATGACATGATACAGTACATAGAAAACCCTAAATACTCCATCAAAAATTATTAGGATTAATAAATCAATTCAGCAATGTAGCAGGATACAAAATTAATGCCAAGAAATCACTAACCTTTTTATACACCAACAGTAAACTTACAGAAAGAGAGATTAAGAAAACAATCCAATTTACCATTGCACAAAAAAAAATTAAGATACCTAGGAATAAAATAACTAAGGAGGTAAAAGACCTATACTCAGGAAACTACAGGATATTGAAAAAAAAGATAGAGGAAGACATAAACAGATGGAAGAGCATACCATGTTATGGATTGTTAGAATCAACATCCTTAAAATGTCCATACTACCCAAACAATTGATAAATTCAATGTACTCCCGATTAAAATACCAAGGGCATATTTCACAGAACTAGAATGAACTCTCCAAAAATTCATCTGGAATACAAAACAAAACAAACAAACAAAAAAAACCGAATAACTGCAACAATCCTGAGAAAGAAGAACAAAGTAGAAGGGATCTCAATACCAGATATCAAGCTGTATTACAAAGCCACTGTTCTCAAAACTGCCTGGTATTGGCACAAGAACAGACTTATAGATCAATGGAATTCATACAACTTAACAACAATCCAATAAAAAAAAATGGGCAAAGGACCTAAGTAGTCACTTTTTAAAAGAGGACATTCAGAAAGCCGAGACATATGAAAGTGTGCTCAAAGTACTAATCATTCAAGGTCTGCAAATCAAAACAATAATGAGGTACCATCTCACACCTGTCAGAATGGCTATCATCTACAAATCAACAAACGACAAGTGCTGGAGAGGATGTGGAGAAAAAGGAACCATCCTGCACTGCTGGTGGGAATGCAGACTGGTGCAGCCACTGTGGAAGACAGTATGGAGTTTCCTCAAAAAGTTAAAAATGGAACTCCCATTTGACCCAGTGATCCCACTTCTAGGAATATATCCCAAGTAACCAGAAACACCAATCAGAAAGGATATATGCATCCATATGTTCATAGCAGCACAATTTACCATAGCTAAGATCTGGAAACAGCCTAAGTGCCCATCAACAGATGAACAGATTAGAAAACTGTGGTACATCTACACAATGGAATACTATGCTGCTGTAAAAAAAAAAAGAATTCATACCATTTGCAACAGCATGGAAGGAACTGGATAGCTTTATGTTAAGTGAAATAAGCCAGTCAATGAAAGAAAAATACCACATGATCTCACTCATATAAGGATAATAAAGAACATTATAAACTGTTGAACAAAAATAGATACAGAGGCAGAGCAGCATCGAACAGACTGTCCATCTACAGCAGGAAGGCCGGCGAGTGTTGGGCGGAGGTGATAAGAGATCAACGAAGGACTTGTATGCATGCATATAAGCATAACCAATGGACACAAGACACTGGGGTGTAGGGGAAGCCAGGGGAAGGTCAAGGGGGAAAAAAAGGAGACATATACTACTCTATGTAATACTTTAAGCAATAAAACAAAATTTAAAAAAAGATAAAGCACATGTTAGGACACAACACAAGGCTCTACAAAATTAAGAAGATTGAAATCATATCAAGCATCTTCTCAGATCACAGTGGGATAAAACTAGAAATCAACTAAAATAAAAACAATGGAAAAACATCAAACATTGGAGGCTAAATAGCATGCTATTAAACAATGATTGGGTTACCAAAGAGATCAAAGAAGAAATAAAATCATCCTGGAAACAAATGTCCATGAATACACAACAATCTAAAATCTATGGGACCAGTGAAAGCAGTCCTGAGAGGTAAGTTCATAGTTCTACAGGCTTACCTGAAAAAAAAAAGGTAATAAATTATCTAACCCTACAACTTAAGGAATTAGAAAGAGAGCAACAAGAAAAGCCCACAGTAACTAGAAGGAAGGAAATAATAAAGATAAGAGCAGAAATAAATGACAAGGAGACAAAAAATAAATACAAAAGATCTATAAAAGCAAAAGCTTGTTTTTTGAAAGGATAAACAAGATTGATGAACCTCTATCCAGGCTCACCAAGAAACCAAGGGAGGACCCAAATAAACAAAATCAGAAATGAAAGAGGTGAAGTAACAACTGACTACACAGACATACAAAGGATTGTAAAAAAAATACTATAAACAACTCTACTCCAACAAACTTGACAACAGAGATGAAATGGATATATTCCTAGAAAAATAGAGTCTTCCAAAACCCCATCAGAAGAATAAAAAAAAATCTAAATAGATTGATAACTATTGATGAAATTGAAGCAGTAATCAAAAAACTTCCAGCAAATAAAGACCCTACTCTGGATGGATTCATGGGGGAGTTTGACCAAACATTCAAAGAAGATCTAAAACCTGCCCTCCTCAGACTATTCCAATAAAATCAAGAGGAAGGGACACTTTCAATCTCTTTCTAGGAAGCCATCATTTCCCTAATCCCAAAACCAGATAAAGAAAGAGAATTATAGGCCAATCTCCTGGATGAAAATATGCTAAAATCCTCAACAAATTCTAGCTGATCAGATACAGCATTACATTAGAAAGATCATATAACATAACCAAGTGGGATTTATTCTGGGGATGCAAGGATGGTAGAATATTGGCAAATCAATAAATGTGATATATCACATAAACAAATTGAGAGACAAAAATCACATAATCATATCAACTGATGCGGAAAAAGCATTTGACAAAATCCAACACCCTTTCTTGATTAAACACTCTCAGCAAAGTGGGAATAGAGAGATCATACCTCAACATAATAAAGTCCTATATGACAAACCTAAAGCCAACATCACACTCAATGGGCAAAAACTAAACTCATTTCCCATAAGAACGGGAAAACGAAGGGATGCCACTATCACCACTCCTGTTTGATATAGTACTGGAAGTACTAGCCATAGCAATCAGACAAGAAGAATAAATAAATTGCACCCAAATTGGAAGAGAATACGTAAAACTGTCCTTATTTGCAGATGACATGATACTGTACATAGAAAACCCTAAAGACTCCATCAAAAAATTATTAGGCATAATAAATAAATTTGGCAACGTAGCAGGATACAAAATTGATGCCAATAAATCAATGGCCTTTTTATACACCAACAGTGAACTTACAGAAAGAGAGATTAAAAAACCAATCCCATTTACCATTGCACACACACAAAAATTAAGATACCTAGGAATAAACTTAACTAAAGAGGTACAAGACTTGTACTCATAAAACTACAGGACATTGAAAAAAAGAGATAGAGGAAGACATAAACAAATGGAAGAACATACCATGTTCATGGATTGGTAGAATCAACATCATTAAAATATCCATACTACCCAAAGCAATCTACAGATTAAATGCAATCCTCATTAAAATACCAATGGCATATTTCAAAGGTCTAGAACAAACTCTACAAGAATTGATACGTAATAAAAAAAGACCCCAAATAGCCACAACAATCCTGAGAAAGAAGAACAAAGTTGAACGGATCACAATACCAGATATAAAGCTATATTACCCAGCCATGGTTCTCAAAAATGCCTGGTACTGGCACAAGAACAGACATATAGACCAATGGAATAGAACAGAGAACCCAGAAATCAACCCAAGCCATTATGCTCAATTAATATTTGACAAAGGAAGCAAGAGCATACAATGGAGGCAAGACAGTTTCTTCAATAAATGGTGCTGGGAAATTTCATCAGATACATGCAAAATAAATGAAACTAGACCACCAACTTACACCATACACAAAAACAAACCCAAAATGGCTAAAGGACCTAAATGTAAGAAGGGAAACCATAAAAATCCTACCTACAAGACTCCATAGGCAGCAAAATAGCAGACATATCTGGTAGCAATATCTTTACAGACACAGCTCCTAGGGCAGTGGTCAGCAAACTGCGGCTCCGCAAACTGTGGCTCACGAGCTACATGCAGCTCTTTGGCCCCTTGAGTGTGGCTCTTCCACAAAATACCACGTGTGGGCGTGCACGTACAGTGCGATTGAAAC
>NW_005371404.1:167367-172223 GCF_000412655.1 Myotis brandtii | reverse complement strand
GAGACTAAGGAGAAAATAAACAAATGGAACTACATCAAAATAAAAAGCTTCTACACAGCAAAAGAAACCATCAACAAAACAACAAGAAAGCCCACTGCATGGGAGAACATATTTGCCAATGCTCTCTCAGGTAAGGGTTTAATCTCCAAAATTTACAGAGAACACATACAACTTAACAAAAGGAAGACAAACATTCCAATCAAAAAATGGGCAAAAGACCTAAATAGACACCTTTCGAAAGATGACAAACAGAAGGCCTAGAGACATGAAAACATGCTCAAAGTCGTTAATCATCCCTGAGAAGTAAAGCAAAACAATGAGATACCTTCTCACACCTGTCAGAATGGCTATCATCAACAAACCAATAAAGGACAAGTGCTGGCAAAGATGTGTGGAGAAAAAGGAACTCTCCTGCACTGCTGGTGGGAATGCAGACTGGTGCAGCCACTGTGGAGAACAGTATGGCGCTTCCTCAAAAAATTAAAAATGGAACTTCCATTTGACCCAGTAATCCCACTTCTAGGAATATATCCCAAGAAACCAGAAACACCAATCAGAAAGGATATATGCACCCCTATGTTCATAGCAGCACAATTCACCATAGCTAAGATTTGGAAACAGTCAAAGTGCCCATCAGCAGATGAGTGGATTAAAAACCTGTGGTACATCTACACAATGGAATACTACATGACTAAAATAAAGAGGGAACTGGAGAGCATTATGCTAAGCGAAATAAGACAGTCTGATAAAGATAAATATCACTCATATGTGGGATATAATGATCAACATATTTTGGTGAACAAAGGTAGATCCAGAGACAAATGGCAGGGTAGGTGGGGGCTGGATTAGAGAGCAACCAAAGGACTTGTATGCATGCATATTAACATAACCAATAGACACAGAAACTGGGGCAGTGGAGGATTGCCCAGGGTGGGAGTGGCTGGGGTCAGGAGTCAATAGGGGAAAAAGGAGACATTTGTAAAACTTTAGATAATAAAAAGAAGAAAATAAAATAAAAGGAAAGATATACATATTGGTAAGGACTTAATAATCTATTTTTGTTGGCAGGTGATAAGATTTTCTATATACAATCTCAAAGAATCTACCAAAAAAAAAAAAACTTCCGGAATTAATAAATAACTTTAGCAAAATTACAAAATATAAAGTTAACATACATAACTTGCTTACTATCTTATACTAGAGGCCTGTTGCACGAAGAGATTCGTGCAATAGGCCTTCCTTTCCCCTGGCTGCTGGCCCCAGTTTGCCTCTGGCACCGGGGCCCAGGCCTTCGCTCTGGCTGAGTTCTGGTTGGAGCCGGCCCCGGAAATGTCAGGCTTCACTGCTCCGCCGGCCCCGGGCTGTCAGGCTTCGCCCCACCGCTTGGAGCCTACATATGCAAATTAACCTCCATCTTTGTTGGTGGTTAATTTGCATATTGTGCTGATTAGCCAACGGGAGGCATAGCGAAGGTATGGTCAATTACAATGTTTGTCTATTATTAGATAGGATACCAGCAATGAACAATTGGAACTTGAAATTAAAAAAACAAAACAAAACACAAAAACCAAACAAACAGAAAAACACACACAAAAAAACAAGAATATGCCTGAGATAGGGGAGAGAAAATCGTAGCTTAATAGGCAGACTTTTCTTGCACTTCCACCCAGGGCCAGACTGGAATTAAAACTAATGTGGGTAACATATACCTGGAATTACTAGCTGAGGTCCAGCTGAGGAGAGACATATAAAGGAAGGACAGAAAACACCTGGAGACTGGTAGGAAGGGCGAGGTCACCAGAGGCACTGACCCAGCCTCCAGGGGCAGCAGGATGAGAGTGAGAAGGGAGGGCTGGGCTATGGGAGGGTCTGTTTTCTCAGAAGATCAAGGCCCAGAACCCAGGCTAGGCTCCACAGCCTGGAGCACCAGAGCCAAAACCAGTGGCCTAGGTAACATCCAGCCATGAAAGGAGGCAGGGCTGCTGGCCACTCCAGAGTCTGGAGACAGCAGACTCCATATGGTAGGAGAGAAAGCCTCCATTTCTGTTTGTTTGTTTGTTTGTTTGTTTGTTTGTTTGTTTTTAAACCCAGAGCACAGTACTTTATTTGTAGCTAATCATCTAAGGCTTTGATGCAGCGAGCGTAATGCAGACTCCAGGTGCCTAAGGAGAGGTTTGGGTGGGAAACATTGCAGGAAGATGTGGAAAAGCAGCAGGTGAGAGTCCTGAATTGGGTCGTACCTCCCCAAACTGATACAGCCATTTTTCCTGAGAGGACATAGCCTCTCTCAGAAGCCAAAGCTCAGAGGAATGGAAGGGAAAAAAAACTGCCCCAGGTGATACAGCCCACACCACCTTCAGGATCTCTGCCCAGGCTAGGGCAGAGTAATATTCTGGACCACTTGCAGAGCAGTAGCTCTAGGACAGGGAAACACCAATAACTTTCCCTAAAATCTGAACAGCACTTCCCCCTTTCCTAAGATCCAAAATTCTAGACTCTCAATTCTGTCTAAATCATTTTCAGAAACAGACTTCTGAGTGGTTAAGATTGACAGATGGCTGGCAAGTGAAGGGGGTGGAGGCAGAGGCTGGGGAACCTGGAAAAGCTTACTGACCCAGCCCTGTACCCCATGCTGCTAACAAATCTGTTTTAAAGGGCAGCTTGACCCCTCCCACTGCAGCCAAGTCTTGTGGAGTCAGACATAAACTGTATCAGTTGGAACTTCAAGCATGTGGCTGAAAGCGAAAGGAGGATAGTTTCTGAAAGTGGTTATCACCTAAGTACCTCCAAGGAAGCTCAGAATTGAAAGACAGGACAGTCGGCCAAAGTCATAAGAGGAGCAGGAGTCAAAGGGAGCTCGCAGGAGGCACTATGCTGAAATGAATGCCGCTTCACTTTTTTTCTTTTTTTCTCTTCCCTTTCCTTTTTCCTTTTTATTTATTTTCTTTATCTATCTACTTTATTGACGTTATTATTTTAGTCTCTATTGTTTCATCCATATATATATATTTTCTCTTCGCATTTCCTACTCATTTTTTTATCCTGCTTACTCATCTTTTTATTTTTTCTTATTTTGAGTCCGTCTGCCTTCTTCCCTATTTTCCTTTTCAATTTTGTTCTCCCAGAGTTCGAAGATGGCGACCGGCAGGAAGGGAGGGAGGGAGAGAGTATAAGAGCACGAGGGAGTGATAGAGGAGTGTGGGGATGTGTGTGGTGTGTGTGTGTATGAGCTAGGGACAGCTAGATTCTGCAAGTCTTCTAAGGGGCTGCTAAATCGGACAGTCTTAGACAGCGGAGCCCCGCTCCCAGCACAGACACTCCTGGGTGGCCAGCGCAGGCACAGAGACCATGCCATATTGAGAAACAGAGCTGCTTGAGACTAGGATCCTGGCCTCAGCACCACCAGGTCTGGTCTCAGAAGCAAACCAGGACCCTGCAGCCACTGGGGACAGAGACCTGCAACCACAGCTACAGACCCAGGGACACCAAGAATCCAGACATCCCCGTGGCAGATCTTTGTGAGTAACAGAACCATCCCCCTCCCCACAGGATCACGGGCAGCGCCATAGTAACTGATAGACCCACCCCTTGCTCGGGCCTCAGGGCTGCTGCCAGAGCCTTAGCCTGGAAGCGCACGAACACCAGGAACTGGTCCCGCCCAACAGGGGCTGCAGGATCCTTGGCCTGGGAGCTAACGCACTAACACCTGGAACTTGTCCCATGAAACACAGGCCCCGGGACCGCGATTCTCTGGGCAGGAGGCAGCACCAAGCACTAGTGACTTGACTGTGTTTCTTATTACCTGAACCTGGGATCCCTGATTCCCTGTGCATTCACACTAAGAGCCAGGGACTCCAATTCTTGGTGCATGTGCACACAGGGACCCTGATTCTCAATGCGAGGCTGAGCAAAGCAACAGAGACACTGATACTGGATTCTTGGGGAACTCTGACTCCTGGCGCACGCTAGGGGACTCTGATTTTCAACACATTCCAGGGGGGTCTCTGTTCCAGCACGGTGCAGGCGGGGTCCCTGATTCTAAGTGAGCACACGAGGCCACATTGAGCGCTGCTAACACTAACTCTGAGCAAGCCTGCTTCCCACAAACCCACCACAGCCACACATCTTAGTGTCAGAGCTCTCCAGTGACACTAGGGTGGTGTGAAGCTACCAATGTACATGGCCCAGGCCCACGAACTCGATGTTTGACCCATCTGGAGATAATCAGAATGGGGAGACGACAAAACCCCCAGAGGAAAGAATATGAGGAGTTGCCAAGAAAGGAAATTAATGAAATTGAAGCATGCAACATGACAGAAAAAGAATTCAGAGTAATAGTTGTACAATTCATTCACAGGAAGGATGAGAAAATCCACAACCTATGAAAGAATCAGGAAGAAATGAAAAGTGATATAGCTACAATCAAAAACACTATGGAAGGTTTCAACAGTAGACTAGAAGAAGCAGAGGACCGAATTAGTGAGTTAGAAGATAAGGTAGAGAAACAAGCTCAATCTGAACAGCAACTGGAGAAAAAAATTAAAAAGCAGGAGGAGAGCCTAAGGGAGTTTTGGGACAACATAAAATAAAATACCATATGCATAATAGGGCTGCCAGAAGGACAAGAAGAGCAGCAAGGATTAGAAAATCTATTTGAAGAAATAATGACAGAAAACTCCCCAGATATGGGGAGGAAAAAAGTTACGCAAGTACAGAGAGTCCCAAGCAAGATGAATCCCAAAAGACCCACACCAAGACACGTCATAATTACAATGGCAAATGTTCACGACAGAATCTTAAGGCTGCAAGAGAGAGACAGAGAGTTACCTACAAAGGATCCCCCATCAGATTATCAA
>NW_005371404.1:162630-164114 GCF_000412655.1 Myotis brandtii | reverse complement strand
AGAGCATTATGCTAAGTGAAATAAGCCAGTCAGAGAAAGATAAATACCACATGATCTCACTCATTTGTGGAATATAGAAAACAACATAGACTGATGAACAGGGACAGATCCAAAGACAGAGAAACAGCGATCAGACTACCAATCCCTAGAGGGAAAGTAGGGGAGCATGGGGGTAAGTGGAAGAGATCAACCAAAGGACTTGTATGCATGCATATAAGCCAAACCAATGGACACGGACAAAATGAGGATGAGAGCATGAGTGGGGGGAGGGGGGGAGGTTGGGGGATAATGGGAGAATGAGGACACATTTGTAACACCTTAACCAATAAAGAAATTTAAAAAAGAAAAAAAAATTTGTTCTCCCTCCTCTATTTTAAACCATTTTCCTTCCCTATTCCCCTATTTTTAAATCTTTTTTTCTCTATTTCATCTCTGCCTTATCATATTCCTTTTTCTCCCTACCCCCATATTTTGTGTTTTGTTTGTTTATTTGTTTTGTTTTTATCCTTGTATTTTTTCTTTCTTTCCTTTATTCTATAATTCTTGCTCTCTTTCCTAATTATCTCTTCTCTGGTGGTTGCTTTCATTGTTGCTATAGGGATTTTTGTATATGTTTTTATTTTGTTTCTTTTTAGTCATGTTTTGTTGTGTTGTCATTTGTTCTGTTCTGTTTGCACCTCCACAATAGCCCCCCAATATGGTTGGGGGTGAGCCAGTTAGTCAGCCAGACTTAGAGGAGATTCCAATCATGAAAGGTACAACAACATTCAAAATCCAATTACAACAGGAGAAACCAAATATATAAAAAAGGGGCATTCCGAAAGCACCCAACTCAGGAGATCTAAGAGACTGCACCAGTGGTCCCACAAAACACATACTACATAAGACCACCTAACAAAGTCTTGGAGACAAAGCAATTTGATCTAATACCTAGAAACAAATACAAAGGGACAGCAAAATGAGGAGACAAAGAAACTCACAAATGAAAAAAAAAAAAATAGGAATCACCAGAAAAGTAACTAAATGAAATAGAGGCAAGCAATTTGTCAGATGATGAAGAATGACATAGCTGAAATAAAATAATACCATAGAAGGAATCAACAATAGACAAGTAGAAGCGGAAGACCAAATAAGCGATTTAGCAGATAAGGTAGGAAAAAACAAACAAACAAACATCCATTCAGAACAGCAAATGGAAAATAAAGATTAAAAAGCAGAAGGAGAGTCTACGAAAGATTTGGGACAATATAAAAATTAACAACATTCCCATCATTGGAGTCCCAGAAGGAGAAGAATCTGAGCAAGGAATAGAGAACTTCTTTGAATAAATAATGACAGAAAATTTCCCTAACATGGTGATGGAAAAAATCACTCAAGTTCAGGAAACACAGAATGTCCTAATGAAAATGAACCCCAAAAGATTCATACCTAATCACACCATAATTAAAACGGCAAACATTAAAGACAAAGAAATAATCTTTTTA
>NW_005371404.1:147338-161188 GCF_000412655.1 Myotis brandtii | reverse complement strand
TATATGTCTGTTCTTGTGCCAGTACCAGGCGCATTCGAGAACAGTGGCTTTGTAATACAGCTTGATATCTGGTATTGAGAACCCACCTACTTTGTTCTTTCTCAGGATCGCTGCAGCTATTCGAGATCTTTTTTTATTCCAGATGAATTTTTGAAAAGTTTGTACTAGGTCTGTGAAATATGCCATTGATATTATAATGGGGAGTGCATTGAATTTATAGATTGCTGTTGGTAGTATGGACATCTTGATGATGTTGATTCTACCAATCCATGAACACAGTATGTTCTTCCATCTGTTTATGTCTTCCTTTATCTCCTTTTTCAGTGTCCTGTAGTTTTCTGCATATAGGTCTTTTACCTCATTAGTCAAGTTTATTCCTAATTATCTTAATTGTTTTTGGCTCAATGGTAAATAGGATTGCTTTTTTAGTCTTTTTTTTCTGTAAGCTCATTATTGGTGTATAGAAAAGCCATAGATTTCTTGTCATTAATTTTGTTTTGTGCTACATTGTTGTATTCATTTATTAAGTCTAATAATTTTTTGATGGCGCTTTAGGGTTTTCTATGTACAGTATCATGTCATCTGTGAATAAGGACAGTTTTACTTCTTCTTTTCCAATTTGGATTCCTTTTATTTCTTCTTCTTGTCTGATCGCAATGGCTAGTACTTCCAGTACTATGTCAAACAGGAGTGGTGAGAGTGGGCATCCCTGTCTTGTTCTTGTTCTTAGGGGAAATGGTTTTAGTTTTTGCCCATTGATTATGATGTTGGCTGTGGGTTTGTCATATATGGCTTTTATTATGTTGAGGTATGATCCTTCTATTCCCACCTTGCTGAGCATTTTTATCAAGAAAGGGTGTTAGGTTTTTTGAAATGCTTTTTCAGCCTCAATTGATATGACTATGTGATTTTTATCTCTCAATTTGTTTATGTGATGTATCACGTTTATTGATTTGTGGATATTGTGCCATCCTTTCATCCCCGGGATAAATCCTATTTGGTCATATTGTATGATCTTTCTGATGTACTGCTGGGTCCAATTTGCTAGAATTTTGGCATCTATGTTCATGAGGGATATTGGTCTGTAATTCTCTTTCATTGTGTTGTCTTCATCTGGTTTTGGTATTAGGGTGATGCTGGCTTCATAGAATGTGCTTGGAAGTGTTCCTCTTGAATTTTTTGGAATAGTCTGAGGTGTATAGGTCTTAGTTCTTCCTTGAATGTTTGGTAAAACTCTCCTGTGAAGCCATCTGTCCCTGGATTTTTGTTTGCTCGAAGCTTTTTGATGACTGTTTCAATTTCTTCCATAGTTACCAGCCTATTGAGATTTTTAGAATCTTTCTGATTTAGAAGGTTGTATTGAAATATTGTATTTTTCTAGGAATATATTCATTTCCTCCAGGTTGTCTAGTTTATTAGAATAGAGCTGTCCATAGTATTTTTTAACAATCCTTTGTATTTCTGTGGGGTCTGTTGTTATTTTGCCTCTTTCATTTCTGATTGTTTTTATTTGGCTCCTCTCTCTTTGCTTCTTGGTGAACCTGGCTAGAGGTTCATCAATCTTGTTTATCCTTTCAAAGAACCAGCTCTTCATTTCATTGATCTTCTGTATTGTTGTTGTTGTTTTTTCTTGTCTCTATGTCATTTATTTCTGCTCTGATCTTCATGATCTCCTTCCTTCTGGATACTATAGGTTTTTCTTGTTGTTCTCTTTCTAATTCTTTGAGTTGTAGAGTTAGATCATTTACTATCATTTTTTCTTGTTTTTTTAGGTAGGCATGTAGAGCTATAAACTTCCCCCTCAGGAAAGAAAGAATTTTAAATCCTGCAAGAGAGACATAGAAATTTGCCAGAAGCAAATTCCAGCATGTCAGCCAGGGCTGAATCATCTGGAGTGGCAAGGGCTTTTCCCCAAACTTGATCAGGGATGATTGCTTGCTGCCATTCTACCCAGGGCATCTTAATCTACATGTTACTGCCTCCTACTGGCCAAACACCTGAACAGCTGTAGGCCAACTCTTCCAATCTGACAATGAATTCTATATGAAACCCTACCCTTTGATGTGTAGGATAGTGAGATCAAAATACAAATGATCAATGAAAGCAAGAGCTGGTTCTATGTAAAGCAAGGGGTCATGAGAAGGGGAGGACTTATTTCCTTAAGCTGTCTTCTCTGACTCCCTATAATGTCTTTCAAAATTATGTTTCATCTCTGGACTCTTATTTAATTTACGCATAGCACCTTCTCCAGATTTCTGAACCCTTATTGATGTCGGATCAAGACCATCAGCATTAGAAAATTAAATCAAATTTGAAAGTGTTGCACAGAAAAATAGCTAAAAGAGTTTATTAACACCAAACCAGCAGTGAAAAAAAATACTAAAGAGACTGTTGTAAGAAGAAGCAATAGAGAGAGGGGGACAAAGTTCCCTAAAGATTAAAAATGGCAACAAATAAGTGGCCATCAATCATAACCTTAATCTTAAATGGCTTAAATGTGCCAATCAGAAGACACAGGTTAACTGAGTTTATAAGAAAATATGACTCAACTATATGCTGTCTACAGGAGACCCACCTCAGAACAAAAGACTCATGCAGGATGAAAGTGAAGTGATTGGGAAAAAATTTCCATGCAAATGGAAATTTAAAAAAGCTAGGGTAGCATTACTCAACTTCTGACAAAGTAGACTTCAAAATGAAAGCCATAACAAGAGATAATGAAGTCCACTTAGTAATACTAAAAGGATAAGTACAACAAGAGGATATAACTCTGGCAAACATATATAAACCCAATCAGGAGCACCCAAATATATAAAACAAAATCTTATGGAGGACTTTCAGGGAGAGATCAATAGCAATACAATCATAATATGGAACTATAACACCCCACTGGATAGATCTAGAAAAAAAATCAACAAGGAAACTGAAATCCTAAATGACACACTAGATCAGATGGAATTAATTGACATTTGCTGAATATTTCACCCTGAAGGTAGAGAATATGCATTCTTCTCAAATGCACATAGGTAATTCTAAAATATAGACCACATATTAGGAAACAAAACAAGTCTCTACAAGTTTGAGAAGATTGAAATCCTATCAAACATCTCAGATCACAATGGAATGAAATTAGAAATCAACTATATAAAAACACTCAAAAATATTCAAACACATGGAGACTAAATAACATGTTATTAAATAATGAATGGGTTGTCGATAAGATTAAGGAGGAAATAAAAACTACCTGGAAAAAAAATGAAAATGAACACACAACAATTCTAAATCTATGGGACACAGTAAAAACAGTCTTGAGAGGCAAGTTCATAGCATTACAGGCTTGCCTAAAAAAAACAACAATAAAAAACAATAAAAATTAATAATAAGTTCTTTAACCCTACAACTTAAAGAATTAGACAAACAAGAATAGCCCAGCATGACTAGAAGGAAGGAAATAATAATATCAAAACAGAAAGAAATTGCATAGAGAATTTAAAAAAATACAAAAGATCAATGAAAGCAAGAGCTGGTTCTATGTAAAGATAAACAAGATTCATGAACCTTTAGCCAGACTCATCAAGAAGCAAAGAGAGGGTACCAAAAAAAAAAAAAAAAAAAAAAACAAAGTCAGAAACACAAGAGTTGAAGTAACAATTATCCCCACAGAATTACAAAGGATCTTAAAAAATCACTATAAACAGTATATTCCAACAAGGATGACAACCTGCATGAAATGGACATATTCCCAGAAAAATACAGTATTCCAAAACTCAATCAGGAAGAATCAAAACATCTGAATAGGTAGATGACTACTGACAAAAATTGAAACAGTAATTAAAAAAACAAACAACAACAACAAAACTCCCAGCAACTAAAAGCTTTGCTTGAGATGGCTTCACATGGGAGTTTTTCCAAACATTCAAATAAGAATTAATACTTATCCTGCTCAAACTACTCCAAAAATCCAAGAGGAAGGAACACTTCCAAACTTTTTATGAGATCAGCATTATACTAATTCCAAAACTAGATAAAGACACTACAATGAAAGGGAATCACAGGCCAATATCCCTGATGAACATAGATGCTAAAATTCTCAACAAAATAATAGCAAATCAAATCCTGCAATACATTAAAAAGATCATGCAGCATGACCAAGTGGGATTTATCCAGGGAATGCAAGGCTGGTACAATATTTGCAAGTCAATGAAGGTGATATCCTTTATAATAAAAGGCTAATATGCAAATCGACTGAACAGCTGAACAACTGGTCACTGTGATGCGCACTGACCACCAGGGGGCAGATGCTCAATGCAGGAGCTGTCCCCTGATGGTCAGTGTGCTCCTGCAGGGGGAGTGCCACTCAGCCAGAAGTCCTGAGCTGGGCTCATGGCTGGTGAGCGCAGCTGGCAGTGGCAGGAGCATCTCCCACCTCCAGGGAAGTTGGACATCCCCCAAGGGTTCCCTGACTGTGAGAGGGCACTGGCAGAGCTGAGGGACCTCCCCTCTCTAAGTGCACAAACTTTGTGCACCGGACCTCTATTATCACATAAACAAATTGAAAGTCAAAAATCACATGATCATACTAATTGATGCAGAAAAAGCACTTGACAAAATTCAACACCTATTATTGATAAAAACTCTCAGCAAAGTTGGAATAGAGGGATCATATCTCAACATAATAAAAGTCATATATGATAAAACCACAGCCAAGATCATACTCAATGGGCAAAAACTAAAACTGTTTCCCTGAAGAACAGTAATAAGACAGGGATGTCTGCTTTCACCATCTTATTCAACATAGTACTGGAAGTCCTAGCCACAGTGATTAGACAATAAGAAAAAAAAAGCAGTCCTGGCTGGTTTGGCTCAGTGGATAGAGTGTTGGCCTGCGGAGTGAAAGGTCCCAGGTTCGATTCCAGCCAAGGGCATGTACCTTGGTTTCGGGCACATCCCCAGTGGGGGGTTGTGCAGGAGGCTGTTGATTGATGTTTCTAACTCTCTATTCCTCTCCCTTCCTCTCTGTAAAATCAATAAAATATGTTTTTAAAAAAAAGATAAAAAGAAAAAAAAGCAAACAAATTGGAAAGGAGGAAGTAAAACTGTCATTATTTGCAGATATTTCTATATTGTACATAGAAAACCCTAAATACTCCACCAAAAAGCTACTCCATTTAATAAATAATTTTGGTAATGTAGCAGGATATAAAATTAACTCCCAGAAATTAATGGTAATTTTATGCACCAATAATGATCTCTCAGAATGAGAAACAAAATAAAACAAAAAACAATCCCATTTACCATTGCAACAACAAAAAAATAAGATACTTAGAAATAAACTTAATCAGGAGGGAAATGAGCTGTGCTTGGAAAACTACAGCACTTTGAAAAAAGAGAAAGAGGGGTGACACTGCTGCCCACCTACTGTGGACTTGCTGCCTGGTATGACCGCTGGACCAGAGCTCCAGAGATGGCTGCCCAGTATGTGAGGAAGGTGGAGCTGAATGTTTCCTGTGACAATCTTCTGGACAAAGACATTAGGTCCAAATTGGATCTTTTGTGTGTGTTATTTTTGAACCCGAGAGGATAGCAGTGGTATGAGGTTGAACACACAGAGAGGATTAAGAACAGACTGAATCCCACATTCTCCAAGATGTTGATTATTGAACTAGAGGCCTGGTGCATGAAATTCATACACGGGGGTGGAGGGACAGTCCCTCAGCCCGGCCTGCACCCTCTCCAATCTGGGACCCCTTAGGGGATGTCCAACTGCCTCTCTTGCAATCTGGGTCTGCTCGCTCCTAACCGCTCACCTGCCTGTCTGCCTGATCGCCCCTAACCCCTCTACCTGCCTGCCTGATCGCTCCTAACTGCTCCCCTGCTAGCCTGATTGCCCCTAACTGCCTACCTCGCCCTGCACCCGGGACCCAGGTTTCCCTCCCTCTGGCCAGCCACAGGCATCCAGGACCTGGGCTGGCTTCACCTTGGCCAGGCACAGCCGCAGGGGACCATGGGGCAGGTGGCTTGTCCCCCTCCCAGGGAGCAGGCACAGACGCTGACACCCGGGACTGCATGGCAGGTGACTTTTTCCTCTCCTGAGCCAGCTGCTGGTGCCCAGGACTGCAGGGATCGTGGGGCGTGCGGATTGTCCCTCTCCTGGACTACAGGCACAGGCGCAGCTGCTGGTGCCCAGGACCGCAGGGCATGTGGCTTGTCCCTCTCCTCAGCCACAGCCTGGCTGGTCCCCATTTCTCTCTCGCAAGCTCATTTGTGCCTGGCTGGTCCCCATTCCTCTCTCCCCAGGGTTAAGTGTCTGAGCCATTACTGCCTGACAGTGTGAGGGCATAACAACCATTTGCATATTAGCTCTTTATTATATAGGATACTACTTTGAAGTGGTTCAGAAATTGTAATTTGGGATTTATCACATCAACAACAAAACCATCTAGCTGAGTGATGATGACTTCTTGGGAGAATGTGAATGCACCCTGGGACAGATTGTTTCCAGTAAGAAGCTCACTTGACCACTGGTGTTGAAAAATGGCAGGCCCATGGGGAAGATCAGCATCAGGATTTCAGCTGAAGAAATAAAGGATAACAGAATGGTCTTGTTTGAAATGGAAGCAAGAAAACTGGATAATAAGGATCTATTTGGTAAGTCAGATACTTATCTGGAATTCCTCAAGCAGACATCTGATGGAACCTGGCTCTTGGTGCATCAAATAGAGGTCATTAAAAACAACATGAATCCTGTTTAAAGGCCTTTTAAAATCTCTTGACTCCCTGTGCTACAGAAATATGGATAAGACTATTTTGGTGGAGTACTACGATTATGACAACAACAGGTCCCATGATCTCATCGGGATGTTTCAGACCACCATGACAAAGCTGAAAGGCTTCCAGGAGCTCACTGGTTGAATTTGAGTGCTTCAACAAGAAGAAGAGACAGAAGAAGAAAGGCTACAAGAATTCCGATGGCATTAGCATGAAGCAGTGAGAGGTCATGGTGGAGTGCATCTTCCTGGACTACATCATGGGCGATGTCAGCTGAATTTTACCTTCGGGGTGGACTTCACCGGCTCCAGTGGGGACCTGCTGTTCCCTGACTCCCTTCATTACATCAGCCCCAATGGTGTGAATGAGTACTTGACCACTAGCTGGTCCATGGAGATGGTCATTCAAGACTACAATGCAGATAAGATGTTCCCAGCATTTGGGTTTTTAGCTCAGATACCTCCTCAGTGGCAGGTTTCACATGAGTTTCCCATGAACTTCAATCCATTCAACCCCTACTGCAAAGAGATCCAGGGCATTGTGGAGGTATATGGGGCCTGCCTGCCTCAGATAAAGCTCTATGGCAGTGGTTCTCAACCTTCGTAATGCCGCAACCCTTTAATACAGTTCCTCATGTTGTGGTGACCCCCAATTTCATTGTTACAAATTGAACATAATTAAAGCATAGTGATTAATCACAAAAACAATATGTAATTATATATGTGTTTTCTGATGGTCCTAGGCGACCCCTGTGAAAGGGTCATTCAACCCCCAAAGGGGTCGCGACCCACAGGTTGAGAACCACTGCTCTATGGACCAATGAATTTCTCCCTGATCATCAACCACATGGCTAGGTTTTCTGCTGAAGCCACACAGCAGCAGACAGCTTCTCAATATTTTGTGTTCCTGATCATCATTGAGGGTGTGATCACAGACCTAGACAAGACCAGACAGGCCATCATCAATGCCACCAAGCTGCCCATGTCCATCATCATAGAGTGGGCAGTGCCAACTTCAAGGCCATGAGTTCCTGGACAGTGACAGCGGGTCCCTGTGCTCCCCTGCGGATGAGGTCGCCAATAGAAATATTGTGCACTTCGTGCCTTTCAGACAGTTCCAGAATGCTCCCAAGGAGGCACTGGCCCAGTGTGTCCTGGCCAAGATCCCCCAGCAGGTGGTGGGCTACTTCAACACCTACAAGCTCCTTCCCCCCAAGAACCCTGCAGCTACCAAGCGAAGGTCCTGCCTCCCAATCATGGATCTGCCACATCATTTACTGTCACCCCAGCATTTATGCTGCAAACCTAGTTCTCTACAGATTCTTTCTACTTAAAAAGCATTATTTTTATACGTTCTGGAGGAAAATTGCTAAGCTAATCTTTACCCAATCAATTCAGTGGTTGCTTCTGATTCTGGGGCTTCAGTGAGGCTGTCTGGAGTAGACACTCCCATGAGGAAAGCAGTTTCTTGTGACTACTTTCATCGGATGAGATGCCATTTCGAATGTTTCTCAGTAGAAAGAATGGAACCTGTAGGGATGGCGTGATTTCAGGTTTCTGTGCTTTGTGTAACAAGCCCCCACTTCGGTGACAAGGCCTCTCAGAGTAGATGGCACTAGATTTGTTCCTGTAAAGGTTCAGTGCTTCTCCTGGGCTAATCCCGAGTTCGCAGCAGCTTAGACTGGGCGCATTCACAGCCGAGACCTGCTGCAGAGTGCTGAGGGATAAGGCGCACACCATCCCTAGGACACAGGCGGTGGCCTGAGCTTCTCGCAGTGGCCATACTTGTCGCCGCCCAGACCATTCTGTGCTTCTGGGACTCTGTCCTCAAGCCCAGGGTCTTGAGGTGACAGCTTATCCTGGAATCTTCGTTGTTGGAGCATTTTCCCTGGAGGTGAAGTTCTGATCTGCTCTGTCAGGAGCCATGGGACCAAACCAGAACTCCATTCCTCCTCATGGATGGACCACTGCACTGTTGGGAAGGACAATGTCAGACTTTGCTTGCTGAAGCCCTTTACACTGATTTCTACATATTCACTTAGACATTTTCCCTTTTTTGAGTAACATCTTTAGTTTTATTTTTAAACTCATGATTATCAAACCACACTTTTCATTAATAATGTGTTATGTTCTAAACCCAGAATGTACTATATTAAGCATAAAGCCTGTTGTAACTAAACAAAAAAAAAATCCAGCTTCTGTCTTAAGATAATAAGAACAAAAGAAAAGAAAGAGACAGAGGAAGATATAAACAAATGGAAAAATATACCATATTCATGGATTGGTAGAATCAACATCATTAAAATGTCCATACTACCCAAAGCAATCTAGATTCAATGCTATCCCTATTAAAATACCAACAACAGCCCTGACTGGTTTGGCTCAGTCGATAGAGTGTCGGCCTGCGAACTGAGGGGTCCCAGGTTCAATTCTGGTCAGATGAGTGTAACTTGGTTGCGGGCACATCCCCAGTGTGGGGTGTGCAGGAGGCAGCTAATGGATGTTTCTCTCTCATTGATGTTTATGACTCTCTATCCCTCTCCCTTCCTTTCTGTAAAAAAACAATAAAATATATTTTTTTTAAAAATACCAACAATAGCCCTAGGTGGTTTGGTTCAGTGCTCAGTCAGTCTGCGGACTGAAGGGGCCTGGGTTGCTGCACGATCCCCGGTAGGAGGCATCTGATCAATGATTCTCTTTCATCATTGATGTTTCTATATCTCTCTCCCTCTCCTTTCCTCCCTGAAATCAATAAAAATATATTTTAAAAAACACCAACAGCATATTTCACAAATTTTAGAACAACTACTCCAAAAATGTATATGGAACCAAAAAAGACCCTGTACAGCCACAGCAAACTTGTGAAAGAACAAAATTGGAGGAGTCACAATACCAGATTTCAAGTTATAGAGTAATCAAAACAGCCTGGTACTCACATAAGAAAAGCAAATAGGTCAATGAAATAGAACAAAGAACCTAGACATCGACCCAAGTCATTATGCTCAATTAATATTTGACAAAGAATGCAAGAGCATACAATAGAATAAAGGCAGTCTCTTGAATAAATAGTGTTGGAAAAATTAGACAGTTACATACAAAAAAAGGAACTAGACAACCAACTTACACTATACACAAGAATAAACTCAAAATAGATAGAATATACAAATATAAGTCGTGAAACCATAAAAAAAATTTAGAAGAAGCCATAGGCAGCAAAATATCAGACATCTCTTGTAGCAATATGTTTACTGATATGTCTGCCAAGTCAAGGGAAATTGAGGAGAAAATAAACAAATGGGACTACATCAAAATAAAAAGCTTCTGTACAGCAAAGGAAACCATCAAGAAAATGTAGTGAGCCCAGTGTATGGGAGAACATATTTGCCAATGATATATCTGATAAGGCGTTAATTTCCAAATTATACAACTTAACAAAAAGAAGACAAATAATCCAATTAAATAATGGGTAAAGGACTTAAATAGACACTTCTTCAAAGAGGACATACAGATGGCCAAGATATATATGAAAAAATGTTCAATGTCGATAATCATCCATGAGATGCAAATTAAAATGACAATGTCATATCACCTCACACCTGTCAGAATGGCTATCATCAATAAATCAACAAATAACAAGTGCTAGCAAGGATATGGAGAAAAGGGAACCCTAGTACACTGTTGGTGGGAATTCAGACTGGTGCAACTACTATGGAAAACAGTATAGAGATTCCTCTAAAAATTTGAAATGGAACTGTCAATTGACCCACTTCTAGGAATATATCATAAGAAACCAGAAACACTAATAAAAAAATGAATGCACCCCTATGTTCATAGCAGCACAATTTACAATAGCTAAGATCTGGAAACAGTCCAAGTACCCATCAGTAGATGAGTGTATAAAAAAGCTATGGTACATTTATACAATGGAATACTATGCAGCTGTGAAAAAGAAGGATCTCTTACCATTTGGGACAGCATGAGGGACCTGGAAAGTCTCATGTTAAGCAAAATAAGCCAGTCAGAGAAAGACAAAATTCACATGGTCTCACTCATATGTGGAATCTGATGTATAAAATAAACTGATGAACAAAATAGATCTAGAGACATAGAAACAGACTGACAAATCTCTGAGGGAAGCCTGTGGTGGGAGGTGGAGAGAGATTAACCAGGCAATTTATATGCATAGCACATGGACACAGACTATAGAATGGTGAAGGCCTAGGAGGGGAAAGTGTGGATTGGAGAGGGGAAAAAGGGGACATCTGTAATACTTTCAACAATAAAGATAATTTTTTTTAAAAAAAAGAATGTGGCTGAGCTCTGCTTCTCTTGCCTTAAATATTTGTTTTTTGTTCCTGGTAGCAATTCTTTGCACAAACAAGTGGTTAAATTGTGCCTTTTTAGTTTCAGTCTTCTGATACCACAATCCTCATTTTTGTGTTTCACAACTAAGTTTTACCCCAGCAGAATCTACATACCCAGTGCAGGAAAATAAGTATCTAACCCATTTCTAAATATCACTCCCCACCTTTAAGAAATGTGCAATTAATTTACTGCTTTTTGTAACATGAACCCTCAGTACATGGAATCAGCGGAACTCTGTTCTTAGTCCAGGTTCTCATCTTAACTTCAGAAACAGTTAAATTCTTCTATAAGTTCAAGATCTTTGTATCACAGTTCCGTGGTTTCAGGCAAGAAGTCTTTCTTAAGTGCTTGGTATATATTTGCTGACTAGAAAGAGTCCTAACTTTGGAATCAGACTTATTTAGGTAAGAATCCACACTTTACTACTTACTAGTTATGTGGCTTTGGACAATGTATTTCACTCTTCTGACCTTGTCTGTACAGTAGAACTAATATACCCTACCTCACAGAGCTGAAATAAGGAGTCAATGAAATAATTGAACCAGTAGCTATGAAAATGCCTAGCATTTTCTACAACACATATTAATTTGTTTCTCATAGATTATCTTTATTATGTGTCTAGATATGCACTAAGAACCAGGAAATTCCATAGAGTACCAAGAGCCCAGAGCACTTGATGCCTGGTTGCTCTCTCCCCAGTCACATCTCAAAAATGCATCATAGAGATTAAGAAGGGCTAGAATCTAAAACAACATGCCCCAGGAACTGTTCCAATATAAGTTTGGCCAAAGGAGGTTCAGTTTCACAGATGGATAAGCTACAGTACAGGAAATCAGTTGGCAATGGTGATAATAGAATGTGGTTAAACGACCAGATCTCGGGGGGGGGGGGGGGCAACAAACACTGATTTTTTTTTCATGTTTGCCAATTTTGGTGTTGTAAACATTTATGAAACTGAACATGAAAGTTGGAAAGAAATGTGCACAACTGGTTCTTGCTGCCAGTATAAGTTAGCTCTAGCATACCATAAAGTAAGGCAAGGGATTCATAGAACAGAAAAATGCTTACAAAAAGAAGACAGGGACCTGATGCAAAGTCTAAGGCAGCAATGGGAGAACCTCACATTATAAAGCCAAGAAGATCAAGATTGGTCCTTGTTACTGGGGCAGGGCTGATTCTGTAATTGAGAATCAAGGAACTGCAGTTGTGGTGTGAAAAGACACCCCAGATGAACATATTGTCCTCTAACACAGTGGTTCACAAAGTGTTGACCCAAGTCACAGCATCAACATCACATGGGGAATTGTGAGAAATATAAATTCTTAGGTCTACCCCAGACTTACTCAATAAGAAATTCTAGTGGGGGAGGGCAGTCATTTATGGTTTAACAGCCCTTTGAGTGGTTCTGATACTCATCCATTAAAGTTGGAAAACCATTACAATAACAATAGGCCCATCTTTCCTATGATCCAGCCAAGCCAGGCTAATGTCCCAGGATGTTATGGGAAATATCCCCAATGTGCAAAAATGACCAGTGACATTTGGAACAAGAAGCATTGGCTGAATTTATGGGGAGGGAAGGTGAGTATCTGGGGTCAATAAATTTAATGACATAGAGAAATAGCTTCTTGTTATCTCCATTCCCTGTCCTAATCAAGCTGCTGGTTATAGCAATGTTAAAGTTAATTCTTTATATAGGTTGTTTTTCAAAAAGACCATTGCATTAGAACTGGCGTTGGGACTCTAGCCTCAATTTTCAACTTGTAAGCTTAATTGCTTGGTTTCTAGTTCAATATATCATTCTGCTGTCTTATATATTCAGAAGGGATTATAAAGAACACTAGAGGCCCGGGGCACAAAAATTTGTGCACTCGAGGAGGGAGGTCCCTCAGCCCAGCCTGTGCCCTCTCGCAGTCTGGGACCCCTTAGGGGATGTCCACTTGCCAGCAGGGAGCAGGCCTAAGCTGCAATCGGACATCTTTAGTGTTGCTGAGGAGACGCGAGAGGCTCCCGCCACCACTGCTGTGCTGGCAGCCATCAGCCTGGCTTGTGGTTGAGCAGAGCTCCCCCTGTGGTAGCGCACTGACCACCAGGGGGCAGCTCCTGCATTGAGCATCTGTCCTCTGGTGGTCAGTGTGTGTCATAGTGACCAGTCATTCCCAGTCGTTCTATTGTTAGGGTCAATTTGCATATTACCCTTTTATTATATAGGATAGAGGCCTGGTGCATGGGTGGGGGCCAGCTGGTTTGCCCTGAAGGGTGTCCCGGATCAGGGTGGGGGTCCCACTGGGGTGCCTGGTCAGCCTGGGTGAGGGGCTAAGGGCCATTTTCAGGCTGGCCAAACCCCCTTCAGGGTGGGGGTCCCCACTGGGGTGCCTGGCCAGCCTTGGTGAGGGGCTGATGGCTGTTTGCAGGCTGGCCAAGCCCCTCTGCGGGGACCCCCATGCCATGGGGGTGTGGCCAGCCTTGGTGAGGGGCTGATGGCTGTTTTCAGGCTGGTCACACCTCCTTCAGGGTGGGGGTCCCCACTGGGGTGCCTGGCCAGCCTTGGTGAGGGGCTGATGGCTGTTTTCAGGCTGGTCACACCTCCTTCAGGGTGGGGGTCCCCACTGGGGTTCCTGGCCAGCCTGGGTGAGGGGCTGAGGGCCGTTTTCAGACTGGTAACAGCCCCTTCAGGGTGTGGGGGGGTTCCCGCTGGGGTGCCTGGCCAGCCTGGGT
>NW_005371404.1:142015-147298 GCF_000412655.1 Myotis brandtii | reverse complement strand
GTATCTGGGATTTATTTATCTTCTATAATTGAAACTTTGTAGCCTTGAGCAGAGCTCAGGGATGGCCAGGGCAGGTGGGAAGCTTGGCTTCCTCCATCGCCGGGGGCAACCCAAGCCTCCTGCTCGCTCCAGCTCTGTGGCTGCCTCCATCTTTGTGATGGAGTGATGGAATGACGGTTAATTTTCATATTACTCTTTTATTACATAGGATATCTTGTGATAGAGAAATGATCCCAAGTGGGTGGATATAATGGGACATGTTTCCTAAAAGTTAAAGAAAATTGCTGTACTTGAAATGTAAAACAGACTTCCAAATTTATAGATTACTTTTCAGTCTTCAAAGAAATTTGTTTATTATTTTACTTGTGGTGAAATACACATAACATGAAATTTACCATCTTAACCATTTTCAGTGTGTATTTCAATGGTATTACGTACATTCACATTGTTGTTCAACCATTATCACCATTCATCTCCAGAAATCTTTTCATCTTGAAAAACTGAAACTCTGTAGCCATAAACAATAACTCCCTATTGCCTCCTTTCCAGTTTCTAATGATCTATATTCAACTTTCTGCCTCTAAGAATTTGACTACTCTAGGTATCTCATACAAGTGGAGTCACATAGTATTTGTCTGTTTTGTGACTTTACTTAGCATAATGCCCTTAAGTTTAAGTCACGCTATAGCATGTGTCAAAACTTTCTTCCTTTTTAAGACTAAATAATATTTTCTTTTTTTATTATTTTGATGTCTTCTTTAATTTTTTTATTAGTTAAGGTATTACAAATGTGTCCTCATCCCCCCCCCATTACCCATGTTTTGTTATTTATTTAACATCATATTAAAACTAACTTTGAGGTCTGTCTTATAATGAGATCAGGAAATTGAATCTAATGTATTATTTGAACCATCCTACTTACTCTAGAGTAGCACAATACAATTCATCTATCTATAGTGATAAAATTTCCCATTTCTTTATCCCATCATGGTTACATTTGCTCAATAGTATCTTGAGGTTATGATATGATGCTGTTAATGTGCAACCCATCACTTATCTTTTCTACATTTCAAACCAAATCGTGAAATCATTTTTTCTGGAGTTGAAATCACCTCCCTGATACCCTGCAAAGTTGTGACCTATTGAAAACAACATCCTCTAATAATCCTATATAATAAAAGGCTAATATGCAAATAGAACAACCAGAACAACCGAACAACCGGTTGCTATGATGTGTGCTGACCACCAGGGGATATGTGCGGAACATGGTGGGCATTGGCCCGGGCGGGATGGTGGAGCAGGTGAGCAGAGGTGCCAGACCAAGGTGGGGCACCAGTCGCTGTCATCAGGGTGAGCCTCTGGTGGTTACTGAAAATTATTTGCTCCCATGTGCCGCGGTCCTGCCCAGCACTCACACCTGTTGCTAGCGCCGGCCCCAATCTCTCCACGCCATCAACGGTTGCGAGCGGGGTCAGCGTCATCAGCGCGTGGGAGCAGCGAAGGCAGGAGCGGGGCTGCCAGCAGACAGAGGAGTGGGGACCATGACGGAAGGGGCCGGGGGGGTGCAGAGGATGGGCTGAGACCCACCCCTGTGTCTATCACAGCCTCGCAGCCCACAGTTCCTTTCAAGGTGTACAAATTCTTGCACTGGGCCCCTAGTCTTCAATAAATCACCACTGATTCTCCTATTTTACTTTTTTTTTTAGGCTCAAAAGGACACACCTGTCTCTGCTCTCCATTGTATAATTCTTAAGGAACTTACTTTTGCAGAAAATAAATTAAAGATCTCATCAGTAAGAATACTTTTCTTTTCTTCTCTACAATTTAGACCTCGAACTATTCATAAGATGAAGCGCATCTAAGGGAGCGAGGGGACACAGATCTCTTCCTGGTTTGTTTAAAAGTAGAGAAAAAAATCATAGAGACAACACAGTTACTAATCTTTAGTAAGGCAAGAAAAGAAGAACAGTAATAAGAAACCCAAGAAACACACTTTAAACAAGGAATAAAATAGCAGAGCCCTGGCTGGGTGGCTTGGTTGTCTGGAGCATCTTCCTGTATACCAAAAGGTTGTGGGTTAGATTCTTGTTTAGATAGTGTAGGGGAGGCAACTGACCAATGTTTTTCTCCCCTCTCTCTCTCTCTCTCTCTCTCTCTCTCTCTCTCTCAAATAAAAAACATGCCCTTGAGTGGGGATTTTAAAAAATAAGAAAAATTTAGTAGACCTGTGTCAAAATCAATGATTACCTTTAATGTAAATGTACTACATACACCATTCAAAAGATAAAGATTGGCAGAGTGAATAAGAAAAAATACCACTATACTATATACTACTTTTACCACTGTGGTTAAGTTAATACACAAATATTTTATTCTTTATAATGAACTTCTAAATAGAAATAATCTTAATTTTTTTTGGATTGTTCATTGTTAGTGTATGAAAATGAAATTGATTTTTTTTGTATCATATCCTATGACTTTGCTGAATTTGTTAGTTCTAACAATTTTTTGTTGAATTTTAAAGTTTTCTGCATATAAGATAATATTATATGAAAACAGAGATAGTTTTAGTTCTTCCTTTCCCATTTAAGACAGGTAAGTTAAGTCTGTGCTGCATATTAAAAGGGATTGGACTTCTCAAATAATTTGGGATTTTATTTTGGTGACATTAGAGAAATCACAAATATTTTTTCTTAAAAATCAATAATAGAATTGCTTTTATTTTTAGATAATTTGAGCAATTCTATTGGCAGTTTCAGATCAGATGAAGAATAGTGAGGTAATGACTAATATATTACTCCAGACAAAAAATTATAAGCAACCAAGCTGGGGCAGCAATGTGAGAACAGGGAAATTATTATTTCTTAGGAAAATTAATGATAATTAAAAAAGAATTATGTTGTTCTATCTACAAATGATCATTTTAATTTTATACTGATTAAAATAATCTTTACAATGTTAGGTCTTATTTTATTAAGGAAAATGCTTATTGCTAGCAATACTAGTGAATGAGATACTTTTGTATATGTCATTATATATAACAGATACACAAATCACTACATGGTTTAGAAGTTAATGTACAGTCTCTATAGAACCAAGGAGATTATATGAACCTGATGGAAATGCAAATTTGAGTGTTCCATCTCAGACTTAGGACCCAAAATCTATTTTAATACGTCCTTGTGGTAATTCTAAAGAACACAAATGTTTAAGAACTATTGTATTACTAGAGGCCTGGTACATGAATTCATGCACCAGTGGGATCCCTTGGCCTGGCCTGTGGGATCGGGCTGAAACCAGCTCTCTGACATCCCCTAAAGGGTCCTGGATTGCGAGAGGGTGCAGGCGAGGCCGAGGGACCCCACCGATGTACGATTGGGGTGGGGAGGAACTCGGGAGATTGGCCAACAAGGAAGGGACTGCGGGAGGGCTCCAGGTCCTGTCAAGCTGGACTCACTCAGTCCTGATTGGCTGGACCCCAGCAGCAAGCTAACCTACTGGTCGGAGCATCTGACCCCTGGTGGTCAGTGAACATCATAGCGAGCAGCTGAGCAACCTTAGCTTATCATTAGCATATTACGCTTTGATTGGCTGAATGGCAGACCAGTCGACCAGACACTTAGCATATTAAGCTTTTGTTATATAGGATGGTAATAGGCAGGTGGCCACTTATTCAAGTAGATTTGATATTTTTGTATCAGAAAGTTAAGGGACTTCCTATTTGGTATATTCTATTTTTATTTGAATTAGTAGGATAAGGGGAGTGAGGGAAGAAGGGAGGAGAATAGAGGATTAAGGAAAATGATAGAGACAGTTTGAAATAATCCTTAAACAGAAAGGAATCCAAGTTCAGAGCACTTTTAAGAGAATATATGTATCTATGACAGACCAAAATTATCTCTTCCACTTATGAAACTTTATAGTTTATAGATGCTGTGAAATACTATCTTACACTTCTTTTCATTCTGCATTCAACTAGTATATTTTGTCTTTGTCTTTTTCATTTTTTTAGTTTAGATTGATCATGGCCAGAGCTACAGCCTTCTACTGTTTTGCCGCCTTTAAGTATTCTTAGAATGTGGTTTACAATGATTTTTTAAATGTTTCAGAATTGAATAAATCAATTAATACATAATTAAACACTATGGAGCCCTAAATGTAAAAAAGAAATATTGAAGTGAAGGCTTAGACAATAAAATGGGCCATGCTTTCTATTATAGTGGCACATTTAAAAAATTGCTAATAATATTATGAAGTCAAAGTGAAAATAAAAATCTCCCTCAGAGGGGTAATAAAAGCAACAGGCACTATTGTTCTCTGCTTTATTGCTCACTGTATTAAGTTGCAGCACAGGAGTTCTAAGTGCTGTCAGCCTGTAAGTTACCTGTCAAAAGACAAGCAAGCCTTTGTGCCCTGAAAGTCCCTTTATTTACACAGTCATCACGAGACGTGATATATTGTATGCATGCTTTTTAATCCTGAAATTCACTATCTCATAGTGTTGAATATACTAGTAAAAAAAGAATAAACCACACTATGGAAAATGCTACTACTTTCTTGTTGCTCATGCTTTGAAAGATTAAAAAATAATAAAATGAATAAAGGAGCATCTGTAGACTCCACAGATAGAAAGTTTTAGATGACCATCAGCGAGAGTAGTAATATCAACCTATCGAGAATGAATGGGGTTTTTCTTCATTTCCTCTTGGTTCTTACACATATTGTTGAATTTGTCTTCCATTCTTTTCATCCACCTTATGGCCATTTCTCTGAATTCTTTCTCTGACAGGTTGCTTGCCTCCATTTCCTCCATTTCGTTTACTTCCTTTTCTGATGATGCCTGTTTTTCTTTCATATGTGGGTTGGTTCTTTGTTTCACCATGATCTCTCTTCTCTAGGTGTTTGGTTATGTAGTTCTTTCTCTGCTTTCCGTGAGGAGAAGCAGTGCTCGTCTGAGTTCACGTAGTCGCGCTGCTTGAGATCCATTGTTTCCGGGTTTGTAGATGATCTCTAGATGTCGGTAACAGCCACTCCAGATGGCGCGGTCTACGAGGCTGAGCCTGCGCTCCGGGAGAGATTTCAGCCGCAGTATCCAACCGTCCCCTTTTTCCGGGAGTCCTCTGTCTTTCCCGGCTGCAAACTGTCTCTCAGCTGAATATTCTCTGCTTATTCGGGCTGTATGTTACCCGTTTCAGCTGCTCATCCTTATCTGCCGGGACAAGGGGCACAGGACACGTCCCTCTATACCTCTGCCATTTTCTTTCTCTAAATAATATTTTATAT
>NW_005371404.1:140058-140609 GCF_000412655.1 Myotis brandtii | reverse complement strand
GCCCTCACGTTCCAACTGATGCCAGACAGTCCCGCTTCTCCCGTTTGAGTCTGAGTCCCTAGAGACTTGCCCGGATCTGGAGCTCAGAGTCTGAGACTCCCTCCTGATTGAAAACGACAACCGCGCCCTCAGCCAGCAGCCCGCTTTGCGCGCACACCTCCGCACTTTTATATTTTCCACACTGCGCCTCCTCTGAGCCTCGGTATGCTGTTGTCTTTTCTAGTTGACCTCAGCCAGCTTTCCTGTGGTTCTGGCTGATGTCCGTTCTGTCTTTTAGTTGTATTTTTGAAGTGGTTGTTTGCGGCAGCAATCTCCGGTGTTTACCTATGTCGCCATCTTGGTCTCTCTGTAGTTGATTTCTCTCTCCACTTTTTGTGTAGTATAAATAACACCACTATAGACATGTTTGTAAATATATCTCTTTGAGATCTTGCTTTTAATTATTTGGGATATATATCTAGAAATAGAATTGTTGTATCATATTCTTATTTTATTTTTAAAAATTTTGCTGAAACCGGTTTGGCTCAGTGGATAGAGCGTCCTACGGACTA
>NW_005371404.1:132824-139999 GCF_000412655.1 Myotis brandtii | reverse complement strand
ATCCCCAGTAAGAGATGTGCAGGAGGCAGCTGATCGATGTTTCTCTCTCATCGATGTTTCTAACTCTCTATCTCTCTCCCTTCCTCTCTGTAAAAAATCAATAAAATATATTAAAAAAAAAATTTAAGGAATTGCTAAACTGTTTTCCTTAGTGTTTGTACCATTTTACAACCCAACCAACAGTGCACAAGGGGTCCAATTTCTCCACATCTTTGTCAAGAGTTGTTATTTCTGATTTTTTTAAAGTAATCATCCTAGTGGGTGTGAGGTGGTATCACATTTTGATTTGAATTTTTATACTGATTAATGATGTTAAGCATTTTTTCATATGCTTATTGGCCATTTGTATATATTTATAGAAATGTCTATTCAAATCCTTTGCATATTTTAATCAATTTATTTACTGCTGAGTTGGAGTTCTTTATATACTCTACATCTTAATCACGTATCAGATATTCAAATAAATTTTAGTGTATATTTTATCCTTGATATAAGCATTGGAAGTGAATTAGGGAATGCTTTATAATTATTCTAAAGGTTATAGATGAGTAAATTAAGAATCAGAAGTGAGTACTTATATCCCAAGGTCACATAAGAAGTCCAGACATATAGCCAAGGCTAGGAGGAAGTCTGCTGTTTTGATAATCCTAGAATTCAAATCTTTGAAAGACCCTTCAAAACCAATGAATCTGAGTACCTGTTGTTATAGACAAAATATTGAGGCCCATAGAGCAGGAGGTATTTATTCAAGGTTACACAGTGAGTCAGTGGCAGGATATGATATATGATCCTACTTTCCTGACACCAAGTTGGTAGCCTCTCTATTCCATCCTCCAGCAGAAAACAATTTGGCACAGTTGTGAAAAACTGTATCTGCTGCCTACTTCTTAAGGAAATGCTAATTTCATCCGAAGACTCCATTACCTAGAGATGAACACTGGTGGTAAGAACTGCAGGACCATCTGCATTTCTCAAGCTCTGGGAATGACAGCAGTTTGGCTGTTGGAGGTATCAGATTAAAAAGTGCCAATGCTAAGAACTTGGGTAACTTGAATTTTAGTCATTATCAATAGGGGTGAATAAATACCTCCATAGTCCAGGTTTCCTCTTCCATAGCCATTTTTGCCTGCCTGCCACATTTTGCAACAAAATACCAGACATCCAAGGAATTTTAAAATGCCAAGAAGGAAAGGTGATCCAGAAGAACTTTGCTACTCTTTTTAAAAATATTTTTCCACTGATGAATCTTCAAAGGACTTTTGCATATGTTGGCCTACATAAGCTTCACAACAGCCCTATGAAGCTGTTTCATTACCCCATTTTAAAAGTGAAGAAACTAGGTTCAGATAGTCCAAATGACTTTCTTGAGGTTACATAGCTAGGAAGCTGTACCAAATTAGTCTGACTCTGAGGTCTATGTCATCATCACTGTCTTTGCTAAGGTCTATGGAGGTAATGAAGGTAATGTGTAGCATCTGCTAACTTTCATAGAGACTACTTAAGGTCTCAAATATGCAAGTGTGTGTGTGTGTGTGTGTGTGTGTGTGTGTGTGTGTTTAACTGCTTCATCTTAGTGGCGTGAAAGCTTGATGCTAGAAGCCAATCATTAAACCAACACTTTGTTCATAAACAGCATAGCCTCCAGAACCAGCAGCATATTGGAAACTTGTTGAAATGCAAATTTTTTACTCTTCCCCAGACTTTCTGGGGTAAAAGTAAGCAAAATCTCTAGGAGTATAGCCTGGCAATCTTTGTTTAACAAGCCATCCAGGGGATTCTAATGCATCTTAAGATATATCTAATGAAAGTGGTTATTTTACCTGAATTTTCCTGAAAAAGTAATCAATTGTCTGCCTCGCTGTGTCAATACAGATCTAGTCCAGGTAGCCAATTATACCCCAGTTTCTCCATCTGTAAAATGAGAAGTGGCGCACCTCATTGTAGCTTCTTAGATTTATAATGAGGAATACCAAAGCTTGAATATATTGGTGAGAATATAAAATACAGAGGCAGACAGACTAGGTTTGACTCTTACTGTTTAGCTGTGAGATGCTTCTTTTTTTACCTCAGTTTCTTCACCTGCAAAGGGAAGGATTCATCCATCTCACAGGGCTGTTTTGAAGCTGAAAGAAGACAATGGAAGTTAATTTTAAAAGGGTGAGAGATTAACCAAAGGACTTGTATGCATGCATATAAGCCTAACCAATGGACGCAGACACCAGGGGGGTGAAGACATGAGTGGAGAGGAGGGAGGGCAATGGAGGGATAAGGACACATATTTAATACCTTAATCAATAAAGAGAGAGAGAGAAAAATAAAAAATATATAAAAAAACATTGTGAGTTATCATTCAGTGCTGTCAGGAAATCAGATTCCATTATGTAGATATTTTTCTTTATTATTACCACTGATTGAAACCCAAAGCCCAGAGAATGAATGACTATAACATGTCCAGGAAATAGATGGTAGCCTTTCTGCTTCCCCAAGGATAGTTACCTATGCTACTATCCAAAGCAGAGAGGCTATGGCATTACCTAAATGATCAATACACATCCATTGCCTTGTCCCTGACAATATCTGCTCAATTGTTCAACCCCAGAATAAAATGCTGTGCCAGTCCGATATTATAGTCCATGCCTAAGCAAAATTTTCTTTCAAGATAAACTGTTTCTAAAGTCTAGGCTGACAAGTTTTATACCAAATGACCTTATCCTGACTGAATCTGACCCAAGGGCAACCAATCTTTAGTCTGGGCTGGAACCTATGACCTATTTGGCTAGTCACAAAAAAGATGAACTGGGCAAATCAGATTCTCTCTGTGACTCTCATATTTGAACCAAGAGATATGAAAAAAGGAATAACCAACTAGTAGTAGGAGCTATAACTGAAAGTTACCAAGTTGAGTTGGAACAGGAAAGGTTACACTATACTAGGGGTCCTCAAACTACGGCCCACGGGCCACATGCAAATACAAATATTGTATTTGTTCCCGTTTTGGTTTTTTACTTCAAAATAAGATATGTGCAGTGTGCATAGGAATTTGTTCATAGTTTTTTTTAAACTATAGTCTGGCCCTCCAACGGTCTGAGGGACAGTGAACTGGCCCCCTGTTTAAAAAGTTTGAGGACCCCTGCACTATACTCTGTTTAAGCTGCAGTTATGAAGGATTCAGTTGATAAAGGAACTGAAAGAAGTAGAGTAACCAAATCATACTAATTAAGATCCATTTATGAACTCCAGTTGTTGAGGTCTCTTTAGCTTCTTGGGTTCACTTTTTCTCTGTCAGACTGATAGTCTTATAATAAACTTTCCTTTATTACAAGGTATCTGCTTCTGACTGAAATTATAACAAAGCAGTTATTAAGCTGCTCCTTTTTCACAGCTCTCCCTGCTCTCAACCTGGGCATCATGCAAAATGAGATGAACAGACAGGGTCCATGCCAACTAAAAGCTTGCAACAAACCAGGTCAAAGTACACTCAAAAGTGTTATTTTGAGTGCCCACTGCATGTGATAAACTATGCCTGCTACATTCCCTTTATCATCTCCCTTAACCCCCAAGTATCTTCAAGAGATAGATATCTCTGTTTTACAGATGATAAAATGAAGGCTCTGAGAAGGGTAGCGATTTGTTCCAGGTCAAAACAGGAAATTGATCTGTCTGGAGTCAGAGTCTAGGTTATATTTACTATATTTCACTGCCTTGAGATCAGTCTTTTCCAAATATGGTTGATTATGAGAATGCCTAGGGATTCCCTTTTAAAAACAAAGATGTCGAAGGACTTGTATGCATGCATATAAGCATAACTAATGGACATAAGACACTGGGGGGTAAGGGAGGGCAGGGGATTGTCAAGGGCGGGGGAAAAAAAGGACACATATGTAATACCCTTTGTAATACTTTTAGCAAAAAAAAAACACAAACAAATAAAAAAAGATAAAAAGAATAAAAAAAAGATGTCCTATCTAACTCATACTCCATTCTCTTCAATTCTAACCTCACATCCAAGATGGAGGCCAAGCATCTGGATTTTTTTCAAATCACTTCCCTGGTGATTCTGATCAACCAATATGATGACTAGTGTCTTTGAAAATAATTGTTTCAGACTATATTTAAGTGTAAAGGAAGCCTACAATTACTATAATCAGTTCATGCTTTCCTACTTTTATCTGAATAAAAGCAGTAGTATCTTCTACTGGAGTTACTTGATGCAAGGGATTGAAAAAGTCCAGGTCTGGCCACAAAGAATTTTTGGATAATACTATCATTTTCAAACAACTTTCCTAGTTCCTAAACTTGTTGAACTTAATCTCATTATCCCCATTTTATAGTTGACAATACCAAGGACTAAGAGGTTAAGTGACTTGACAAGGGACAACCAAGAGAGACAAAGTTAAAATTAAAATGTAGGTCCTAGAAACTCAGTACTCTTTTTAATTGCTCTAAGCCCCCCCCCCCCCGACCTTATTTGTAATTACAAGTCTTCTCCTCCCACAGTCTGGTTTCTATTCAGCCTGGCCTTATTTCCTCACAGTCCAGGACCTTTGATTCCTAGATACTCTGCATAGCTTTGCTAACATGTACTTGACCTGCAGTCTCTGTTTCAACAAAATGTGTGGGAAAAGATGCTGTGCAACCATGCCCCTGCACACATGGCTCAGACTAGTGGGAGAGGGAAACAGAACCTCAGGGTTCTGGCACTTCTGTTGGAGCACACTAGCAGCACAACCTTGTCCCAAATGAACCTACAATTTACAGTTCATGCAGTTCTCAAAAGTAGCAAAGGCCCTTCTTTTTCCTGTCCATGTAGTGTTTCAAATCAATACAGGGAATTGCATTCTATAACCCTATAGTGTTGGTGGTAGGAGTCCTAGACAGGATTAACCAACACTGGAAAATCAAGAAAGTATGTGGTGTTGTGTGAAGAACACTACCCTGGAAATTAGCACACCAAGTTTCTAATATCTTCCACCCATTGGGTTTCACTTTTCCTACCTATACAAGGAAGAGGTTGAGCTCTGTTATTTCTAAGGTCCTTTTTAGTTTTGATACTTTATCAACTCTTTATAGAATGTTTGGGATGTCTGCAAGACTTTGGTAGAGAGTGCAGCCAGGGTTGTAAAGCTTTGGGCAGGCAATCTGGGCAATGTGGTTTATATAGGAAAAACTTGAAGAATGGTTTGTTTCTAAAGATATTGTTCTCCTGTTTAATGTTTTAGGAAAGGAAAAAATAAGTATAAATTGAGTGAGAAGTTAAAGGTTTTTATCACTAGCAGGAAATTTGGACTCTGCAAATTATCTAATTAACTACCTTAATTATTCTGAATTGAACCCCATTATGGCCCACTCAAATCTTCCTCCATCTTTATTCATGAGTTCTCTCTCCTTTGGAGTAAATGAGAAGAATTTTGTGTATGAAAGGTTGAGTTGAGAGGTGGAAAGTTACTCTAATAAAGGATTAATCTTTTGTCCTTGGCAGGGGAAGTACTGAGAAATATTTATTTAAGCATTTATTTGCTCAACAAACATTTCCTGAGCACCTACTGTATGCCAGGGCCTGTTCTAGGTACAGGGAATGCAGAGATAAATGAGGCACATAATGATTCAGAGTAATCATATGGCCTCCCTATTCTGGGTTATACAACTTATGCCTGGCATACTCAAAATGCTGGCCTTGGCCAGGATTCTGAACTTAAAGGAGGTAGAGAAGTGGTGAAGTCAGATTTTTTAGTTAGTTCTTGTATACCACCAATTGGCACAAAAAGTCTAGAACCCAAAGGGACCAGATGGAATACATCAGGAATACATCAGCTGTATACCAGAAGTGCACAAAACTCATGTTAAGGGCCTTTTCCATCTTCTTGATCTTAAATGACATATTCTAAAAAAGCCAAATAATATATTTCCAGTTCTTGATTTGTCTATTTTCCTCTTTTGATGGGATTCCCTACTACCCATCCTGACTCATTTTCCCTAAAAAAAATAAACTATCTTTTTAAAAAAAATTAATTTATTTGGAAATTGATTCCAGGAAATATCAGAAGAGATCAGGGAAATAATATGCAGAAGGGGAGGAAGAAAAAAAGCCATTAGCAAGCATATCACCACTGTGGACCACTATAGCTTAGCCCTGACAGCAAACTCTGGACCTCAACGAGGAGCACACACCTTGAAATCACCTCACTGATGGCACAAGGGTGTGTATCCCCCAACTATGATTATCCATCTACTATAAATTCCCTGGACCTTCTGCCCTAAAAGCCTGAGCATCACCCAGGCTTAAGCTAAGAAGAGCTCAGAAAGAATAACTAAAAGGAAAGAGCCAACTCACCAGAAGGCAGTGTTTGAGATGTTGTAACCACAGTTCCCTTCTCACCTAAAGAACCCCCTCCACAACATTATTTCCTGGTCACTAATGGGGGGCAACCAATGGTGTATTTTTATGAGAATGGAGTCTAAGGGCATTGGTAGATGTGAACATTTAAGGCTTTTTCTACTTACTACACACAAGGTGGACCATGGGCTTTCTTTTCTGAGATCAGTGGTCCAAAACTTCTCTGGTGTTATTACTCTAGGACTGAATGACACTGGGACTTAAGGTTAAAATCATAATCAATCAGAACTCATTTCATAACATTTAATAAAAGCCAATAATTCAGATACCCTTCTGAGGAATTTGTCAACAAGCTCCATGGGTATCTATAAAAAAATCAAAACAGCAACAACAAACAAAACACACACACACACACACACACACACACACACACACACACACACACATAGAATTGGGGTATTTAAAACAAGCAAAGCCTTCCTAATTGGCATCAGTTGGATGATCACTCCTGTCTTTAACCCATCACTGCAGGAAGGATGTAAAAAAGATTGGCTCTCTTTGGTTTGACTAAACATACAAATTATCATCTAGACTAAGAGGGATAACTGAGGTGTGAGGAAAACTTTAATGCTGTAATTAAAAGACCAGCTGAGCTCTGTTCTTATTTATTCATTATATAACAACTAGAGGCCCGGTGCACAAAAATTTGTGCACTCGGGGGGTGGGAGAGGGGGGTCCCCCAGCCCGGCCTGTGCCCTCTCGCAGTCTGGGACCCCTCGGCAGATAACGACCTGCTGGCTTAGGCCTGCTCCCGGGTGGCAGAGGGCAGGCCCAATCCCTA
>NW_005371404.1:124327-132056 GCF_000412655.1 Myotis brandtii | reverse complement strand
GAGTGACTAAAGCTTCCAACCGCTCCTTGTTTTCTTCTCTCTTTTTTTTTTTTTTTTTGGCCAGCTTTAGCTCTGGGGCCTTGCTGCTGAAAACATAGATACAATGTTGCGGTCCGAGCCCGGCTGAATGGAAGCCCTTTTCTGGGGTTTTGTTTAGCTTCTTATTTGCAACATAGTATATAGTTGCTTAGAGTTGCAACTGAGAGGCTGGCAAGTGAGGCGGTGAATGTTGGAATCTGCTGCAAGCAAGCCTCCCTGCTCGCTTCAGTGCCTGGCTGCCGGCCGCCATCTTGGCTGACAGTTAATTTGCATATACTCACTGATTAGCCAATGAAAAGGGTAGCGGTCGTACGCTAATTACCATGTTTCTCTTTTATTAGTGTAGATAGTTCTTATGGAGCCACCAAATGTATCCTGCCAGGTTGACTTTGCTCTGCATAAACATAATAAGAAAACTAGGAACTTCCTAAATTCTGTGTCTGGCTTCAGGCAAAAGCCAACACATAGCTTTTTCTTTCTTGCTCTTGGAGGTTTAGAAGCATGATCGTGGCCAGAACCAAAGTGAACTGCTAATAGAGAATTCCCTGGCCCACCCAAAAACCTCCTCCTTGGATGCAGAAGCTATTCTGTATAAGACAGACTGTACCAGAAGAAGCATCCCCCAATGTGCCATTCCTTTTTTAAAAAATTTTTGCTTGACCCATTAGAGAAGGGACCCAACTGACAGAGGGTATCAAGCGGAGAGTGAGAGAAGGAATATGTGCTTATTGCTGCTTTGGGGTATCCATCTAAAAGATATGGAGGGACTTCCTCAGATCCTTAATTTATATAAGTACCACAATTGTATGGAGAAACCAGCCCTACCCCACCATTTTTCCAGGCCAGTACACCCAGGCCAGTAGCACCATTGCAATACATTTGAGAGAATGATATAGAGCTGGATAGAATATGAGGTTTCTGAATGTGCAGCAGCTGAGAGAGGAGATGAGGCATTCATTGTGCCTCATCAAAGATCCCAAATAAACCATCCATAACCTCTTCCAAGCGACAGGGATCTGTTTTAGCTATGCTAAGATTAGGCCTAGTTTGAGCTTTGCTTGTGTTGCCTTGGGCAATTCCATTTTCCCTCTGTGGGCCTCATTTTTTTTTTCACTTGCCAAATGAAGAGGATGGACCAGATGGTCTCTGCCTTTCTAGACTTTTTAGCAGGATTGCAGAGTTTATGCTCATTTGGTTTGTAAAACAGAGTTCTCTTCCTTGTGACATCTCTTGGGATCTCATATTTTGGCCAAGGGTGCTCTATGATCAAAGGGAGAAATTAAGACCTGGCCAGTATTCTGAAAATGACTATTTTCCATACTCTCAAAGTCACTTGGGCCTAATCACTTCCAGAGTGAACCATGCTTACTCTCATTTCAATAACTTTGTTGGCACTATTCCTTGCAGTTATCTCCCCTAATCTCTAAACACTAACTCATCCTACAAGACCCAGATCAAAAACCACTTCCTATAGGAAGCCCTTAAGACCCTCCTGAACACCCTCTTCCCAGACTCTAACATAATTTGACTCTCAATTATGCATTTCTTGGTATGATCTCCCTGAGGTATAGTGTCTTTTTCATTCCTACTTCCCCACCACAGAAACTACCACAGTGCCTGACAGATGAGGAGCTCATTCAATAAGGATTTATTAAAAATAACTGAGGGAGAACCTTCCAAATATCATCCTGCCACTACCTCATGACCTGACAGGGATAAACTGAAACAAGCAACACCTTCCCTTTCCTCCAAATAAGGAGCACCTCAAGATTCCATTCTTATTTCATCTGGTTCTCTGAGGTAAGAAACAAGACACCCATAACTTTCCCTACTTTAAACATTTGCATGGCTTGAGCTAAAGCAGTCAAGTTCATCTATATCCTATATAATAAAAGCTTAGGTGGCATCATGCAACATCATCACAAGATGGTCACCACGACGTCATCACAAGATGGCTGCCCCATGTCGTCACAAGACAGCTGCCACAAGATGGCCACCACAAGATGGCCACCCCCATGTTGTCACAAGATGGCTGCCACAAGATGGCCCCCCCCACATCGTCATAAGATGGTCACCACAAGATGGTCGCCACAAGGTGACCAGCAGGAGAGGGCAGTTGTGGGCAATCAGGCCAGGAGGGGAGGGCAGTTGGGGGCAACCAGGCCTGCAGGGGAGGGCAGTTGGGGGCTAGATCAGGCCGGGAGGGGAGTGCAGTTGCGGACGATCGGACCAGCAGGAAGACAAGTGGTTAGGAGCCAGCAGTCCTGGGTTGTGAGAGGGATGTCCAACTGCTAGGCCTAAACCAGCAGCTGGACATCCCCCAAGGAGTCCCAAATTGGAGAGGTTGTAGGCCAGGCTGAGGGATAGTCCCCGTGCACAAATTTTGTGTACCAGGCCTCTAGTCAATACATATAAAAGCCTTAGCGACCGTTAAGACCGGTCGACCAAACGACCGATCAACTGGTCACTATGATGCACACTGACCACCAGGGAGCAGCACTCAATGCAAGAGCTGCCACCTGGTGGTCAGCGCACTCTTACAGCCAACCTCCTGAGGCCTGCCAATTTCCTGCAGTCCCTCCCCCCCGGCTGGCTGGCCAACCTCCTGTGGTCCCTCCCCCAACCAGCTCCCATTGGCCCTGATTGTGGGCCATGCTGAGAGACACTACCCGTGCACAAATTTGTGCACCGGTCTGCTAGTATTTATATAAAAGGCTAATATGCAAAGTGTCCCCTCGGGAGTTCGATCACTTGATATGACGTGCGCTGACCACCAGGGGGTGGCACAGAATAAAGGAAGGCCCTGGCTGGCAGCTGGCATCTAGGGAAGAAAGGCCCCGGCTGGCAGCTGGAAGGCCCCCAAAGGCCCTGGTTGCTGACCAGGCCTAAGGATCCTACCCATGCATGAATTTCGTGCACTGGGACTCTAGTTCCTATATAGATTTTCTCAGTTTCTGCAGGGGAAAATTGGTACGGTCTGAGTGTGGAGCAAGGTGTGTTCCTAGAAAAATCTCCAAGGCACTTGGGGCTAATTTGGAAGCTTCATTCCAGCTGGCAAGATTTCTGGTGCCTCTGAACTCTGCATTCAGAGTGGCAAAGCTAGATACAGGTTTTCTACAGCCATTTTAGTACAAGATAGAAAGTATTTTGTGTGTAGATGTTTAATTAATTTTAGTAGAGCAAGGAAAGTGGAAACACTACAGAGGTTATATGAATGGAACATTCAGTTGAGAAAGACTGGCTCTACAAAAGGGTGTCTGGAAAAAAACAACAACACTAAATTATTATTCTTCTACATAGTAAATGCTTAATATATGTTCTTTAATTATGCCAAATATTTGGGTTCAACTGAAGCGTAGAAGAATTAATGAACATATTCTTCCCAAATGGCTTCAGCTCCAAGAACTACATATCTACATATGTACATATGTGTTCTTTCTCTGTTCTAATTCCCTCTCTCTCTCTCTCTCTCTCTCTCTCTCTCTCTCTCTCCTATGCAAGTACAAAGAATTAATTTAATGATTCTAGCTCTTCTTGTCAATATGATGAATCAGACTTTGAAGGGTAACCAAACATCCAGCTTTGTCTGAGACTTCCCTGAATATAAGACTTTGCTAGGGCTGGTTCAGAGACTTAATTATGAACTTTGAAGAGAATGAAGCTAAAGAAGATACAGTTCCAACCCAAAAGTTGTTTAGTAGAATCATTTTTGAGTTTCTCTTCTCAGATAGCATGGATGGACCTGTGCATCCCCTTTCATCATGATGCCTACCTATCAAGTGATGTGATGTACTACAGCCCTTCAAAATAATAAAGTTAGAAGTAAAATTTAACCTATGGTCCATATCAGCCTTCAGAATCTCTCTGTTGTTCTTTTTTTCTGTAGCTTTGGCATCTTATTTTTTCTCTTTAAGACGGAGTGTGTTTGGACTCCCATTTCTGCCACTTATCATCTGTGCAACCTTAGGCATGCCACTTAACTACACTGAGTTTACTCTACGTAAAATTAGGGTGTGGTATCTACCTCACAAGGATGATTCAAAAAGCTCACATTTGTAAATCATCTAATGTAGATGTTATAATAGGATAGGACATTATGAATAATTTCCTAGCCTTCTCCCCCTTCCCCTAACCCCTTATTTCTATTACATTTTGAGGAGGAGGGTAAATATAAGTTGTCTGTATTTAAGGATAAATTTAAAGTTAAAATGAAAAGCACTTTGTAAACTGCAAGGTATACACAAAAGAGTAAGTACATGGCCATGATTCCCCAACACAACATTTCTTTGCTTTTCCTGCTGCCTCTTGGACCATTACTTTTCTAGCCCTTTTAGCTTTATTGCTTTCCACTCTCTCCTTCTATACCCCATAATGGTGCTTGTTTCTAATGTTTATGTTTTTTTCCTCTTTCTTAGAGAACTGATTTTGTCTTCCAGATTCAACTGCTAATTTGGCAGTTATAAATCAGAGCTGAGGCCTGTCTTATCAGTGTTAGGAGGAGCCAAACATCCTGAATACCAAGCTTAGGAGAAATTTTAAAGTATTCTGTCTTAATTCTCAGTATTACCAAACGTATAAATAACAAAACTGGGTGGAGTTGCCCAAATAACATAATGTGGAAAGAAAGGCCAGTATTTGGATTTAGAATTCATGAGCTCAATCCCCCCATTAACTCTGACATGAGTTATAACCATAACAACTCAGATTTATATACTGCATTGCAGCTGAAAAGTGTTTTCACATATATCCTCTCATTGATCCTCTTAATTGGTTTCTCTATTCCAGTCTCTCCATGCTTCAATCCTGCAAGCAAGAGTAAACTTCTTAAAATGCAGGCCTGATCAGGCCGTGTTATGTTGTAAACCCTTCAAGGGCACCCTAATACTGGGTAAATAAATTATGGTATATCCATAGAAATAAAATACCATGCAGCCATTCCAATGAAGGAAACAATTTTATATGTACTAATATGGGATAATCTTCAAAACATAGTAAATATAATAATAATGTGCATAGTAGAGAAAAAAGTATGCAGTCATTTATATTTTAAATAAGAGATGATATTAAATATATTATTGTATAAGTATGGAAAAGAAACTGGCAGACGTGGGCATCAAGGATTTGACATTGATTTTCTTTTTACTATTTCCATGTACTACTATGTGTGGCAATCTTCTCACATTTGTGGTATTCACATAATTTACTGTATATTATTATGTCTTCTTCAGTCATAGAAAAAAACATTTCAAATTAGTGGAGCAAAAATTAATAAGATTTTAGAATATGATGTTTCAGGGTTACCTTTGCGGAATCCAGCTAGCAGGGGTAAAGTGAAAATTTAAATGCAAATTTGGAAAAAATCATCATACTGTGCTAGAATTTCATATTGAAGACAAAAATGTGAGAGGTATAATTGAATCATTTGTCATTGGAAAAACTGATACTTGTTTCTTCAGAAGAAGTAAATATAAAATTATAGCCAAACATATATTAAATATGTCACCTCTAAATGTATGGCATGTACTATGGATTTAATAAATGCTTGGAAAGATGGGTATGTGGATGTTTCCATAGTTTTTAACAGAAGAATATCATCAAACAACCATAATTAGTTTTCTAATTTCACATGGTGCTCTGTAGGGGCCTTGTGAAAACAAACAAAATCCCAAATATATGAACATAATACAAATTCTGAGGTGCATATTAACAAAATAAAAACAAACAAAAAACCCAAGAGGTCAGAGAATAAATCCAATCAATATCTGGAGGACGGCAAAAGGTTAACATCATCTACAAGTTGAAGGAATATTCTGGTGTTATCCTTTGCCCTTAATATCTGGATAGAATGGCTTGAATCACTGTTCCAAGTTACATGTAAATTCTAATGTCTTTTTCAAGATTTCTGTGATTTGTTGGGGAATTTAAGTTTTCATGGTCTCTTTTGGTGCAGATTCATACCTCTACTGAAATCCATTTTTCTGTTCTACATATTTTGTAAAAATTTATCTTTATTGTTGAAAGTATTACAGATGTCTCCCCTTTCTTTCCCCATTGACCCCCTCCTTCCACCCTGTCCACTCCCCAGGCCTTCATCCCACTATTGTCTGTGTCCATGGGTTATTCATATATGCAAATAAGTTCTTTGGCTGATCTCTTCCCTATGCCCCTTCCTTCTGAAAATCTGTTTACATCTTGTAGCATTCTCTTATTTTCCTCTAAGGAATTTGGCCTTCCTCTTGATTTCCCCAAAACAAAAAACACACAAAGTTTTGTGACACAGTTTGATAAAGGTTTTGGAAAATGTTGCAGTTTTATAGCATAGAAAATCAGACTATTTAAATTGAATATTAATTATTGTTCTTCTTTAAAAGTACCTAGATTATTTCAACTAACTCAAGTATATTCTCCGTCTAATCGATCCCTCTTTTTTTCCTTCTTCTCCCCTCACCCTGCTTAGCAATTCAATTCATAATAATTCTTCAGACTTGTTTTGTCCAGAAACCCATCTTCTAGCACTAGCATGTCAAACTCAAAGGCTAGCATGGGCAAAATAAACAAGGTTTAAGTTTCTGTGGGCCACAAAAAAAAAAAAAGCTTCAACTTTCATAGAAAATAAATGTTGTTTTGTGTATTTAAAATTGTAAACCTACTTTTGCACACCCCAGTAGGCTTTAAAACAAAGGGTGTAATAAAATAAAAAGAAGTATCCTATATAATAGAGGTAATACGCAAATTGATCATCACACCCTTGCACAAGATGGCCACCACAACATGGCCAGCAGGAGAGGGCAGTTGGGTGTGACTGGGCCTGCAGGGGAGGGAGGGCAGTTGAGGGGGACCAGGCCTGCAGCAGAGGGCAGTTAGGGGCGACCAGCCAGGCAAGGGAGGGCACTTAGGGGTGACCGGGCTGGCAGGGGAGGGCAGTTGGGGGCAACCAGACCGGCAGGGGAAGGAAGTTAGGGGTGACAAGACCAGCAGGGGAGGGTAGTTAGGGGTGACTGGTCCTGCAGGGGAGGGCAGTTAGGGGTGGCCAGGCTGGCAGGGGAGGGTAGTGAGGGGTGATTGGGCCGGCAGGGGAGGGAAGTTGGGGGTAACCGGGCCAGCAGGGGAGGGCAGTTGGGGGCGATCTGGTTGGCAGGGGAGGGCAGTTGGGGGCAATCAGGCCAGCAGGGGAGCAGTTAGGCATCAATCAGGCTGGCACAGGAGTGGTTAAGGGGTGATCAAGCTGGCAGGCAGAAGCGGTTAGGGGCAATCAGGCAGGCAGGCAGGCGAGCAGTTGGGGTCCCAGATTGGAGAGGGTGCAGGCTGGGCTGAGGGATAACCCGCAGTGTACGAATTTCATGCACCGGGTCTCTAGTACTACATAATGATAAAGGGATCAATACAACAAAAGGATATAACCTTGTAAACCAAGCAGTTTCTAAGGATCAGGAGACCAGTAGTGTCTTAGTTCTAGCTCAGGATCTCTCAAGAAATTGCAGTTAAGATATCAGTAGGGAGTCAGGCATCTGGAGCTGGAATATCTACTTCCAATCTCACTCATGTGGTTGTAGGCAGGCTTCAGTTCTAGGCAAGCTGTTGGTGGGAGACCTCAATTCCTCACCACAAAGACCTCTTCATAGGCTATGTGATTGTCCTCATAACAGGGTAGCTGTCTTTCCCCAGTACAATGATGTGAAAGAGAATCAGG
>NW_005371404.1:120077-124179 GCF_000412655.1 Myotis brandtii | reverse complement strand
TAATACTATATATATAGTATATAGTATCCTCATCTGTCAGAGAGGAAGGGAGAGGGAGAGGGAGAGATTAAAACATCAATGATGAGAAAGAATCATTGATAGGCTGCCTCCTGCAAGTCGCACACTGGGGATTGAGTCTGAAACCTGGGCATGTGCCCTGATCAGGAATCAAACCGTGACCTTCTGTTTCATAGGTCAATGCTCAACCACGTTGGTTGGGCTATAGTGCATTTTGTAACCAAATCTTGGAAGTGATATACCATCACTTTTACCACAGACTGGCTCCATAATTACATAATGGGAAACAGCTTAGGTAAAGGTACTAAAATTGAAATAACTTTTCTTTTGTAATCAGGCAAACAATGGGTCCATGCTGCATGCCAGTACTTGAACCAATTAAGCAGAGACAGGGTTGAAACATTATCAGTGTTTATTCCAATACTGTCGGCAGTATGGGAGAGCAGAAGGTCATCCACAAAAATATGCTCTGTACCTCACCATAAGCCAGCTGCTTATATTGGGTAAAAGGACAAAATATTACATGGGGAAATAGCCAAAGTGTATGCCAGATGGGTAAAGAAGAGGACTGGGGTCTTCAAAGGGCTTAGTGATACACAAAAGAGATCCCAGGTCCTGAATGCAGCTTTCAGCCAGGTTAGAATGTGCCTTCTTTAATCAGAACAAAACAATCAAAGTTAACAGAGCATGATTAATATTTCTTACAATTCTAGCTGGTTCCACAAAATTATATTTATGCCCCTATTATTTTCCCACTGCTATTTTTATCATCTCATATCTATGAGATTAATTTTAGATGAAAAATCTCATCTTGTTGGACTGCATTTGCTTCTCCCTTAAAAGCATTTCTTGGGGGTGAAATACAGTGAATGCAGTATCTCAGAAGAGGAAGACATTGAATACAGCAGCCAGCAATCAAACTACAAAAAATAAACAGGATAAAAACTAAAAATATTTTCTGCAACCCAGATAAGTTGAGTAGCCAGGAAGTTAGGTTAGATAAGTCAAATAAAAAAAAAAAACTTTCTCATTTACCTTGGAGATGGTTTCCCTAATTTGTTGAATGTTGTTTTCTATCAATTGAGAATTGTCAGAAAAATTAAAACAGCATATATATATATATATTTTAAATTCTTTACATATTGGTTATGCCACAACAGAAAATAATATATTGCTGCCCCATTCTCTAGAATTGCATATCTGACCAGGTTCAGTTCTTGATTTATCCCATGTATAGCCCTGGAAGTGACATTCAGGGCTTTTACCATGCTACAAGCCAGTCAGGTCACTTCTACAGTAAGGGAGTTTACAATTACTGTCATAACAAAGATGGTAAAGCAATATATTCAGCAGGGTTCTACAGGTGGAGATCATAGTTGTAATCTGGTGCCACAGCCATGAGAAGGTCTCTTTTGGTTCAGGCCTTGTGATGTTTCTGAGGCATAAACACAGCCAGTTTTCTTAAGGAACAAGCCCCCCCCCCACCCCCCAGTGCTGTTGGCAGGGATATATGAATAAACAGTTATCCCACATATCAGAAACTAACCAGCTTAGTATGCCCATTACTATAATGGAAGGTGAAATTATCAGAACAATTCATATTGTAGTTATTATATTCTTAGACAATAACTAGAACACCCAGTAAAAGTCAAACATTCACTACAAAAAGTTATTGCAACAAGCTTAGAGAAAACATCCCTGCTCAAAATGAATAGAATAATTCTACATATTAGCAATAGGTGTCCCAACTCCTACTAGGCAAAATATAAGTGTCCGTTCTACATAGGTACCTCCATTGTCAGCTTCAGAGCAGTTGGCGTAGTGAGAAGTATGTATCAGGGTCCCATCCATTTTTCCTCCAGTTGGCCCATTGTTCTTGCTCTGCTTATGTCTGCCTAACACATCCCCTCAAGGATCTTGGCTCTGAATACTTCAATGGAAAAGTGGCATAGCGTCTCTTCTGAAAATGTTTCATGCTGAGGAGGGATGGGGATTTCTCTCACAGCCGAGAGATTCTTGCTCTCTGTCAGAGGGATGATGCCTTGGCACGGAAGGAGGTGGAAATGGTGTCTAGAGGTGGCATTCTGTAAGTGCAGGTATGGATGGTAACCTGGTGGAGACAAACTGTATTTTAAATTCAGTATTATTGGGTAAAAGTTAGAACAACAAGAATTACAACAAATGGCCTGGTGGAAGGAAAAAGAACAAATTTTGGGATCTCAAGCAGAGCGAGTACATGGACTCAGAGGAGCCCTGCTCCTCCTCACAGAAAGGTCAGATTTTGCCTAGAAAAAGGAGAGAGGGAGCTACATAACCAGACACCCAGAGAAGAGAGATCACAGGGAGACAAAGAAACAGCCCTCAAATGAAAGAAAAGGAGGCATCACCAGAAAAAGAAGTAAACGAAAAGAAAGCAAGCAATATGTCAGAGAAAGAATTCAGAGAAATGGTCATAAGGTGGCTGAAAAGAATGGAGGACAAATTCAACAATATGTGTAAGAACCAAGAGGAAATGAAGAAGAATCAAGAAGACATGAAAAATGACATCACTGCTATAAAGATCTCAATGGAGGGAGGAGGAAGATGGCGACCGGCAGGAAGGTAGGGAGGGAAAGAGTGTGAGAGCGCGAGGGAGTGATAGAGGAGTGTGTGGACATGTGTGGTGTGCGTGTGTATGAGCTAGGGACAGTTAGATTCTGCAGGTCTTCTAAGGGGCTGCTAAACCGGGCAGTCTTAGATGGCGGGGCCCTGCTCCCAGCGCGGACACTCCTGGGCGGCCAGCGCGAGCACAGAGACCACACCATCTTGAGAAACAGAGCTGCTTGAGACTAAGATCCTGGCCTCAGCACCACCCAGTCTGGTCTCAGACACAAACCAGGACCCTGCAGCCACTGGGGACAGAGACCTGCGACCACAGCTACAGACCGAGGGACACCAAGAATCCAGACATCCCAGTGGCAGATCTCTGTGAGTAACAGAGGCCATCCCCCTCCCTGCAGGCTCCAGGGCAGCGCCATAGTAACTGATAGACCCACCCCTTGCCCGGGCCTCAGTGCTGCTACAGGAGTCTTAGCCTGGAAGTGCACGAACACTGGGGGCTTGTTCCCAGCAGCAGGGGCTCTGGGACCACCAAGCACTAGTGACCTGACTGTGTTTCTTATCACTTGCGCCTGGGATCCCTGATTCCCTGTGCATTCACACTAAGAGCCAGTGACTCCAATTCTTGGTGCATGTGAACACAGGGAACCTGATTCTCAATGTGAGGCCACCCGAAACAACAGAGACTCTGATACTGGATTCTTGGGGAACTCTGACTCTTGGCACATGCTAGGGGGCTCTGATTTTGAACACACTCCAGGGGGGTCTCTGTTTCAGCACAGTGCAGGCGGGGTCCCTGATTCTAAGTGCACACACAAGGCCACACTGAGCGCTGGTAAAGCTGACTCTGAGCGAGCCTGGTTCCCACCAACCAAACACAACCACAAATCTTAGTGTCAGAGCTCTTCAGTGACACTAGGGTAGTGCAAAGCTCCCACTGCACATGGCTGAGGCCCACCCAACACGCAACTCGAAGTTTGAACCATCTGAAGATAGTCAGAATGAGGAGACAACACAATCCCAGAGGAAAAAAATGAGGACTCGCCAAGAAAGGAAATTAATGAAATTGAAGCATGCAACATGACAGAAAAAGAATTCATAGTAATGGTTGTACAATTCATTCACTGGATGGATGAGAAAATCAACAACCTATGCAAGAATCAGGAAGAAAGGAAAAATGATATAGCTACAATCAAAAACACCATGGAAGGTTTCAACAGTAGACTAGAAGAAGCAGAGGACCAAATTAGTGAGTTAGAAGATAAAGTGGAGAAACAAGCTCAGTCTGAACAGCAACTGGAGAAAAAAATTAAAAAGCAGTGGGAGAGCCTCAGGGAGCTTTGGGACAACATGAAATGAAGTAACATACGCATAATAGGGCTGCCAGAAGGACAAGAAGAGCAGCAAGGATTAGAAAATCGATTTGAAGAAATAATGACAGAAAACTTCCCAGATATGGGGAAGAAAAAAGTTACACAAGTACAGA
>NW_005371404.1:116961-117436 GCF_000412655.1 Myotis brandtii | reverse complement strand
AAATCCAAGAGGAAGGAACACTTCCAAGCTCATTCTATGAAGCCAGCATCACCCTAATACCAAACCAGATAAAGACAACACAATGAAAGAGAATTATAGGCCAATATCCCTCATGAACATAGATGCCAAAATCCTCAACAAAATTCTAGCAAATCGGATCTAGCAATACATCAGAAAGATCTTACATCATGACCAAGTAGAATTTATACCATGGATGCAAGGATGGTACAATATCCTCAAATCAATAAACGTGATACATCACATAAACAAATTGAGAGATAAAAATCACATGGTCATATCAATTGATGCAGCAAAAGCATTTGACAAAATCCAGCACTCTTTCTTGATAAAAACTCTCAGCAATAGAAGGATCATACCTCAACATAATGAAAGCCATATATGACAAACCCACAGCCAACATCATAATAAATGGTCATAAATTAAAACCATTTCCCCTAAGAACAGGAACAAGACA
>NW_005371404.1:108775-114687 GCF_000412655.1 Myotis brandtii | reverse complement strand
GAAGGAACTGGAGAGCATTATGCTAAGTGAAATAAGCCAGTCAGAGAAAGATAAATACCACATGATCTCACTCATTTGTGGAATATAGATAACAACATAGACTGATGAACAGGGCCAGGTCCTGAGACAGAGAAACAGTGATCAGACTGTCAATTACCGGAGGGAAAGTAGGGGAGGGTGGGGGTAAGGGGAAGAGATAAACCAAAGGACTTGTATGCTTACATATAAGCCAAACCAATGGACACAGACAACAGGCGGATGATAGCATAAGGAAGGCGGGAGGTTGGGGGTTAATGGGGGATGAGGACACATTTGTAATACTTTAAGCAATAAAGAAACTAAAGACAAAAAAAGAACTCAATGGAAAGCATCAACAGTAGACTAGAAGAAGCAGAAGACCACATCAGTGAGCTAGAAGACAAGGTAGGAAAAAATACCCAAGCAGAGCAGCATCTAGGAAAAAAAAACTTAAAAAACAGGAGGAGAGCCCAAGGGAACTTTTAGACAACACAAAACAAAACAACATCTGCATAATAGGGGTACCAGAAGGAGAGGAAACTGAACAAGGAATAGAAAACCTGTTTGTAGAAATAATGACAGAAAACTTCCCTGATATAGGAAAGAAAAAACTCACACAAATCCAAGAAGCTCACAGAGTCTCAAACAAAATGAACCCCAAAAGACCGACGCCAAGGCACATTATAATTAAATTGGCAACAACCAATGACAAAGAATCTTAAAAGTGACCAGAAAAAGGCAGAAAGTTACCTGCAAAGGATCCCCCATCAGACTAGCGACTGATTTCTCAACAGAAACACACCTGGCAAGAAGGGAATGGAATGAAATATACAAAGTCATGCAAATGAAGGGTCTGAATCCAAGAATACTGTACCCAGCAAGGCTATCAATCAAAATTGGGGGTGAATTCAGAAGCTTCACAGACAAAAAATGACTGAGGGAGTTTATTACCACCAAACCAGCAATTCAAGAAATGCTAGAAGGGTCTCCTGTAAAAAGAAGAAATAGGAAACGAAGAAGGAAGACAGGCGTAAAGAATAAAAAATGTGACAAACAAGAACCTATCAATAATTACTTTAAATGTTAATGGATTAAATGCCCCAATCAAAAGACATAAGGTAGCTGAATGGATGAGAAAACACGACCCATATATTTTCTTTCTACAAGAGACCCACCTTAGAACAGGATTCTCACACAGACTGATAATGAAGGGATGGAAAAAAAAATTTCAAGCAAATGGAAATGAGGAAAAAGCGGGGGTAGCAATACTTATATCAGACAAATTAGATCTCAAAGTGAAGGACATAACAAGAGATAAGGAAGGCCACTACAAAATAATAAAGGGAGCAATCCAACAAGAAGAAATGACTCTGGTAAATATATATGCACCCAATACAGGAGCACCCAAATACATTAAAAAAAAAACTTTTGGAGGATATCAAGGAAGAGATTGATAGCAATACAGTCATAGTAGGGGACTTTAATACCCTTCTAACACCACTGGATAAATACTCTAAACAAAAAATCAGCAAAGAAACATCAATCCTAAATGATGCACTAGATCAGACGGAATTAATTGACATCTTCAGAACATTTCACCCCAAAGCCACAGAATATACATTCTTCTCAAGTGCACATGGGTCATTTTCAAAGATAGACCATATATTGTGTCACAGGCAAAGTCTTTTCAAATTCAAGTAGATAGAAATCATATCAATCACCATCTCAGACCACTATGGCATAAAACTAGAAATCAACAACAATAAAAACAATTAAAAAAATCAAACACCTGGAGGCTAAATAACATGCTATTAAACAATGACTGGGTTACCAGAGAGATCAAAGAAGAAATAAAATGCATCATGGCGAGGAAAGGAAGATGGAGGCTGGCAAGAAGGAGGTGAGGGAGAGGATGTGAGTGAGTGAGAGGGTGAAGGGAGAGTGTGTGGATGTGTGTGGTGTGTGTGTGAGTGAGTGAGGGACAGTTAAATCCAACAGGAGTAGCAGGGGATGGCAGACCAGACTCTCCTGGACAGGGAGCACCTACCATCACTGTGGACACTCCCGGAGCTGTAGGACTCAGGCGCGGAGCCCATGCCATCTTAAAGGGGACAGTGGCCTCGTCTAGGAACTCATCAACACCACCACCCAGATAGCCCTTGGACACTGCCGGCAACCTGGCAACCACTCCAGCCAAAATCCTGCAGCCACACTCGCAGACTCACAGATCCTAGGACTTCAACCTCCAAAGGACCACTGCTCCTGCAGCACTAAGTGCAGCTTCCCCTTCTGCAGTGGCAGACCTCTAGGCAACACATTCACACGTTTCCAGTGTACAAGCCTCTGGAGCCCACCACCCCACAGGCAGCCCCTGGGAGCCACAGCAAACACCCACTGAGTGTGATACTGTGCAAATGGGGGTGCACTGTCCCACAGTAAAAATATTGAATTCACTCTTCCTGAAAAACTGCCCACACACACTGTCACACAACTTCAGCGCCAGGGCCCCACAGAGTGAGTCAGAACTCTGAGCCCAAATGCACCAGAGGTATGCATTTCCAGCTGGCAGTGTCCAGAGCCCACCACCCCACAGGCAGCCCCTGGGAGCCGCTGCAAGACCCCCACTTGGTGCAATATTGTACAGACAATGGTGCACTTCCCCACAGTAGAAATTCTGAATTCATTCTCCTGAATAACTGCCAATAGACACTGTCGCAAAACTTCAGTGCCAGGGCCCCTCAAGGTGCATCAGAGCTCCACTCTGCAAACGCACCAGACACACATTTCCAGCTGGCGGGTGTCCGGAGCCCACCACCCAACAGGAAGCCCCTGGGAGCCACCCACTCGGTGCGATATTGTACAGACAGTGGTGTAGTGTCTCACAGTAGAAATTTTAAATTCACTCTCCTGAATAACTGCCAATAGACACTGTCGCACAACTTCAGCGCCAGGACCCCTCAGAGTGCGTCTGGGCTACGCGCTGCAGATGTGCAGCCACAGAAGCACGTTTCTAGCAGGCAGGCATCTGGAGCACACCACCCCAAAGGCAGTCCCTGGGAGCCGCTGGGAGCCCCCCAATTGGTGCGATATTGTACAGACAGTGGTGCACTGCCCCACAGTAGAAATTCTGAATTCACTCTCCTGAATAACTGCCAATAGACACTGCCGAACAACTTCAGCGCCAAGGCCCCTCAGGGTGCATCAGAGCTCCATGCTGCAAATGCGCAGCCAGAGAAGCGCGTTTCTAGCAGGCAGGAATCTGGAGCTCACCACCCCACAGGCAGATCTCAGGAGCCACTGCAAGACTCACTGGGTGTGATATTGTGCAAACGGGGGCCACTGCCCCACAGCAGAAATTCTAGATTGACTCTTCCTGAATAACCGCCCACAGACACTGTCACACAACTTCAGTGCCAGGGACCATCAGAGAATATCAGAGCTCTGCATCGCAAAGGCCTCCTGAGACCACTGCTCCACAGGTGTGCTCTTATCCAAACAAGGGTGCACTGAATCAGCAGTAGAAATTCTGAATACCCTCAACCTGGATACCTGGATACAGATTCCTCAATCACTTGGCTTCAACCAGGGCCCTTCAGTGTGCGCCAGGGCGCTGCTCTGGCAAGCACACCATGGGTGTCCCTGTGAGCTGCCACTGGGACAATGTGTATCCAACCACAGGCCCCCAGCAAAACGTGAGTCTTTTCACCCTATAGCTACAGAGCTCAGGACACAACAGTCATGCCTTTCCAGTGTGCAGGACTCCTGAGCCCCACCACCCCGACAGGCAGCTCCTGGGTACCTCCGTGAGCCCTTGCTGGGCACGTGCGATTTCAACCAAGGATGCAAGGCAGCAAAAATTGGAACATCTCCCTCCCTGGCTGCTGACATCTGGACACCACAGTTGCACCTTTCCAGCTCGCAGGCCTACATCAAAAAAAAACAAATAACTCAAGTATGGAGCTACACTAGATTAACAAGCTCAGGAGATCCGAGAGATCACACCAACAGCATCATCCTCAAAAGAGCCAGGGTAGCAAAACAGTCAGATCTAGGACACAGAAACAATTAGAACATTAACGCAAAACGTGGGGAGACAAAAAAGCAATCCCCAAAGGAAAGAACAAAAGGAATCACCAGAAAGGGAGATAAATGAAACTGAGGCAAGTAACTTCTCAAAGAAAGAATTCAGAGTAAATGTTATAAGAATGCACAAACAGCTGGATGACAAAAACACACAAGTCAATGACAAATACACAAAACCCAATGAGAATTATCAGGAGCTGAATGAGAATGTCACCAATATGAAAAGGAACCAAGAAGAAATGAACAATGACATAGCTGCAATAAAGAATACAATGGAAGGTTTAAATACTAGACTAGAAGAGGCTGAGGACCGCATCAGTGAGCTAGAAGACAAGGTAGGAAAAAACGAAAACACAGCAGCAACTGAAAAGAAAAATTAAAAAGCAAGAGGAGAGCCTAAGGGGGCTTTGGGACAAGACAAAATGAAACAATATTCCCATAATAGGGGTACCAGAAGGAGAGGTAGAGAAGCAAGGAATAGGAAACCTCTTCAGAGTAATAATGACAGAAAACTTCCCCAATATTGGAAAGACAAAAGCTACACAAATCCAAGAAGCACATAGAGTCCCAAACAAGATGAAACCAAAAAGACCAACAAAAAGACACATTATAATTAAATTGGAAAGCATCAATGACAAAGTATGAATCTTAAAATCTGCCATAGACAAAAAGTTACATACAAGGGATCTCCCATTAGAATATCGATGGATTTCTCAACAGAAACACACCAGGCTAGAAGGGAATGGAATGAAATATACAAAGCGATGCAAACCAAGGAACTGAATCCCAGAATACTAAACCCAGCAAGGCTATCATTCAAAATTGAAGGTGGAATCAGGAGCTTCACAGGCAAAAAAGGACTAAGAGTTTATTACCACCAAGCCAGCAATGCAAGAAATGCTAAAGGAACTGCTGTAAAAAGAAGACACAGAAAGGCAAGAAGAAACACAAACATTAAGAATAAAAATGATGACAAACAAGAATTTATCAATAATAACATTAAATGTACATAGAGTAAATGCTCCAATCAAAAGACACAGGGTAGCAGAATGAGTAAGAAAACATGAACCATATATTTTCTTTCTACAAGAGACCCACCTCAGAACAAAGGATTTACAAACATTGACAGTGAAGGGATGGAAAAAATTTTTCAGGCAAATGGAAATGAGAAAAAAGTTTGGGTTGCAATACTTATATTTTACAAAATAGACCTTAAAGTAAAGGCCATAACAAGAGACAAGAAAGGCCACTACATAATACTAAAGGGAGAAATCCAAAAAGAACATATAACTCTGGTAAACATATATGCAACCAATACAGGAGCACCCCAAATACATAAAACAACTTCTGGAAGATATCAAGGGAGAGATCGATAGCAATACAGTCATAGTAGGGGACTTCAATACCCCACTGACACCACTGAATAAATCCACTAAACAAAAAATCAGCAAGAAAACAGCAATCCTAAATGACTCACTATATCAGATGGACATAATTGACATTTTCAGAATATTTCAGCCCAAAGATGCATAATATACATTATTCTCCATTTCACATGGGACATTTTAAAAGATAGACCACATATTAGGACACAGGCATAGTCTCTTCAAATTCAAGAAGACGGAAATCATAACAAGCATCTTCTCAGATCACAACTGGCATAATACTAGAAACCAACTACAATAGAAAAAATCAAACACTTGGAGGCTAAATAGCATGCTATTAAACAATGATTGGGTTACCAAAGAGATCAAAGAAGAAATAAAAAGCATCCTGGAAACAAATGACAATGAAAACACAACAATCCAAAA
>NW_005371404.1:105849-107507 GCF_000412655.1 Myotis brandtii | reverse complement strand
CCCAGGTTCGATTCCGGTCAAGGGCATGTACTTGGGTTGCGGGCACATACCCAGTGGGAGATGTGCAGGAGGCAGCTGATCTATGTTTCTCTCTCATCGATGTTTCTAACTCTCTATCTCTCTCCCTTCCTCTCTGTAAAAAATCAATAAAATATTTAAAAAAAAACAATCCCATTTACTATTGCACACAAAAATTAAGATACCTAGGAATAAACTTAACTAAGGAGGTAAAAGACCTATACTCAGAAAACTACAGAACATTGAAAAAAGAGATAGAGGAAGACATAAACAGATGGAAGTACGTACCATGTTCATGGATTGGTAGAATCAACATCATCAAAATGTCCATACTACCCAAAGCAATCTATAAATTCAGTGCACTCCCCATTAAAATACCAATGGCATATTTCACATACCTAGAAGGAACTCTCCAAAAATTCATCTGGAATAAAAAAAAGACCCTGAATATCTGCAGCAATACTAGGAAAGAAGAACAAAGTAGGAGGGATCTCAATTCCAAATATCAAGTTGTATTACAAAGCCACTTTTCTCAAAATTTCCTGGTACCGGCACAAAAACAGACATATAGACAGATGGAATAGAATAGAGAACCCTGAAATCAACGCGAAACATTATGCTCAATTGAAATGTGACAAAGGAGGGAAGAACATACAATGGAGTCATGACAGTCACTTCAATCAATGGTGTTGAGAAAATTGGACAGATACATGCAAAACAATGAATCTAGACCACCAACTTACACCATTCACAAAAATAAACTCAAAATGGATAAAGGACTTAAATGTAAGATGGGAAACTATTAATATACTCAGGAATCCAAAGGCAACAAAATCTCAGACATATGCAAAAGCAATTTCTTCACTGATATAGCTCTTAGGGCATTGGAAACTAAAGAGAAAATAAACAAATGGGACTACATCAAAATAAAAAGCTTTTGTACATCAAAAGACACAATAAACAAAACAATAAGAATGCCCACTGCATAGGAGAACATATTTGCCAATGTTATCACTGATAAGGGTTTAATCTCCAACATTTATAGGGAACTCATAAAACTTAACAAAAGGAAGATAAAAAATCCAATCAAAAAATGGGAAAAGGACCTAAATAGACACCTTTCAAAAAATGACATTCAGAAAGCCAAGAGATAAATGAAAACATGATCAAAGTCACTAATCGTCTGAGAGATGCAAATCAAAACAACAATGAGGTACCATTTCACACCTGTCAGAATGGCTATCATCAACAAATCAACTAACAACAAGTGCTGGAGAGGATGCAGAGAAAAAGGAACCCTCCTGCACTGCAGGTGGGAATGCAGACTGGTGCAGCCACTATGGAAGATGGTATAGCGTTTCCTCAAAAAATTAAAAATGGAACTCCCATTTGACCCAGTAATCCCACTTCTAGGAATATATACCAAAAAACCAGAAACACAAATCAGAAAGGATATATGCATCTATATGTTCATAGCAGCACAACTTACCACAGCTAAGGTTTAGAAACAGACTACATGCCCATCAACAGATGAATGGATTAGAAAACTGTGGTACATCTACACAATGGAATACTATGCTGCTGTAAAAAATAAGGAATTCTTACCATTTGCCACAGCATGGATGGAACTGGAGAGCATT
>NW_005371404.1:101719-103705 GCF_000412655.1 Myotis brandtii | reverse complement strand
AAAGACCCTGAATAGCCACAGCTATCCTGAGAAAGAAGAACAAAGTTGGAGGGATCACAATACCAGACATCAAACTATATTACCAAGCCACAGTTCTCAAAATTGCCTAGTACTGGCACAAGAACAGACATACAGACCATAGGAACAGAATAGAGGACCTAGAAATTGACCCAAGACATTATACTCAATGAATATTCAACAAAGGAGGCAAGAACAGAAAATGAAGTCAAAACAGCCTCTTTAATGAATGGTGTTGGGAAATTTGGTCAGATACATCAAAAAAATAAAATGAACCTAGATCACCAACTTACACTATACACAAAAACAAACTCAAAATGGCTAAAGGATTTGAATGTAAGATGGGAAAATGGGAAACCATAAAAATCCTACAAGACTCCATAGGCAGAAAAATTGCAGACATATGTTGTAGCAATATCTTTACAGACACAGATCCTAGGGCAAGAGGGACTAAGGAGAAAATAAACAAATGGGATTACATCAAAATAAAAAGCTTCTGCAAGCAAAAGAAACCATCAACAAAACAACAAGATGCCCACACATGGGAGAACATATTTGCCAATGTTATCTCCAATAAGGGTTTAATCTCCGACATTTACAGGGAACTCATAGAACTCAACAAAAGGAAAATAAACAATCTAATAAAAAAATGCGAAAAGGACCTAAATAGAATCTTTTTGAAAGAGGACACTCATAAAGCCAAGAGACACATGAAAACATGCTCAAAGTCACTAATCATCTGAGAGATGTGAATCAAAATGACAATCAGGTACCACCTCACACCTCTAAGAATGGCTATCATTAACAAATCAACAAATGACAAGTGCTGGAGTGGATGCGGAGTAAAAGGAACCCTCCTTCACTACTGGTGGGAATGTAGACTGGTGCAGCCATTGTGGAAAACAGTATGGTGGACGGGAGGAAGAAAATGGCAGAGGAATAAACGGAAGTGTCCCGTGCCTTGTCCTGGACCAGATAAGGGTGAGCAGCTGAAATGGGTAACATACAGCCCTAATAAGCAGAAGATATTCAGTTGGGAGACAGTTTGCAGCCGGGAAAGACAGTGGACTCCCAGAGAAAGGAGACGGTTGGAGATTGCAGCTGAAATCTCTCCCGGAGCGCTGGCTCAGCCGCGGAGAATGCGCCATCTTGAGTGGCTGTTATTGGGAGCATATACATCCAAAGACCCGGCATCCATGGCATCCAGAGATCAGCTACTAACCCGGAAACAACGGACCCCAAGCAGCACGACTACGTGAACTTAGAGGAACCCTGCTTCTCCTCATGGAAAGGTCAGATTTCCCCTAAAGGTGTGGTTTGCAATTCAGGTTGGAGAGAAGAACGCGCTCGTGGGGGGAAATCTGAGCCCCACAAAGTCCACAGCCATTGGGGCCAGCGTGATCCGCGAGTGTGGAAGGGCTCCCGCAGGGCTGCTGGCAAAAGGAATGTTAAAAATAAGCCCATAGCTGGACTGGGTGCAAAAAAGCAGCCTTGGATTTTGCCAGTGAGCCGGCTGCTTAGCACTGGTAAAGAGAGGGTGCGCGGAAGGGACTGCGCACAGAGCTGAATGGTGGGGGGTTGTGAATTCGCGCAACTTCTCAGGATCTTGTTCTCTCTCTTCCCATTAAATCTTTGCGTTTGATTATTAAACCCAGTACATGGGATTTCCCAGCTGGGGTCACTCGCAGAGACTGCTGGGGAAAGTTGTTTTTGTGGAACCTGAGAAACATAGCGGGAGTAATGATTAAAGAACAGGTTCTAGGACAATGGACTCTCCCAAACCAGTTTTAAGTGCGATAGAGAAAATAAACCCAATTGCTGGATAGAGAGGACTTATAGCCTCGGAGGTCAATCCAGAAACACTGCCACCCAGGGGCTGATCCACGAACTGACTCTTCTGTAATCACAAATAAAGGCAGTCTGGGAAACAAATACGGCCTGCCTTAAAATCAGGACTGTGGTTTACAA
>NW_005371404.1:99029-99382 GCF_000412655.1 Myotis brandtii | reverse complement strand
GTCTACAGGAAACCCACCTCAGAAAAAAAGACGCACACAGACTGATGGTGAAGGGATGGAAAAAGGTTTTTCAGGCGAATGTAAGAGGAAAAAAAGCCGGGGGAGCAATACTTATATCTGACAAATTAGATCTCAAAGTGAAGGACATAAAAAGAGATAAAGAAGGCCACATCATAATACTAAAGGGAGCAATACAACAAGAAAAAATAACTCTGGTAAACATACGCACCCAATATAGGAACACCCAAATACGTAAGAAATCTTCTGGAAGAGATCAAGGGAGAGATTGACAGCAACACAATCATAGTAGGGGACTTTAACACCCCACTATCACCACTGGACAAATACTCTAA
>NW_005371404.1:87905-95063 GCF_000412655.1 Myotis brandtii | reverse complement strand
GGAGGTGGGGAGAGTGGATGGGGCAGTGGGGTAGGGGAGGGCGGGGGAAGGTCAAGGGGGGGAAAAAAAGGAGACATATGAACTACTATCTGTAATACTTTAAACAATAAATTAAAATTAAAAAATACAAAAAAACATATTTCAATTCTAATAATTCCCTATTAAAAGACAATTTTTCCCCTTAAATCACCTTCATTTTAATTAAAGTACCAAATTAAGGCCATTTTACTTACTGTATTAAGTCTAGTTACAATTTGGCCTGATTGTTTGCATGAACACAATAAGAATAACAGTTGATCACAGGCTTTTAAAAAAAATGCTCTGCTGCAATCTCTTGATCAAGCTTTAATTAGCCCCACACGGCAAAGAAGCTGAGCCACCTAGCTGCCATCAGGCTTGCCTGCAATAATACCTGTAAACTTGGGTGAATTCCTCAAGTTCGGAGGCTCCCAATGATGTCTTGAGTTTCCTTCCTTGCCATCTTTCAGGTAAGTAACTTTCTTTCATTACCTGGAAAGACTGCCATTAACCACGTGACCAAGCAATGTACCAGGCTTTTCTCTAAGGAGCTCTTGTTAGCTTCATTCCTTAAAGCTTTCTGGTGACAACCAGAGTCCAGGCATGTTAGACATGACATTCCAAAGTATTGGTTAATAAAAACACAATTGGAAATTGGTCTTATTGAATTCATGCCATGACTGACTCATTAATAATTGCTAAATTCTGGAGAGATCAGGTAGGGAGAAAAATATAATTTACCAAATTTCTTTAAAAATGCTTCCTTATATCTGAAAACCAAAAAGTTTAAGAGTCAGCAATACTTTCAACAAAAGTTACAAAAACTATATAATTATTTGCAGTTCATTCAGTCCCATAATCAAATTTTGTTTCTCCTGATTTTTCCTGCCAGTACTTCTATAAATTTAGATACTCTATAACAAGCATGTCAAACTCAAGGCTAACACGGGCCAAATAAACAAGGTTTAAGTTTATGTGGGCCACAAAAAAACAAAAGCTTTAATTTTCTTAGAAGCATAGGTTTATTTTGATAGAGACATGCTGAATACAAAGGGCTGAAATAAATGAGTAATCAGTAACATAAAATAGTAGAACATTTTAATAAAAATTAATATTTTTTCTTGAACATTAACTTATCAGACACTGAATAACTGCACAAGTTAATAAGCGTAACACAAATAAACCTATTTTTCTTGTTCTCTGAAAGCAAAATATTTCCTGTTATGCACACCAACAAGCCAATACAAGACTAATAACATGGCAATTGGCTGCTAAAATAGTCAATGCTAGTATTAGTGGAGAGAAATGGTGCGCCTGCACATAAGGCATGTAAGGGAAATGAATGAAACAGGATTATAGTAATCAGTCATTAGTGAACATTGTAGCTTATTATTAATAATTATGTATAACAGGATATTGTAAAAATTAAGTTACAAAATTTTTATTAAAACATTTCTTACATAGCCCTAACCAGTTTGGCTCAGTGGATAGAGCGTCGGCCTGCGGACTGAAAGGTCCCAGGTTCGATTCAGGTCAAGGGCATGTACCTTGGTTGCGGGCACATCCCCAGTAGGGATTGTGCAGGAGACAGCTGATCGATGTTTCTCTCTCATCGATGTTTCTAACTCTCTATCCCTCTCCCCTCCTCTCTGTAAAAATCACTAAAATATATTTAAAAAAGAAAAAAAACATTTCTTACATAACATTATATTGACTGGGCCACAAAAATATTCATTGTGGGCCACATGCAACCCAAGGGCCATGAGTTTTACATGTTTGCTCTATAGGGTTTTAATAATTTTAATCCAGTTTAAAGAAGATGATTTGAAAATGTCAGAGTCATTTCCATGGATCCACCAGAAGATGTAACATTTTTCCAAATGCATTATAGCAAAACAGTGATTGACTCTAAATGACAAAAGAAATTTAAAATGACACAGTTGTGGATTTGATTATAATGGAAATGACTTGGAATCTTGTCCTTTCTGCAAAACACAATATTATAGCTAATAATAATTAGTTATAAATATAAGCATATCAGAATCTAGTTTAATAATATGCATATATAAATTGAATATAGTTATTTCTTTATTTGACAAAGCTTCCCATGTACATTAAGTATAAAATTTTCCTTCATAAAGAGAGAAAACAAATCCTTGAGGCATTCCAGGGCCTATTGGAAAAGCCAATTCTATGTACAAGAAGAGTTTCTTAAAATTCAAACCCTAGGAAGGTTGTCAAAACTTATTTTACCAAAAATTATATACCATCATTATTGTTATGAAACAGTATTAGATAAACTATTCATTCATTCAAAGTGACAAAAGGGTACTAAACACAAACATAGGCTAGCAAAGCTCCAGTTTCCACAATTAAGATCACTTTTTTTAAACTAATTAAGTGCCTGATTAAAATAGCACAATATAGTAATTATTTCAATAATTTATAGAATTTTTGCTTCCTAGGCAAATACAGAAAAAAACCTTTTTTTCCTTTTAACAGATTGGAAAAGTACTAAACAAATTCTGTATTAGCTTACTTTAGATTCATTTATCTAATTAAATTTGTTATTTAGATTACCTCTAATTTCCTTTTAAGATTTCTCTTCACAGTCATTCTATAATTTTCACAAATCTTCTTATTCATTTAGCTTTAGAAGAACTTAATTTCCCTTTTCCTTCAAAAATGCATCTCCATACCTCATTCCTTTTATTACCAAAACCATATAATTACTTTCTAGTTAGTTAGAATTTAACTCTTAGAAACTTTAAATTTTAGGTGACAAGTATTTACTATTTCTCAGATTAGCAATATATTCACATTTTTAAGAGATATACTGCACATAAAATACAAGACATATTCATTAATAGCTTCAAATCTATCTTCTAGATTTTCTGTAATAATAATCCAAAAGTAGACAAACTCAGATTAATTAATATTTCAGGATCCTGTTATTTCAAAATACTTACATATTTAATAACTTATACTATTTAACCCAGCAAACTCCAAAGTTTTAAGTTTCCAAAGACTTTGGAAAACTATGTTTAGGCATATAATTATCACTGAAAACCTTTATCTAAATTCTTCATTTTAGTTACATCCATTTATTATGTCTTAACAATTTTGAGATTTTAAAGTCAATTATTATTACCCAAGGCATTTTCTTGGCAAATTTTGTAACAGGGATAACTCATCTGCCTTCAGTGGCTTTAATGTGAAAGTACTATTTTATTTTGTTTTATTTTATTTTATTTTATTTTTACAAAAATGGGAGTGGCCCCCACTGTTATTCCTGCAGCCTGGAGGGGACTTCTGTAGATCTGGTTCTCCTAGGAGAAATACTTTTTCTTTCTGAGTAGACTGTAACAACATGAAATCTTTCATATAAGAAAAGATCTTTAAAAGAAAGAAAGAAAGAAAGAAAGAAAGAAAAGAAAGAAAGAAAGAAAGAAAGAAAGAAAAGAAACAAATAAGCAAACAGAAACCCCTACAGTGAATAAATGAGTACTCTCAAAACAATGGACTGGGACATTAGCCTTAGAATCTTATCTCCCACTAACCCAGCACAGCAAATGACTTTTGGTTTTGAGTGGCACGAAGCCCACACAGCAGAGACAAAGGATTCCCTATGTTTGTAAAATGGCAAAGAGCAAACTAAGTCCCCAAAAGATAGAAAGCAAGCAAAGAACGTCAATAACCAAAGTTACATTACATACAGACAAGAACTTTCACTAGCTAAGAGTTCCCAGTGGCTGATGCCTTGAAGTTCCTGCAATCCCTGCCACAAGCAGCTGGGTCCCCCAAAGTGGGAAGTGCCCCATGCTTAAACAAATTAAACCAAACAACAATCAACAGAGACACTTTTATATACAATATTTACAGGCGCACACAACCTATAAACAAGAGCTTGTCTGTCCAGCCACAAACACCACAGAATGCCCTGCGTAAAAAAATACCCACCACAGTAGAGCAATGTCTCTAGTAGTAAGGATGATAAGAAGGTAGATGTTTAGTAATTAGAACTTTGCCTTGACCTACATATATGTAATAAAACATTTCTGGTGACAATTCTTATTATGGACAAGGCACAAAATTCCTGGCAGCACTGCAAATAAGAGTCCAGGCCTCAACCTTGGGAACCCCAGTCCAGGCAGTAAGCAGGATCCTGGGTACTCACCCCAGAGGAGTCCTTCGCTTTACATCCCTTTTGTGGTTGCCATAATATATAACCGGACAAACAATGGGTCTGTGCTGCCTGTCACTACTTGAGCCAATTAAGCGGAGACAGGGTTGAATCACTATCAGTGTTTATTCTAATACTGTCGGCAGTATGGGAGAGCAGGTCATCCACAAAAATCTGCTCTGCATCCCACCATATGCCAGATGCTTATATTGCGTAAAAGGACAAAATATTACATGGGGAAATAGCCAAAGGATATGCCAAATGGGTGGTTACTGGTAACAGGTAAACAGAGGGCTGGCGATCTTCAAAGGGCTTAGTGATATGCAAAAGGGCTGTATTTCCAGGTGAGCTCCCAGGTTCCAAGTGCAGCTGCCAGCCAGGTTAGAATGTACCTTCTTTAATCAGAACAAAACAATCATGGTTAACAGAGCATCATTAAGATTTCTTACAAATCTAGCTGTTTCCCCAACATTCTATTTCTGCCCCTATTACTTTCTTCCATGATCTCTCTCTCAACTTCTCACAGTGTTTACTTTTATTTAATGTCCAAGTAAAGGGAAACTAAAATATTTAAATTTTAGCCTGAAATTTACCATTTGTCTTTATATTATGCAATGCTAATATAAAATGAAAATATCAGAGCATTAACTTACTAGTATGTGGGGAAGGAAGAAAGTTTCCTCTACCCTTGTAGGTTCTTATGACTGGACTAATAATTAAATCAACATGAGGCAGATTAACAAGAGAAAATAATCAACTTTTATTAAATATTCACATGTGAGAAGGCCCATATACATGAGAGATTCAGAGACCACACATATATGAGAGGTTCATAAACAGAAAGATAAACAGAGGTATATAAGGGATACTGAGCCAGGGGATGAGCTAAGATGCCTTGGAGCTTCAGAGGAGAGAAAGGTCATTTAAGGATGATAAGAAGGCAGATGTTCAGTAATTAGAACTTTGCCTTGACCTACATCTATATATATAAAGAGGTAATATGCAAATTAGGCTGGGTCATGAAGAGGTTGAGCGAGCAGGTGAGTCCCTGAGCAGAGACGGAGACATAGACAAGGGGGTCAGCCCCCCAGAACAGGAGCGGACATGGACAGGGACATGGACAGGGACACGGGGGGCTGCAGCGCAGGCTGGGAGAGGAGAGGGCGAACCCACCCGAAGCCTCCATGGCCGAGCACCGGCCCGGAGTAAAACGTTGACAGCAAGTCCTTTCAGTATAATTGGGGCATTGGAGGCCCACAGAATGATCATTTTCTTTTCTATGAAACACATAACTCTGACACACTATTTACAATTAAATAAGTTCCATATATTTTGACATGTTACAGCCCTGAAAAGTTACATATAATGATCAGCAAAGTGAGAAGATGAAAAGAATTTTTAGGCTTTTAAAGATGTAACTAATTTCTGTCTAGATTCTAGAAGACAAACCAATTCAAAAAGTGATGGTTTTATTGTCCTATAGGCCATTAGCCAGATTGTATCTAATTTAGCAGTTTTACTTCAGGCTTTCATCTTTGGCAATCTCCTTTGAACAGCATTATCATCCTGCCAGACCCTTCACTGAGTTAAACAGAATTTTTGCATCTGCTATTATGTATTTGAATAAGAATTATGTATTTAACACATGCAAAATTTTGTTTTGACACAATAAAACAGATCATTTGATTCTTCCCTGGAACACAGAAAAGCACAAACTTGAATCATTGGTGTGGCTTCTGCTAATTTTCCAAATATTGTTAATAAAATTCATGTAGGGATCTTCACAGAGCCAAGAATTCTTTCTTTCAGGCCTACATATTCAGTATCTCCAAGGAGGAGGCCTGTTATTCTGTGTTTTATTTATTTATTTTTTTATAATACTCACCAGAGGATATTTTTTCACTGCTTTTTAGAGAGAGTGGACCAGAGGGAGAGGGAGAAAAAGAGGGAGAGGGAGAGGGAGAAGGAGAGGGAGAAGGAGAGGGAGAGGGAGAAGGAGAGGTATGATTGACAGGTTAAAATTTATATATATTTAAGGTGTACAGAATACATATGCATTGTGAAAAAATATCACAATTAAGGTAAAAAATATATAATTAAAAGGTTGGACCCTTTAAAAAACATCTCCCCATTTTCTCCACCCAGCCCCTGTTAACCACCATTCCAACTGCCACTATGAGTTGACTTTTTTATTTCATATATGTGAGTTCATGCAAAACTTGTCTTCTTGGAATTGTGTGTACACAACTATTCCTGGACAGGAAGGTAATAGTGGCAGATGTACTTGAACATGTGAAATCTTTCATTGCATTTAGGTATTGAATGTTCTGATCATTTTTCCAAATATATATGAACCGATTCTTTCATGAATTTCTAGATGTCAGGGCATTATTTTTTACTTGTATGACATTTTATCCATTTACCCAGTGGTCGGCAAACTGTGGTTCGAGAGCCACATGCGGCTCTTTGGCCCCTTGAGGGTGGCTCTTCCACAAAATACCGACTTCTGTACATGGGCCACGAAGTTTCAATTGCACTGTACGTGTGCGCCCGATGTGGTATTTTGTGGAAGAGCCACACTCAAGGGGCCAAAGAGCCACATGTGGCTCACAAGCCGCAGTTTGCCGATCACTGTGTAACTAGACAAATCCACTCCTTTCTCCTCCAGCTTTGTTGAGAAAATTGACGTTTAACATTGTATAGATTTAAAGTGTACAATCTGAAAATTATATATATAATCTACACTAATAAAAGAGAAACATGGTAATTGGCGTACGACCGCTACCCTTCCCATTGGCTAATCAGCATATCCTTATGCAAATTAACTGTCAGCCAAGATGGCGGCCGGCAGCCAGGCAGCTGGAAGCGAACATGAGGCTTCCTTGCTTCAGTGACTGCAGACTCCAACGTTCCCCGCCTCACTTGCCGGCCTCTGAGTTGCAACTCTAAGCAACTAT
>NW_005371404.1:68669-84119 GCF_000412655.1 Myotis brandtii | reverse complement strand
CGAGAACTGGGGGTGGGGTGGGGCAGGAACTGGGGGCAGGGTGGGCGCAGGCTTGCTTTTGGGCCAAGGCGGGAGCAGGAGTCCCGGCCTCTCAAGTGTGCAGGCCGTGGCGAGGCCCGGTCAGTGCCGGGAGCTTCACCAAACCGCCTCATTGGGGTACCCAGCAGTGCGGTGCTTCTCCACTGAGGTGGCGCCGCCCCTCCACCCCCGCTTCAGGGCTGGGAGTCTGCGCCCCTCCTGTCGGGCTTCCTTCCACGCCTGCAGTCATCGCCTCTTGTTTCCCGCCTATTGGGGCCACTACAGAACCTCGCTCTCCACGGGTGAGGCAGATGCCCGCCCGCCAGCACCCTGCCCAGGCCTGAGCCCCCTCCAGTGCACCCCACCTTGGTGCCACTCTGCGCCCCTTGGGCCACCCACCTCCTGGCCAGCTGCTTTACCGAAGCCTTGGCGCTTGCCCAGGATCTGCCCATCAGGAGGAGGCCTGTCCGCGCGCCTGCAGACCCCATGGCGGTGGCTCCTGGTGGCCACTTTGCTGAAGGTTCCTCTACCTTCAGGATCTCTCCTCAGACCCCCAGGAGCTTGCCTCCCATGGCCGCAGCCCCCGCTTTACTCGGCTCTCCCGCCACCCACCTGTCAGGATGCTGCCTGGGTGCCTTGCTGCGGGCAGTGTGGTTCTGGGGCAGGGGCTGGGGTGTGGGGAGCAGCTCCAGTAAAGTTTAGTAACCCCCAGGCCCCCAGCCCCTCCTTGAGCGGAGCCCAGGGCAGGCTGGGGGCCTGGGTCCAAACACTGCAGCTGCGGAGGCAGCAGTGGCAGAGAGGCGAGGCTGCATCGGCCTGCCGGAGTGGGCTGGTCATGCCTTCCTGCTCGCCCCCCGTGGCCTGACCCGGCCCGGTCAGGTCCACACTGCCACAATCGGCCTACAGGAGTGGGTGGATTGTGCCTCACTGCTCGGCCCTGCGACTCCCGGCCGGGTCTACAATAGGCTCGCTAGAGTGGCTTGGGGCTTCTGGGTGCTGGGCTCCCCTGAGTGTTTGTGTCTCCAATCCAGCCCCCAGCAGCCCCAGCACCGAGGTGGCAGGGCTTGGGGCTGCTGGGGCCTGACGCGAGACATAAACACACAGAACTTCCCTTAGGCTTTGCTGCTGGGAGCCATCGAGCCTACGTATGTTTGCAGCTTGGAGCCTACGTATGCAAATTAACTGCCATCTTTGTTGGCGGTTAATTTGCATATCGTGCTGATTAGCCAATGGAAGGTGTAGCGAAGGTACGGTCAATTACCCTGTTTGTCTATTATTAGATTAGATATATGTATTATTATATATAGACATATATAACCTATCTAATAATAGACAAACATTGTAATTGAACATACCTTCACTACGCCTCCCATTGGCTAATCAGCATGATATGCAAATCAACTGCCAACAAAGATGGCGGCTAATTTGCATACGTAGGAGCGATGCAGAGCAGCGAAGGTGTTGAAGGCGGCTCCGGCCAGAGCAGCAAAGGCCGTGAAGGTGGCTCCAGCCGTAGCGAAGGCCTGGGTGCCGGGTGCCGGAGGAAAACCGGTGCCAGCAGCCAGGGGAAGGGAAGGCCTATTGCATGAACCTTTTTGTGCAACATGTCTCTAGTATATATATAAATGATTACCACAGTGAGGTTAGTTAATATACTCATGATGTCACAGTTACTTTTGTGTTTTTGTGTTGAGAAATTTAAGATCTACTATCTTACTAGTAGTAACTGTCAAGTATAAAATATGTTATTACTAACTACTAGAGGCCCAGTGCACAAAAATTTGTGCACTCAGGGGGGGTCCCTCAGCCCAGCCTGTGCCTTCTTGCAGTCTGGGACCCCTCGGGGTATGACCACCTGCTGGCTTAGGCCCGCTCCCGGGGGATTGGGACTAAGCTGGTAGTCAGACATCCCTCTGGCAGCCCGGGAGCCCTCGAGGGATGTCCACTTGCCAGCTGGGAGCAGGCCTAAGGTGCAGTCAGACATCCTTAGTGCTGCTGAGGAGGTGGGAGAGGGTCCCACCACCACTGCTGTACTGGCAGTCGTCAGCCTGGCTTGTGGCTGAGCAAAGCTCCCCCTGTGGGAGCGCACTGACCACCAGGGGGCAGCTCCTGCATTGAGCTTCTGCCCCCTGGTGGTCAGTGTGTGTCAGAGTGATCAGTCACTCCCAGTCATTCTGCTGTTAGGTTCAATTTGCATATTATCCTTTAGGATAGAGGCCTGGTGCATGGGTGGGGGCCAGCTGGTTTGCCCTGAATGGTGTCCCGGATCAGGGTGGGTGTCCCGCTGGGGTGCCTGGCCAGCCTTGGAGGGGGGCTGATGGCTGTTTGCAGGCTGGCAAGCCCCCCAGCGGGAACCCTCAGCTCATGAGGTTGTGGCCAGCCTGGGTGAGGGGCTGATGGCTGTTTACAGGCTGTCCACAGCCCCTTAAGGTTGGGGGTCCCCGCTGGGGTGCCTGGACAGCCTGGGTGAGGGGCCGATGGCTGTTTGCAGGCTGGCCAAAGCCCATTCAGGGTGGTGGTCCCCACTGGGATGCCTGGCCAGCCTGGGTGAGGGGCTGAGGGCTGTCTTCAGGCTGGCCAAGCCCCCTGGCGCACACCCCCTTCACAGTGGGAGGTCCTGCTGGGGTGCCTGGCTAGCTTGGGTGAGGGGCTGGTGGCTGTTTTCAGACTGGCCATGGCCTCCAGCCACTCAAGCTCCCAGTGGAGGTTGGCTGAAAGCAGGTATCTGGGATTTATTTATCTTCTATAATTGAAACTTTGTTGCCTTGAGCGGAGGCCACAGCCGGCCAGGGCAGGTGGGAAGCTTGGCTTCCTCCATCGCTGGGGCAACCAAGCCTCCTCCAGCTTGCTCCAGCTCCATGGCTGCTGGCCGCCATCTTGGTTGGGTTAATTTGCATATAGTCGCTCTGATTGGCTGGTGGGCATTGCTTGGGGATAGCGGAGGTGCAGTCAATTTGCATGTTTCTCTTTTATTAGATTAGATAGTCACCATGCTGTACATTAGGTTTCCAGAATTAGTCATCTTATAACTGAAAGTTTGTACAATTTGAAAAACCACTTATTTTCTCCAGCTCTGCCTTAAACTCTGGTAACCACCATTCTACACTCTGTTTCTATGAGTTCAGTATTGTTTTTGTTTTTCTTTTTAGATTCCACATATAAGAGACATCATAGAATATTTGCCCTTGTGGGGCAAATTTTATTTAAAATTTGGGCTTATTTTATTTAAATTTTTCTAGGTTCATGGATATCATAAATGGCAGAATTTCCTTTTTAGGCTGCATATATATTTATCCATCAGTGAGCACTTCTATCATCTTGACTACTGTGACTTTTGCTGAAGTAAACAAGAAAATGCATACCTTTTGGCTATAGGGATTTTATTCCCCCATTTTTTAGAGGGAGGGAGAGGAGAGACGGCAGCCCAGCTGGGAGTCAGCAACTCCCTAGATTACATCCGTTTTCATCATAGAACCTTTATTTTACCTGCTTGCATCACAGAGAGAGAACCCATCTCAAACATCAGCCTGATCAGATGCCCCACATGTTATGTTTATATAAATGCTCTTCAATGATCATTAGTGTTAAAAAATACTGAAAACTCCTTCTGCACTCCAATCTAACCTGGAAAGCAAATGATATGTACAGACATTTTCTCCCCAAAATGTAACTTGTCACCCTTTTCTTCCTCGCTTCTCCCTTTTTCATCCTGCATCTCGTCTCCTGTGCCCACTTCAGTTTTTCTCCTTACTTTTTACCCCTTGTTAAAAATAGATCTTTATCTGCTTTGTTGACGTGTTATTTTTATTGTAGTCTCTGTTGGCTTACTCATATATCTAATTTCCTCTCCCCTGCTCCAAGTGGATAACCAATTTTTTATGCTTTTGTTTTTTTCTCTCCTCTCTTGCTCTCTTCTTCTCCTAATTGATTAATTAGTTTCCTTCACTAAACTCAAGCCTATTTTATCTCTCCTCTATTCTCCTTTTCCAAAAATAGATCAGTAGGTAGATTCTTTTTTTGTTTTAACTTATTTTATTAATTTATTGATTATTTTTATTTATTTTTCTTCTTATCCACTCATTCTCTTTTTACATCCTCCATACTGAACAGTGGTCCTTCCCCTATTTATTCAATACTTTAACTTTACTTTCTGTATATAAGCTATACCTCTATAGATTCTGTCACCCCTGTTTTTCTGGGTGTTTCTTGTTTGCATTTTTTGGTTTATTTGTTGGTTTTGTGGTGTTTTCTCCCCTTACATATATTTTTCTTTTTTCTTTTCTATCTTACCTTTTTCCTGTTCACAATATCATTCTTGCTGTCTTTTCTCTCTCCTAACTCATTTTCTCTGGTGGTCACTTATTGGGGTTATTGGTGTCATGTGTACATTCTTCTTTTCTTCCCTTGGTGTCATGTCTTGTCCAGTTACATTTTGGGCTGTTCAGTCAATGTGATATACAGTGAGCCACATAACCAGACACCCTGAGAGGAGACTCTATTCATGAATGGGGCAATAACACTCAAGATCCAACTACACCAAGAGAATCCAAACAACCCAATTAGGGGGCATCATTAGAATACCCAACTGAGAAGACCTGAGAGATTACATCACTGGATCCCACAAAACATCTACTATCTATCTATATAAAAGCCCAGTGACCGTTACCGTGGATTGACCAGATGACCAGCCAGTAGCTATGATGTGCACTGACCCAGACCTTGCTGCCAGCACCCTGACAACCCAGAATCCTGTTCACCTGTACCCTGGACCCTAACAGGATGGAGGAGGGAGCCTGATACTCGCACTCCAGACCCTGACATGAAGGAGGAAGCCCAATACTTGGACCCTGACAGGAGGGAGGAAGGAATGTGTCTAAAGACCAACTATTGACACAACATACCTCTGAAGGTGAAAGAAAGTGGCATCGTCGACAGAGTATATCTGAAGACCAACTATTGGCACAACGTAACTCTGAAGCTGAAAGAAGCCGGCGTCGTCGACAGAATATGTCTGAAGAACAGTCATTGATAAGTACTACCAATACTGGTAGGAACTGCTTTCACAGCAAACATGGAGTAAATGAAGATGTAATCATTGAACATAGTTGTGATGGAATGACTGTTACATGTCAATTTTGTCTATCACTAAATTTCTCCTATGAAAAACCATCTGATGGAAAATTTACTTGATGTTGTAGCAAAGGTAAAATTTGTACAAATGATATACATTTTCCAGAATACCTGGCATATTTAAAAAATAATGATAAACAGATTCTGACAGTAAAAATTTCATGGAAAATATTCATTTGGTAAATAGTTCTTTTGCTTTTGCTTCAATGGGTGCAAGTATTGCATCACCATCAGGATATGGGCCATACTGTTTTAGAATACATGGACAAGTTTATCACTGTATTGGAACTTTACATCCTTTGGATGGTGTTTCTCAGAAGTTTGCTCAACTCTATATTTTAGGTACAGATGAAGTGACAAGTGAAAAATTAGCAATGCCAGAAAACCATGGTTTCTCAGAAAGACTCATGATCAACATCAACAACCTCATGCATGAAATAAACAAATTAAAAAATCATACAAGGTGCTACATGAGGTAGAAAAGGAAGCCCAATCTGAAGCAGCAGTGAAAAGTATTGCTCCCAAGGAAGTAACAATGGTAGTTAAATATGATCATGATAGTGATCCAGGTAGATATAATTATCTCCGTGTAATTGAAGTTGGCATCATATTCAGAAACAAAGATGGAGAACCTTCTTTTGAAAGAAACTTGCTCATTCATTGTAAACCAGATCCCAATAATCTGAATACCATTAAAATTAAACAAATCAGTATCCTGTTTCCTACATTAGATTCAGTGACGCATCCTATTCTTTTTCTACATGGTGAAAAAGGCTGGTGAATGGATATTGCATTAAGACTCAGAGACGACAGTGTAATCGACAATAATATTAGACTAAATGTAAGGACATGAGGCACACAAACCCAGTATTATGGATTTCATCTCTCATCCAGGACATGTTTAATCCTATTTTAAATGCAGGAAAATTAACTCAACAGTATATTGTCAATTCATATTGAAAAATGAAAGCCAATTGGATAAATTTCATTAAAGCAAACCGATCTAAGTTGAGAGTTGAAAAATATAGTGGTTTGATGGATTATCTCACATTTATATCTGAAAATGACAATGTGTCGATTGGTAAAATGATAATACTTCTGTCGTCTTTTGAGGGTAGTCCCAGGAATATGTAGCAGTGATATCAGGATGCTATGGCAATACTAATGAAGTATGGCAAGCCCAATTTATTCATAACCATGACATGCAGCCCCAAAATGGTCAGATATTACAAACAATTTACAACGCTGGCAAAAAGTTAAATACAGACTTGACTTGGTAGCCAGGGTTTTTAATATTAAGCTGAAGGCTCTTTTAAATGATATATGTACATTCTATTTATTTGGCAAAGTAACAACTAAAATTCATGTCATCGAGTAATAGAAACATGTACTGCCTCACGCTCACATATTATTGACATTAGATAGTGAATCGAAATTACGAACAGAAGATAACATTGACCATATACTTAAGGCAGAAATTCTGGATAAAGACCAGAGTCCTCGACTTTTTCAAATTGTAAAATCAAATATGGTACATGGACCATGTGGAATACAAGATCCAAATAGTCCATGTATGGAAAATGGAAAATGTTCAAAGGGATATCTGAAAGAATTTCAAAATGAGACCACTGGAAATATTGATGGATATCCCAAATACAAACAAAGATCTGGTAGCACCATGTTTATTGGAAATAAAGTTGTTGATAACACTTAGATTGTCCCTTCTAACCCGTATTTATGCCTTAAATATAACTGTCATATAAACGTTGAAGACTGAACATCAATTAAAAGTGTCAAATGTTTATTTAAATACATCTATGAAGGGCATCATTGTGCAAATATTCAAATTTCTGAAAAAAAAATATTTTCAATCATGACGAAGTACAGGATTTCATTGACTCCAGGTATGTGAGTGCTCCTGAGGCTTCTTGGAAACTTTTTGCAATGTGAATGCATGACCAATCTCATGCAATCACAAGCTTAGCTATTCATTTGCCAAATGATCAGAAGTTGTATTTTCATACCAATAATTTTGCTGAAGTTATAGATAGGTCTAAAAGGCATGATTCGACTTTGATGGCTTGTTTTTTATTGAATAGAGAAGATTCTGAGGCACATAATTGTTACTATTGGGAGATTCCACATTATGTGTTTAATAATTCTTCGTGGAGAAAACGCCAAAAAGGCAGGAATAAAGCATTAGGTATACTATTCACTGTGAGCTTTAGAGAACCAGAATGATATTACCTTAGATTTTTGCTTCTGCGTGTAAAAGGTGCGATAAATTTTGCTGATCTGCAAACTGTAAGAGGTTTAAGATATGATACATTTATTGAAGCTGCTAAACATCGAGGATTATTAATCAATGACACTTGCTCATTCATTGTAATATGAATTACACAATTGGAAATATACAATTGATGATTCAATCATCCTTAATATGCCCAAACAGCTACGGAAACTTTTTGCATATATATATGCATGTTTGGATGTCCTTCTGATGCAGACAAATTATGGGATGAGAATAAATTTCATTTTATTGAAGATTTCTTATTGAAAATTACACCAGAGAGAAGGTGCCTGTGTGAACTGTGAAATGCATGCCTTTAACAAAATTCAAGAAATATTCACATTGCATGGAATGAAATGTTCACATTTCAAACTTCCGGACTATCCTTTATTAACGAATACAACTACATGTTATGAATCATACGAGCGACAACAGGCAAAGGTCTTGATAAATTCTCTGAATGATGAATAGTTGGAAGCCTTTCAGACTATAACTTCAGCCATCGAAGATCAAACTGTACACCCCAAATGCTTTTTTTTGGATGGTCCAGGCAGTACTGGAAACATATCTTTTTATAAAGTTTTAATACATTATATTAGAGGTCGTGGTGGTACTGTTTTACCCACAGTGTCTACAGGAATTGCTGCAAATTTATTTCTTGGTGGAAGCACCTTTCATTCCCAATATAAATTACCAATTCCATTCAATGAAACTTCAATTTCTAGACTCGATATAAAGACTGAAGTTGCTAAAACCATTAAAAAGGCCCAACTTCTCATTATTGATGAATGTGCCATGGCATCCAGTCATGCTATAAACACCATAGATAGATTACTAAGAGAAATTATGAATTTGAATGTTGCATTTGGTGGGAAAATTCTCCTTCTCGGAGGGGATTTTTGACAATGTCTCAGTGTTGTGCTGCATGCTATGTGATCAGCCATAGTACAAATGAGTTTAAAGTACTGTCATGTTTGGAGATGTTTCAGAAAGTTGTCTCTTAAAACAAATATAAGATCAGAGGGTTCTGCTTATAGTGAATGGTTAGTAAAACTTGGAGATGGCAAACTTGATAGCGGTTATCATTTAGGAATGGATATTATTGAAATCTCCCATGAAATGATTTGTAATGGATCTATTATTGAAGCTACCTTTGAAAATAGTATATCTATAGATAATATTAAAATATATCTAAATGTGTGATTCTTTGTCCTAAAAATGAGCATGTCGTAAATTAAATGAAGAAATTTTGGATATACTCGATGGATATTTTCACACCCGCAACCAAGGTACATGCCCCTGACCGGAATCGAACCTGGGACCCTTGAGTCCGCAGGCCGACACTCCATCCACTGAGCCAAACCGGTTAGGGCGATACTGAGAAATCTTAATAGTAAATGGGGTCTTTGTAATGGTACTAGATTTATTTTCCAAAGATTGTGACCTAACATAATCGAAGCTGAAGTATTAGCAGGATCTGTAGAAGGAGAGGTTGTTCTGATTCCAAGAATAGATTTGTCCCTGTCTGACACTGGCCTCCCATTTAATCCCAAGAAATCAGAAACACCAATCAGAAAGGATATGCACCCCTATGTTCATAGCAGCACAATTTACAATAGCTAAGATTTGGAAACAACCTAAGTGCCCATCAGCATATGAGTGGATTAAAAAACTGCAGTACATCTACACAATGGAATACTACACTGCTATAAAAAGGAGGAACTTTTACCATTTGCCACAGCATGGATGGAACTGGAGAGCATTATGCTAAACGAAATATGCCAGTCAGAGAAAGATAAATATCACATGATTTCATTCATATGTGGGATATAATGATCAACATAATTTGATGAACAAGAATAGATCCAGAGACAAATGGAAGGATAGGGGGTGTTAGAGAGCAGCCAAAGGACTTGTATGCATGCATATTAGCATAACCAATGGGCACAGAAACTGGGGTTGTGGGGGCTTGCCCAGGGTAGGAATGGTGGGGGAGAGGTCAATTGGGGAAAAAGGAAACATATGTAAATCTTTAGACAATAAATAAATTTTTAAAAATAAATAAGTAAATTAATTTATTAATTCAAAGATAGTTTCCAGTGATGCCAGCATTTGGGATGACTATTAATAAATCACAAGTACAAACTCTAGACAGAGTAGGAATATTCCTACCTGAACTCGTTTTAAGACATGGTCAGTTATATGTTGCTTTCTCTTGAGTTAGAAGAGCATGTGATGTTAAAGTTAAAGTTGTAAATACTTTATCACAAGGGATATTAGTCAAGCACTCTGAAAGTGTTTTTTCTCTTAGTGTGGTATACAGGAAGATATTAGAATACCTTAAATCAATTTATCAGTCATTGTTTATATCAATGTTGTTTTATGTCATGTTTTTTGTTGTTTTTATATCATGTTTTTGCTGTTATATCATATCTTTGTTGTTGTTATAGCATATTGTTATTGTTTATTGATTAATAAATGTATATATTATTTTCATATACATTTTACAAATTTTCTTTCATTTCTTACACTTCTATTACAGAGAAAGGGCAAATAGCAATATTAAAATATTTCTTCTAATTAATTCCCTTTCAATGTGCACAAATTCATGCACCAGACCACTAGTATAAGACAAACTCAAAAAAATCTGGGTGACATAAAAGTTTGATCTAATACATAGAAACAACCATACAGGAACAGAAAAAAAGGCGAGACAAAGAAACAACCCCCATACAAAAGAAAAGAAGGAATCACCAGAAAAAGGAAATAAATGAAATGGATGCAACCAATTTGTCAGTAAAGAATTCAAAGCAATGACTTTAAGGATGCTTAAAAGGGTGGAAGATAAATTCAACAACATGTGTAAGAATCAAGAGAAAATGAAGAATGACATAGCTACAATAATAATAATTAAAAACACAATGAAAAATATCAAAAGTAGATTAGAAGAAGCTGAGAACCACATCAATGAGTTAGAAGACAAGGTATAAAATAACACCTAAGCAGAGCAACAACAGAAAAATAAAAAGCTGAGGACAGTCTAAGGGAGATTTTGGACAACATGAAATGAAACAACATCTGCATAATAGGGGTGCCAGAAGGAGAGGAAGCAGAGCAAGGAATAGAAAATCTGATTGAAGAAATAATGACAGAAAACTTCCCTGATTTGGGGGAGAAGAAAAAGCCACATAAGACCAAGAAGCACACAGAGTCCCAACCTAGATGAACACAAAAAGACTGATACCAAGAAACATAAAATTAAAGTGGCAAACATCAACAACAAAGTAAGAATCTTAAAGGCTGCCAGAGAGAGACACAAAGACACCTAAAAGGATCTCCCATTGGACTACCAACGCATTTCTCAACAGAAACACACCAGGCTAGAAGGGAATGGAATGAAATATATAAAGTGATGCAAAGCAAGAGAATGACTCCAAGATTACTGTACACAGCAAGGCTATCATTCAAAATTGAAAAGGTGAAATCAGGAGCTTCACAGACAAAATAAGGCTAAGGGAGTTTATTACCACAAAGACAGCAATGCTAAAATGCTAAAGGGACTTCTGTATAAAGAAGAAATAGAAAGAGAAGAAGAAACACAGACATAAATAATAAAAATGGTGAAAAACAAGTACCTATCAATAATAATCTTAACATAAATGGATTAACTTTTCCAATTAAAAGACATAGGGAAACTGAATGAATAAGAAAACATAACCCAAATATGTGTGTATACAAGAGAACAACCTCAGAAAAAGGGACTCACATAGACTAATAGAGAAGTGATGGGGAAAAAAATTTTCAGGCAAATAGAATTGAGAAAAAAGCTGGGGTAGCAATGCTTATATCTGACAAAATAGACATCAAAGTGAAGGCCATAACAAGAGATAACAAGGGCCACTTCATAATACTAAAGGGAGCAATTAAACAAGAGGATATAACTCTGGTAAACATATATGCACCCAATACAGGAACACCCGAATACATTAAAAAAAAACATCCTTTTGTATGATATCAAAGGAGAGATTGACAGCATTATGAGCATAGAAGGAGACTTTAATACCCCATCAACACCACTGGATAAATCCTCTAAACAAAAAAAAAGAAACAGCAATCCTACATGACTCACTAGATGAGGTGGAATTAATTGACATCTTCAGAATATTTCATCCCAAACTTACAGAATATACTTTCTTCTCAAGTGCATATAGGACATTTTTAAAGATAGACCACATATTAGGACACAGGCAAACTCTCTTCAAATTGAAGAAGATTGAAATCATAGCAAGCATCTTCTTAGATCACAATTGCATAAAGCTAGAAATCAATTACAATAAAAAATCAAACACTTGGAGGCTAAATAGAATACTATTAAACAATGATTGTGTTACCAAAGAGATCAAAGAAGAAATAATAAGCATCCTGGAAACAACTGACAATGAAAACACAACAATCCAAAATCTATAGGACACAGTGAAAGCAGTCTTGAGAGGGAAGTTCATAGTTCTACAGGCATAACTCAAAAAACAAGAAGAAATGGTAATAAATTATCTAACCCTGCAACTTAAATAATTAGAAAAAGAGCAACAAGAAAAGCCCAGAGTGAGAAGAAGGAAGGAAAAAAATAAAGATCACAGTGGACATAAACAACATAGAGACAAAAAAAAAATACAACAGATCAATAAAACCAAGACTGCTTCTTTGAAAAGGTAAAGAAGATTGATGAACCTCTAGCCAGGCTCACCAAGAAGCAAAGAGAGAGGACCCAAACAAACAAAATCAGAAATGAAAGAGGCAAAGTAACAACTGACCTCACAGACATACAAAGGATTGTAAAAAATATTAAGAACAGCCCTACTCCAACAAACTGGAAAACCTAGAATAAATGGATATATTCTTAGGAAAATACAAGCTGCCAAAACTCAATCAGCATGAATGAAAAAACCTGAATGGCCTGATAACTACCAATGAAACTGAAAAAAAAAATGTACTGGTCCAGACAGCTTCACAGGGGAGTGTTATCAAATATTCAAAGAAGAAATAAAACCTACCCTCCTTACACTATTCCAAAAAATTCAAGAGGAAGACACACTTCCAAGCTCTTTCTATGAAGCCAACATTAACCTAATCCCAAAAGCAAATAAAGACACTTCAAAGGAAGAGAATTACAGGCCAATATTCCTGAGGAACATAGATGCTAAAATCCTCAACTAAATTCTAGCAAATCAGATCCAGCATTACATTAGAAATAACATACACCATGACCAAGTGGGATTTATTCCAGGATGCAAGGCTGCTACAATACCTGGAAATCAAAAAGCATGATTCATCACATAAACAAATTGAGAGACAAAAATCACATAATGGTATCAATTGATGCAAAAAAGCATTTGACAAAATCCAACACCCTTTCCTGATAAAAACTCTCAGCAAAGTGGAAATAGAGAAATCATACCTCAACATAATAAAAGCCTTATATGATAAACCTACAGCCAGCATCATACCCATTGGGCGAAACCTAAAACCATTTTCTGGGAGATGGCCAAAAAGAAGGCGACCGGCAGGAAGGCAGAGAGGGAGAGTGTGTGAGAGAGTGAGGGAGCTATAGAGGAGTGTGTGGACGTGTGTGGGTGTGTGTGTGAGTGAAATAGGGACAGTTAGATCCTGCAGGTCTTACAAGGGGCTGCCAATCTGGGCAGTCTTAAACGGCAAAACCCCGCTGCCACCTCAAACACTCCAGGGAGGACACCAGCAGCACGGAGACCATGCCATCTTGAAGAACGGAACTGCTTGAGACTGGGATCCTAGCCTCGCCACCACACAGTCTGGTCTCAGTAGCAAACTGGAACCCCACAGCCGCTCTGGTGGAAGTCCTGCGACCACAGTTGCAGACCCCGGTACACCAAGACTCCAGGCACCCTGGCTGCAGATTTCTGTGAGTCACAAAGCCAATCCCCCTCCCCAGCTGCCCCCAGGGCAGCGGCATAGGAACTGCCAGACCCGGCTGCACAGTGGGGCTGTCTGCACACACTCAGCAGCAGCAGCAGCTCTGCCTGACTTTTAGCCTTGGTGTCAGACACAGGAAGTTTGTTTCCCACGACCAGACTCCGCAGACGGGCAGACTGTGCTGAATTTGAGCCTGGGTGCGCATCCTTGGTGAGACTGTTTCCTCGGACCAGATCCCGCACCCACGCAGGGCAGGGAGACAGTGCTGAGTTTGATTCTGGACATGCGAACTCGGGGAATTTGTTTCCCGAGACTGGGTTCCGTGCCCAGGCAGGGAGACTGTGCTGAGTTTGGGCCTGGGTGCGCATTGTTGGGGAGACTGTTTTCTGCGACCAGGTCCTGTGCCCACGCGGGGAGAGAGCGCTGAACTTGGGCCTGGGGGTGCAGACCCGGGGAGTTTGTTTCCCACGACCAGACCCTGCACCCTAGCAGAGAGGCTGCGCTGAATTTGAACCTGAACATGCGAACTCAGGGAGTTTGTTCCCCGCGACCAGACCCCGTTCCCACGCAGGAGGACAGCACTGAATTTGAACCGGGGTGCATGGACACGGGGAGTCTGCTTCCTGCAGTGCACACCCGCGTGACCAGACCCCACACCCATACTGAGCAGCAGTGCCACCTGACTTTGATTCAGGGCAAGCACACAGAGAAGGCTGTTTTCCACAGGGCAGGAGTGGGCCTCCTGCCAACACAGTGTGACTGTGCAACCCAATCTCCCAAGCAGATTGGGGACCCTGAATCTCCACGCAAGAGGCAGCAATGAGCACCAGGGACTAGACTCTGTTTCTTATTGCATGCACCTGGGATCCCTGAATCCCAGTACAATCACACTAAGAGCCAGAAACTCAAATTCTTGGCGCATGCGCACAGAGGGTCCCTGATTCTTGTTGCAAGATAGCACCAAGCAACAGAGACTCTGATACTCGATTCTCAGTGCAGACACAGGGAGCCTCTGACTCCTGATATGCACTAGGAGACTTTGATTTTTGGCACACCCCAGCAGGTTCTCTGTTTCAATGTGGTGCAGGCAGGGTCCCTGATTCTAGGTGCATATACGAGGCCACACTAAGCGTCTGAGACTCTGACCCGGGGTGAGCGTGGCTCCAAACAACCCACAGCAGCTGCACGACTTGGTGTCAGAGCTCTTCAGTGACACTTGGGGGGCGCAAAACTCCCACTGCACATGGCCCAGGACACTGCAACTTGACATTTGAACATTCTGATGATAGTCAGAATGGGGAGACAACGAAACAATCCCCAGAAGAAAGAAAATGAGGGGTCGCCAAGAAAGGAAATTAGTGAAAATGAAGCATGCAACATGACAGAAAAAGAATTCAGAGTAATGGTCATACAGTTCATACACCGGATGGACGAGAAAATCAACAACTTATGCAAAAATCAGGAAGAAATGAAAAATGATATAGCTACAATCAAAAACACCATGGAAGACTTCAACAGTAGATTAGAAGAAGCAGAGGACTGAAGTAGTGAGTTAGAAGATAAGTAAAGAAACAAGCTCAATCTGAACAGCAACTAGAGAAAAAAAAATTGAAAAGCAGGAGGAGAGGCTAAGGGAGCTTTGGGACAATGCAAAACGAAATAACATACATATAATAGGGCTGCTAGAAGGACAAGAAGAGAAGAAAGGATTAGAAAATATATTTGAAGAAATAATGACAGAAAACTTCCCTGATATGGGAATATATGTTGTTCTCCATTACACAAGTACAGAGAGTCCCAAGTAAGGTGAATCCCAAAAGACCCACACCAAGACATGCCATAATTACAATGGCAAATGTTAACGACAAAGAGAGAATTTTAAAGGCTGCAAGAGAGAGACAAAGAGTTACCTACAAAGGATCCCCCATCAGATTATCAAATGATTTCTCAACAGAAACACATCAAGCTAGAAGGGAATGGAAGGAGATATACAAAGTGATGCAAAGCAAAGGACTGAATCCAAGAATACTCTATCCAGCAAGACTATCAATCAAAATTGAAGGGGA
>NW_005371404.1:61317-65768 GCF_000412655.1 Myotis brandtii | reverse complement strand
TCCCTCCCCCCCCCCCCCCAATCAATAAATAATTTTTAAAAAAGAAAGGGTTGCCCTGGCCGGTTTGGCTCGGTGGATAGAGGATAGAGCATCGACCTGTGGACTGAAGGGTCCTGGGTTCAATTCTGGTCAAGGACACATGCCTGGGTTGCGGGCTCGATCCCCAGTGGGGGGTGTGCAGGAGGCAGCTGATCATTGATTCTCTCATCATTGATATTTCTATTTCCCTCTCCTTTCCTCTCTGAAATCAATAAAAAAATATATTTATAAAAAAAAGAAAAGAAAAAGAAAGGGTTGTCATCTTAGAACAGGTGAGGGGGACAGAAGAAGGGGGAGGGGGAGTCAGCATAGTTACAACTGAAAATAGGGGGCTTGGAGCCTGGGACTGAGGCCCTCTCCTCTCCCCCTGCCAGGCAACAACATGCTGCTAGTGGGGGTGCACGGCCCCCGGACGCCCTGTGAGGAGATCCTGGTGAAGCACGTGGGCAGCCGGCTCTACAGCGTGTCCTACCTGCTCAAGGACAAGGGGGAGTAAACGCTGGTTGTCAAGTGGGGCGATGAGCACATCCCGGGCAGCCCCTACCGAGTCCTGGTGCCCTGAGCTCTGTGCCTGTGCCAGTGGCGACTCCCAGGACCAGAAGTGTCCCCGTGCCCTCCCCCCCCCCCCTCCCAAGCAGACCCCCTCCTCCTCTCCTCAGCCCCGGAGCCCTGGCCAGCCCTGGCCTCCCTGTCACTGCAGCCACCCCTGCCCTGCTCTCACCTGCCTCCGCTTGGGCAAAGGAGAGAGGCAAGCAGCGGGAACCGTTGATGGCTCCGCCTGTCTTCTTTGGTTCTGGGAGGGGTGATGGGTGGGGGCCTGTGCACGACCACCTGCTAGTTCCCTTCCCTAGCCAAGAAGAATAAAGCTCAGCTTTCATTCTCCTGAGACTGGCTCTCGATTTCTTGCAAGGACGCCGACAGGGTGGATGGCACATGGGCCGCGGCCACAGGCTGCTGATCTCCAGGCCTGGCCCCACCTGCTGACCCCACCCCCTAACTCCAGGAGGCCCCATCTGCACTGGCCGCCTCTGCCTCTCCGGATTCAGATCAATGCAGGGCAAGGGGGATGTAGCACCCCCAGAACACGGCCTGGGAAACTTGTCCCAGTCCACACCAGGAGTAGGCGATGTCCTGGGGAGAGGCCGGGCTGTGGCCAGGCGACAGGATGCAAAGTGCTGGGTGGGAGGACCAGGTAGCCAGGCTTGAAATCACAGCCGACCCTGGCCATCTCCTAGACATCTTACATGCGCCAGCACCCCTGGGGTAAGGGACTGTCGCAAGGTCCTCTGCCCCAGCAGGTCTCTCAAGGCGCCTCAACAGGCAGGTGGAAATATTGGAGGAACTGCTGTGAGATGCACAGTTTGCCCACTCCCACCCGACCCCAGGTATCCTTGTCTGTCCTGCCCTCCCTCCATGAGCATGCTTTGCCATGGTTCCTTGGGGCATTCAAACCCACCACTTAACTGTCCGTCACCTCCCACATCCCACCCAAAACCGAAGGACTTGTATGCATGCACATAAGAATAACCAATGGACACAAGACACTGGGGGGTAGGGGAGGCCAGGGAATGTCAAAGGGGCTGAAAAAAGGAGACATATGTAATACTCTTTGTAATACTTTAAGCAATAAAACAAAATTTTAAAAAAAATAAAAAAAATTGAAGAGAAAAAAATAAAACCATTTTCTTTAAGAACAGGAACAAGACAGGGATGCTTACTTACACCACTCCTGTTTGATATAGTGCTGGAAGTGCTAGTCATAGCAATCAGACAAGAAAAAGAAATAAAAGGCATCCAAATTGGAAAAGGAGAAGTAAAATTGTCATTATTCGCATATAACATGATATTATACATAGAAAACCCTGAAGACTCCGTCGAAAAACTACTAGAATTAATAAATGAATTTGGCAATGTAGAAGGACACAAAATTAACACTCAGAAATATGACTTTTTTTAAATTTTATTTCATTTATTTATTAATTTTTTTTATTGATTAAGTTATTACATATGTGTCCTTATCCCCAAATTACCCCCATCCTCACCCCCCTGTTGTCTGTGTCCATTGTTTGTTTATGTGATGTATCACATCTACTGATTTGAGGATATTGTACCATTTTTGCATCCCTGAAATAAATCCCACTTGATCATGGTGTATGATCTTTCTAATGTAATGCTGAATTCGATTTGCTAGAATTTTATTGAGGATTTTAGCATCTATGTTCATCGAGGATATTGGCCTATAGTTCTCTTTTTTTGTGGTGTCTTTATCTGATTTTCAAATTAGGGTAATTCTGGCTTCGTAGAAACAGCTTGGATGTGTGCCTTCTTGAATTTTTTGAAATAGTCTGAGGAGGATAGCTTTTAGTTCTTCTTTGAATGCTTGGTAGAACTTCCCTGTAAAGCCATCCAGACCAGGGCTTTTGTTTGCTGGAAGATTTTGGATCGCTGCTTCAATTGCTTCGGTAGTTATTGGACTATTCAGGTTTTATTATTCTTGATTGAGTTTCGGGAGCTTGTATTTTTCTAAGAATATGTCTATTTCATCTAGGTTGTCCATTTTGTTGGAATAGAGTTGTGTTGTATTTTTTCATAATCGTTTGTATTTCTGAGGGATCGGTTGTTACTTTGCCTCTTTCATTTCTGATTTTGTTTATTTGGGTCCTCTCTCTTTGCTTCTTGGTGAGCCTGGCAAGAGGCTCATCAATCTTGTTCACATTTCAAAGAACCCACTGTTGGTTTTGTTTATCTTTTGTATTGTTTCTTTGGTCTCTATGTCATTTATCTCTGCTCTGATCTTTATTATTTCCTTCCTTCTGCTGACGCTGGGCTTTGCTTGCTCTGTTTCTAACCCTGAGTTGTAGGGTTAGATAATTTATTACTATCTTTTCTTGTTTTTTGAGATAGGCCTGCAGAGCTATGAACTTCACTCTCAATACTGTTTTCGCTGTCTCATAGATTTTGGATTGTTGTGTTTTCATTGTCATTTGTTGCCATGATGCTTTTTATTTCTTCTTTGATCTCTTTGGTAACCCAGTCATTGTTTAAAAGTATGCTATTTAGTCTCCAGGTGTTCGATTTTTTTATTGTTTTTATTGTAGTTGATTTCTAGTTTTATGCCATTGTGATCTGAGACAATGCTTGATATGATTTCTATCTTCTTGAATTTGAAGACACTTTGCCTGTGACCCAATATGTGGTCTATCTTTGAAAATGACACATGTACATTTGAGAAGAATGTATATTCTGTGGCTTTGGGTTGGATTGTTCAGATGATGTCAATTAATTCCATCTGATCTAGTGAGTCATTTGGGATTGATGTTTCTTTGCTGATTTTTTGTTTAGAGTACTCATCCAGTGGTGTTAGCAGGGTATTAAAGTCCCCTACTATGACTGTATTGCTGTCAGTCTCTCCCTTGATATCCTCCAGAAGTTTTTTTTTATGTGTTTGGGTGCTCCTGTTTTGGGTGCATATATGTTTACCAGAGTTATATCTTCTTGTTTAATTGCTCCCTTTAGTATTATGAAGTGTCTTCCTTATCTGTTCTTATGGCCTTCACATTGAGTTCTAATTTGTCAGATGTAAGTATTGCTACTTCAGCTTTTTTTTTCATTTCTATTCGCCTGAAAAATCTTTTTCCATCCCTTAACCAACAGTTTTTGTGAGTCCTTTGTTCTAAGACGGATTCCCTGTAGACAAAAGATATATGGTCATGTTTTCTTATCCTCTCAGCTACCCTATGTCTTTTGATTGGGGCATTTAGTCCATTTACATTTAGCGTTATTATTGATAGGTACTTGTTTTTCGCCATTTTTATTCTTTATGCCTGTGTTCCTTCTTACCTTTTTATTTCTTCTTTTTACACAAGTCCCTTTAGAATTTCTTGCATTGCTGGCTTAGTGGTAATAAACTCCCTTAGTCCTTTTATCTTTGACTTTTTTATAAACCAATAATGAACTCACAGAAAGAGAAACAAACAAACAAAAAATCCCATTCACCATTGCAAAACAAAAATTAACATACCTAGGAATAAATTTAACCAATGAGGTAAAGGACCTGTATTCAGAAAAAATACAGGATGCTGAAAAAGAGATAGAGGAAGACATGAAGAAATGAAGAATATACCGTCTTCATGGATTGGTACAATTAACATCATTAAAATGTCCATACTACCCAAAGCTATCTACAGATTCAATGCAATCCCCATTAAAATAGCAATTGCATATTTCACAGACTTAGAACAAACTCTCCAAAAATTCATATGGAATGAAAAAAGCCCTTGAATAGCCGCAGAAATCCTGAAAAAGAAGAACAAAGTTGGAGGGATCACAGTACCAGATACAGAGGTCCTCGGGTCACGTCGGACTGGACGTATGTCATTTCATGGTTACCTCGCCATCTCCAATTTATATGT
>NW_005371404.1:27664-60726 GCF_000412655.1 Myotis brandtii | reverse complement strand
GAGAGGGAGAGATCAACCAAAGGACTTGTATGCATGAAGGATGGATGTGGACAACAGGGGGTGAGGGTGAGGGCAGGATTGGGGGATGAGAGTACATTGGGGGGATAAGGACACATTTATAATATCTTAATCAATAAAAGGAAAAATGTTTAAAAAGTTCCTTCATTTTGACATATATACATATGTGCTTTATGTTTTTTTATTATTTATTTACCACAAGTAAAGGTCAGGAATTGTTATATTTCTCATAATTTTTTTTTTACTGTTTCACTTCATTACCTCTGTGTATGTGCTCCATGTGAGTGACGTAAGTGCTTATGTAGGTGGGTTCCGACTTATGGCGAAAATCGTGTTACATCGCGCCATAGGAATGGATCTCCGATGTAACCCAAGGACCTACTGTGTTAAGCTTATTACAAAGCCACTGTTTTCAAAACTGCCTGGTACTGGCACAAGAATACTCATATGGACCAATGGAACAGAACAGAGAACTCAGAAATCCACCCTAGCCATTGTGCTCAATTAATATTTGACAAAGGAGGAAAGAGCATACCATGGAATAAAGATAGTCTCCTCAATAAATGGTGTTGGGAAAATTGCACAGATACATGCAAAAGCTGAAACTAGACCACCAACTTACACCATACACAAAAATAAACTCAAAATTGATAAAGGACTTAAATGTAAGATGGGAAACCATAAAAATTTTAGAATAATCCAGAGCCAGCAAAATATCATACATATGTTATAGCAATATCTTTACTGATACAGCTCCTAGGGCAATGGGAACTAAGGAGAAAATAAACAAATGGGACTACATAAAAATAAAAAGTTCCGAACAGCAAAAGAAACCATTAACAAAATAACAATAGAGCCCACTGGATGAGCGAATATATTTGCCAATGTGACATCCAATAAATGTTTAATCTCCTAAAGTTATAGGTAACTCATACAACTTAACAAAGGGAATATAAACAATCCAATCAAAAAATGGGTAAAGGACCCACTTTTGATACTTTTTGAAATAGATAATAGATACTTTTGGAAAGAGGACATACAGAGACCAAGAAACCTATGAAAATATGCTCAAAGTCACTGATCGTCTGTGAGATGCAAATCAAAACAACAATGAGTTACCATCTAACACCTCTCAGAATGGCTATCATCAACAAATCACAAACAACAAGTGCTGGCAAGGATGTGGAAGATAAGGAGACCTCGTGCACTGTTGGTGGGAATGCAGAGTGGTGTGGCTACAGTGGAAAATGGTATTGAGTTTCCTTAAAAAATTAAAAATGGAACTTACATTTGACCCAGTAATCCCACTTCCAGGAGTATATCCCAAGAAATTAGAAACACCTATCAGAAAGGATATATGTACATAGCAGCACAATTTACAATAGCTAAGATTTGGAAACAGCCTAAGTGCTCCTCAACAGATGAGTGGATTAAAAAACTGTGGTACATCTACACAATGGAGTACTGTGCTGCTGTAAAAAAGAAAGAACTCTTACCATTTGCAACAGCATGCATGGACCTGCAGAGCATTATGCTAAGCGAAAAAAAAAGCCAGTTGGAGAAAGATAAATATCACATGATCTCACTCATTTTGGAATATAATGAACAACATAAACTGATGAACAAAAAAAGATCCAGTCATAGAAGCATCGAACAGACTATCCAAACTCTGAGGTAAGGTAGGGGGTGGTAAGAAATTAACCAAAGAACTTGTATGCATGCATATGAGCATAACCAATGGACACAGACAGTAGGTGATTGAGGGCATGTGTTGGGGGGTGGGAGCCACTGGGGAGAGGTCAATGGGAAAAATGGGGACTTATATAATACTTTAAACAATAAAAAAATTAAAAATAAATAAATAAAAGAATCACATGTATTCTATATCACAAATTTGGGATTTTTTTATCATTCAATAAATGCATTTCAATAGCATTGCTTTCCATTGCAATCCTCTATACTGTATTTTATGCATTTAAAATGCTGTTCTAAGAAGGGTCAATAAGGTGCTGAAAGTGTCCATGGCACAAAATAACTTAAGAACTTACCTACTAGTTTAATATCCCACCCATTATGAGAAGAACAAAACAAATGCTTAAGGGGGATGATAGAAGATAAAAAAGAATAAGCCAATGTTCAAATTGTTTTTAGTTCATCTTTTAAATTTTATCCCTTCTCCACCATTATGCAATTGCCTTCATTATGCCCACAAATGTGTTCACTCAGACAGTGTTGTACACAGTAGATGTCTATGGTAGAAAGGGGAAAAGAAAACACACACATTTGTTTAGCATCTATTGTGTGACAAAAATTTCAAACATGTTATGCCAATCAATCCTCAACTTCTGAGAGGAAGTGTGATTTTCTCCATTTTACTAGTACAGTTAAAGAAATTGAAGCTGGGCAATGTTATGGATTCTGAAGTATACATAGAAGTTGATATCCCTCAAATTGAAACCTCTTTCCATGTGTTCAGGCTATACTGCATCCTTAAAAATATACTTTACCATTTCCAATTATCTTAGAATCCATTGAACATCCCCAACCTCTCTAAAAGGCCAACATTGTTTCCATTTAACACATGCAGAAATTTGAAGATGACTTGTAACGTTCTTAGTACAACAAAGACTTGAAACATGATTTAAGGCAGCTTCTCTAGTTCCCACCATCACATATATGGTCTATCCAGCAGGAAAGAGCACCACCTAGAAGCTACTTATGTCATTTCTATTCACATTAATTTGCCACATATTAGTCACATCTCCACACCTACATCCAGGGGAGGCTGGAAAATCTAGAATTTAGCTTGAATTACTATGCACCCATTAAAATTTCTACTACTATCTAATTAGAGAAGATATTAGAGGACAATTGACAGTGTCTAGTATAGGTAGATAACAGTATGTTTTATACATGTGGAAATAAGCTCAGAGAAATGAAGCAACTTGTCCAAAATCTCTGAGTGGATACTAAGTGGCAAATGTGGAACTCCAACCCTGAATGGCCCTGAAGTTTCAGTCTTTCATCACTACTTATGTAAACTGAAGATGATGATTCAGAGGGAATGGCTGAACCACTAGGTAATGGTTGTAGAAAAGACTTGGACTAACTAAGCTTAGGCCTAAATCTGGATGGAGGATATAGAAGTTCCCAGCCTTTGTTCAGGATATAACTGAAGCTTAGAGAAGATAAGACTAAAGTAGGATTGGGTCTGTGTCTTTGGACCTTGGAAAGGCTTTTATAAAGCAGAGCATCAAGAAAGTCCTCTGTGGCCCTGGTAAGTAGAGCTGATACCAGTGAGTATAGAAACCACAGGAAGACAAAATTCAGCCCAACACACACACACACAAAAAGTTCTAAAGAATCAGTGCTACTGATATGATAGAAGTAACCTCAAAAAGAAGTGATAAGGGAACCAAAATCACATTGAAATGTTACAGAGAAGGGATTTGAGCCTCATATGGAAGTAGGTCCCTTCCAGCCTTGATACCTTGTGAAACAAAAGCACTCTATTTCTCTCTGCATGTGTATTATTTGGGACTTTCACTTCATTCCCTTGGCCCAATTATATCTAAACATCTATAGTCAAACTGAAACAGAATAAAGTTGGGGCTAGGCCCAGATTTTTTAAAAGTCTCACATGTTTTTATTGATTTTAGAGAGAGAGGAATGGAGAGGGAGAGAGAGAACAACATTGATGTTAGAGTGAAACCTCAATCGGCTGCCTCCCACACATGCCCCGATGAGGGATTGAACCTGAAACCTGGGTATATGCCCCAACGGGGAATGGAACCTATGACCTTTCCATGTATGGGAGGATACTCCAACCAATGGAGTCACATTCGCCAGGACAGGGCTTGATTGGCCCAGATTGATAGCAGAGTGATGTGGGTTTTGAGTGTAGAGTATCAATGTGTGCATTTAAATGTTCCATAGAAGGAAATTTTAAAATGTGTTTTTTGAACAATTGGTAAGATACAGCCCTGTGAATACCTTTTTATGGAATCTAAAATGATAATATCTTAAAATCAAAGCTTTTTAGAGAGAAATTCTGTATATGAGACATCACTAAAACTGTGATAATAACAGTCAGCACCTAGCACCTGCAAAGTTATAAATGACAAATGAACATAGAACCAGAAAACCTGGCTTCCTAAACTGTCTCAGACTCTTATTTGCTTTGAGAACATGATTTGAACCAGTTTTATCATTGGCAAAATGGGAACAAGAGCAGTGTTAATTTCACAAAGTTGCAATGTGGGTACAGAAATACCAACTGTAGTGTACTTGGCTCATGATAAGGCATGGTACAAATATCAATTTATTATGTGGGAAAACTTATTAAAATGGTTCTTCACAAAAGACTTTGTTGCAAAATATTCTGTTTTCTTCCTTGTCACTTTGCTATTTCAGTTTCTCTGTTTAGTGTCTTAATCTTTGGGTTTCTGGAGGGCAACTGCTGGTTCTTATTCATCTCTATTTTTATCTCTAAGAATGTTGAATAAATGACTGCATATGTGAATCTAAGAATCAGATGCACTATACAACAGTTACTTTATTTGCTTTATGCAACAATTCAGTATGGGAATTTTAATTTCTGAAGTTCAGTTTACACAACTATGAAATAAGGACAGTAATCCCCAACTTTCATGGCTTCCATGACTTAGTAGGGGGAAAGAGAGAGGGAGAGAAATTATAGAAAGATAAAAAACATAAAGGGGCTATTACAGTTATAGGTACAAAATAGCCACTTAGCCAGTTCTAGCTCTTGTCCTAGCTCTTGTTTTACCCATCCAGATTCACCTTCTCCTGTTCTGCATATTCTTCTGTGCCATGTGAATCTGACGCATATGGACTAGATCAGTGATGGCGAACCTTTTGAGCTCGGCGTGTCAGCATTTTGAAAAACCCTAACTTAACTCTGGTGCCATGTCACATATAGAAATTTTTTTATATTTGCAACCATAGTAAAACAAAGACTTATATTTTTGATATTTATCTTATATATTTAAATGCCATTTAACAAAGAAAAATCAACCAAAAAAATGAGTTCGCGTGTCACCTCTGACACGCATGTCATAGGTTCACCGTCACTGGACTAGATCAACTGAGCTCCCTGGACTTTTGGCTTCCTTTACAGTTCATTAATGAGAATCAATAGTAGAAGGGTGGGAGGAGAGAAACAGCAATGTTTTTTTTATTCCTTCAGCTCCCTCCCTACCAGGCTTCTGCATGTTGGCAGTGACTACATTCCTCTAAGAAGCCCACAGCTCCGGTGATATGGTCCCTTTCTATAATTTCTCTCCCTCTCTCTCTCTTTCCTTCCTCCCATCCCTTCCTCCCTCCCTCATTCTATGATGAAGAAAAGTAGTTGTATCTCTCCATTGACCCTCAATGAAAAGTCAAGGCTACATGCCTTATAGAAAAACATATTAAAGTTTGCTATAAAGCAGAGCTTTGTTCTTCAGTGCCAATTGTTAACAGTGATGTTATAATTACATTAACTTGTATTTACTAAGTTTTTACTAAGTGCCAGATAATGTTGCAAACAATTGGCTTACATAATATTATCAAATCCTCACAAAGACTTTTCAATGTAATCATCATGATCCTCACTAAAGAGAGAGGATGCTGGGTTTAAGAGACATTAAGTAACTTTCCTGAGATCATATCATTGGTAAGAGGAACCAGATTGAGACACAGTACTGTCTGACAACAAAACCCTTTCTCACAATCACTCCATTAGTGTCAAGAAACAGAAAGAATTGTGGTTGAGAAGTAACTTTCCTGAGATCATATCATTGGTAAGAGGAACCAGATTGAGACACAGTACTGTCTGACAACAAAACCCTTTCTCACAATCACTCCATTAGTGTCAAGAAACAGAAAGAATTGTGGTTGAGAAATTATTTAGCTAATTAGAGCACTGGTATCAATGAAACCACAGTGGTGAGTTTTCCCACTTAGCATGACATCTCACCTAGCAGCCCTTCAACACACATCCCAGGACTGAAGATAAGTAGCCGTCAAACCAGTCTGGGGAGGTGTTAACCATAAAATGGTCTGAATAAAAGTGTGGGGAACATATGCTAAAATTCTCAATAATATATTAGCAAATGAAATCCAGCAATTGAAATACAAAAGTCACATGATCATATCAATTGATACAGAAAAAACATTCAACAAAATCCAACAACCTTTTTTGATAAAAACTCTCATCAAAGTGGTAATTGAGGTATCATGTCTCAACATAATAAAGGCCATATACGGCAAACCTACAGACAACATAATACTCAATGGGCAAAAATTAAAACCATTTAACTAAGTACAGGAATAAGACTTGGAGGTCTGCTTTCACAACGCTTATTCAACATGGTACTAGAAGTGATAGCCACAGCAATCAGACAAAACAAAAATAACTGTCATTATTCACAGATGACATAATATTGTACATTAGAAAACACTAAAACTACAACAAAATACTACTAGGAAAACTAAAAAACAATTCCATTTACCATTGCAACAAAAATTAAAATTCTTAAGAATAAACTTAACCAAGGAAGTAAAAGACCTGTACTTGAAAAACTATAGCACATTGAACAAAGAGGAAGACATAAGTAGAAGAATATACTCTGTTCATGAGTTAGTAAAATCAATATCATTAAAGTGTCCATACTACTCAAAGCAATCTATACATTCAATGTGATCCCTATTAAAATACCAATGACATATTTCACAGATCTAGAAAAATACTCCAAAAATTTATATGGAACCAAAAAAGACCCCAAATAGCTGCAGCAATCTTGAGAAAGAAAAACAAAGTTTTAGGAATCACAATACCAGATATCAAGTTATACACACAGCCACGATAATCAAAACAGCCTGGTACTGGCACATGAATAGGCATATAGATCAATGGAACAGAGCAGAGACTATAGAAACCGACCCAAGCCATTAAACTCAATTAATATTTGACAAAGGAGGCAAGAGCATACAATGGAGTCAAGACAATGTCTTCAATAAATGGTGTCAGGTTAATTGGACAGATACATGACAGGAAACCATAAAAATTCTAGAAGAATCCAAAGGCAACAAAATCTCAGACATATGCCAAAGCAATTTCTTCACTGATACAGCTCCTAGGGCAGTTGAAACTAAAGAGAAAATGAACAAATGGGACTACATCAAAATAAAAAGTTTCTGCACAGCAAAAGAAACCATCAACAAAACAACAAGAAAACCCACTGCGTGGGAGAACATATTTGCCAACATTATATCTGATAAGGGCCTAATCTCCAAAATTTATAGGGAACTCATACAACTTAACAAAAGGAAGATAAACAATCCAATCAAAAAATGGGCAAAGGATCTAAATAGACACCTTTCAAAAGAGGACATTCAGAAAGCCAAGAGACATATGAAAACATGCTCAAAGTCACTAATCATCCGAGAGATGCAAATCAAAACAACAATGAGGTACCATCTCACACCTGTCAGAATGGCTATCATCAACAAATCAACAAATGACAAGTGCTGGAGAGGATGTGGAGAAAAAGGAACACTTGTGCACTGCTGGTGGGAATGCAGACTGGTGCAGCCACTATGGAAGACAGTATGGAGTTTCCTCAAAAAACAAAACATGGAACTCCCATTTGACCCTGTGATCCCACTTCTAGGAATATATCCCAAGAAACCAGAAACACCAATCAGAAAGGATCTATGCACCCCTATGTTCATAGCAGCACAATTCACCATAGCTAAGATTTGGAAACAGCCTAAGTGCCCATCAGTAGATGAATGGATTAGAAAACTGTGGTACATCTACACGATGGAATACTATGCTGCTGTAAAAAAGAAGGAATTCTTACCATTTGCAACAGCATGGATGGAACTGGAGAGCATTATGCTAAGTGAAATAAGCCAGTCAATGAAAGAAAAATACCACATGATCTCACTCATTTATGGATAATAAAGAGCATTATAAACTGATGAACAAAAATAGATACAGAGGCAGAGCAGCATCAAACAGACTGCAAACTACAGAGGGAAGGCTGGGGAGGGTTGAGGGGGGAGGTAAGAGATCAGTTGAAGGACTTGTATGCATGCATATAAGCATAACCAATGGACGCAAGATACTGGGGGGAAGAAGAGGCTGAGGGAAGGTCAATAGGGAAAAAAGGGAGACATATGCAGTAGTCTTTGTAATATTTTAAGCAATAAAATAAAATTTTAAAAAATAGCAATGGAAATGTACTTATCAATAATCACTTTAAATGTAAATGAAATAAATGCTCCCCCAAAAAAGCCATAGGGTAGAAATTCAAAGATTACTGCAGAGTAGGTGGAATCTACACCCAACTGCTCCTGACCCCCAAACCAGATTTACAGCTAAATTATAGAGAAATCAACCTGAATAACCAACTGAAGGCTAGCTGAACTAGAAGATAGTAACCAGGGGTTTACACTCAGGTGCAGCAGGGGCTTAGAAGCTTAAGGGACTTTGTGGCTGCAAAATCCCTACCCCTAGAAGTGTGAGGTCTCATACCCAGGCAGTGATCCCAAATCCAGAGCAATAGAGATGGGAAGAGGGACTTATGTAGTAGTTGGTGGTGAAAATCAGGGGACTTCAGTCTGCCTGGAAAACCTGGACTGCAACATCCCAGGGATAAGCACTCCTATTTTTACAGGCCCAGTCTGTTGAGTGCACAGTCTGTACTACAACTGCTGGTGAAGCCACACAACTGTACATGGGTCCTGTGCAGGGGTCTGCAGGCTACACCAAGCAGTAACTACTTGGAGACCTCTTTTTTTTCTGGGGAGCATTTTGGCAATGACCCAAACAGTGACTAAACTGTGAGGCTTGTGTAAAAGAGTTGGTCTCCCCCAGCTCCAGCACACAACTGGTGCCCTACCTAAACCTGTTGAATCATTTATCCATCCCCATCCTGCGGAGTTCAGGAGTACAGGGGGACCAGAGAGCTGCTCAGAGCTGTAATATACAAACTGTGTCTCCTGGGTAAGCTTTTGTCTTTGAATCAGATGGACAAGTGCTGAGCTGTGTGTCTATATTGAGGAAAGGCAAATCCAATCTCTCCAGTGCATCCAGTCTGCACACCCTGGGAAGGGGAAGAAGTGACCACTTCCCTCCAGCAGGCTTGTGGGCACCACCACTAATGGGTGACTGTATCAGCCCTGCACAAGTCCTGGATACACCATCCCCCTGCTGGGGTCAATTCTGCCGGGAGGGGGGGAGGCTCAGAACTGGGACATCAATGTGTAAGACCCTCGGAGGTTATTGTCTAAGACTGGGACAAAGTACTTAGCCTACTCCTGTAAACTGGGCCAGCATTAATCTTAATGGGAGACTCTTTTGGTCTATCCACCTGAGCCCAAGGCAGCTGAACTTGATCCTGTATAGGAAGCTGTTTGCTGGCTGTACTCCACCTAAGCCTGCAGCAAGAGCCTCCGTTGGGGACTAGAGTTGAAGACTGTGGCAGACACTGAGTGGTTTGGCTTTAAAGCAGGGGCCATATTCCTCTCATTGAATTCCTGACAGTGTGATCCCCAAGTAGAAGAGCCAATAACCCTGTTCTCCTGACCCAGGTATCCCTGCCTGACCAAGCTGAAAACCTGTGAAAGGAGATGAAGATCATGGCTAGCCTGGGCTCATCCTACAGCCTTTCTTCAGAAGGCTCTTAATGAAGACAAGGTAATCTCATGGGGAGATGGAGTAGCTTATAGTTGGAGGCAGAACTCAGGAAGCCTTGATGCTTTTAACGATCTGCCACCAGCTCTAAGCTGGAGGATGCTGAGCCTTTTACATAGATTTGCCCCTTTCACACACCCAGGTGGAGTAGATGCAGACACAAATAGTAAACAGCATGGTAACTCCAGATAGGTAGCCCGAGGATCATTACATACAATGTCTAACAGCAACCTGTACCTGAACCCCACCCAAGTGGACACAGAACCAACACAATCAGCGGTAGGCTTCAGACCACGGCACAGTTCGACACAACTAGTCACACAAGTGGCACACCCATAAAGGGATTCTAGTAGGGACCAGAGCCAGCTGGGAACAACTGCACCTTGGGGAGCAGATATTGCACAGCAACTCATACATGGTGATCGAGATTTACATATAGAGGAACCAGCTTGAAGAGTTAACACCACCCATGAGAGGGCCAACAGCATTCAAAACAACTCAACTACAATAGGGAGTGCACATAACCCACAAGAAACATTCCTGGAGCAGTGAGCTCAGTTGATCTTGCCACTGAACCCAAGGAGACACCAGCATCCTAAAGCCACCATAACAAATTTGGAAGTAATAGAAGATCTACTTAACACAGAGACAAAGTGGGAAGACAAAGAAAAATGAACCAAACATAAGAATAAGAGAAACCCTCAGAAAAAGAATCAAATAGAGTGGATGAAATGGAAGCAAACAAAATACCAGATGCAGAGTTTAAAGCAATGGTCAGAAGGATGCTTAAGGACCTTAGAGGAAGAATGGATGATCTCAATCAGAACCTATATAAAGAAATTGTAGGCATTAAAAGGAACATAGAACCCATAAAAAAGAACCAGTCAGAAATGAAGAATACAATATCATAAATGAAGAATACATTAGAAGGAATCAACAGCAGGTTAGATGAAAAAGAGAATCAAATCAGCAAATTAGAGGACAAGATAACACTAAGAACACAAGCAGAGCATCAAAAAGAAAAGAGAATTAAAAGAATTGAGTAAAGTCTAAGAAACCTCTGGGACAACAACAAGTGTAATTATATCTGTATCATGGGGGTGCCAAAAGAAGAAGAGAGTAAGGAAGGAATAGAAAACCAGTTTGAAGAAGTAATGGCACTGACAACCAAAATGATATAGAGTATCTGAATGGAGAAGGAAACAGGACCCATATATCTGCTGTCTACAAGAGACTCACTACTGAACAAAATACTCACATAGGATAAAAGTAAATGGTTGAGGAAAAAATTCTATGCAAATGGCAAAGAAAAAAAACTGGGTTATCAATACTTATATCTGAAAATAGACTTCAAAACAAAGGCCAGAACAAGAAACAAATAAGATCACTACATAATACTAAAGTGATTGATCCAACAAGAGGATATAACACTTGTAAACATATATACATGCAATATAAGAGCACCTAAATATATATAGAAATTCTTAGTTGGCTTTAAGGGAAAGATAGACAACAGGACAATAATAGTTGGGAATTTTTACCAAATCACTGTCATTGATGGATAGCACTTCCAGCCCCCCCCCCAAAAAAAATCAACAAGAAAAGTGATCTTAAATGACACACTAGATCTGATGGATTAACTTAATATTTACAGAAAATTTAATTCCAAAGCAGCAAAATATACATTCTTCTCAAGTGCACATGGAACATTCTCAAAGACAGACCATATGTTAAGACACAAAATAAGTCTTCACAAATTCAAGAAGATTGAAATTTTATCAAGCATTTTTTCAGATCACAATGGCATGAAACTAGAAATCAACTACAATAAAATAACTGAAAAACATTCGAACACATGAAGGATAAATAGCATGTTATTAAACAATGAATAGATTAATGTGATAAGGAAGAAATTAGTTAACCTTAAAAATAATAAAAATGAACATACAACCACCCAAAATCTATGGAACAATAGTGAAAGCAATCCTCAGAGAAAAGTTCATAATATTACAGGCCCAACAGAAGAAGCAAGAGAAATCTTTTTTTTTCTTTATTGATTAAGGTATTACAAATGTATCCTTATCCTCCTATTATATCCCCATCCCCCCCCCTCATGCCCTCACACACCTGTTGTCTGTGTCCATTGGTTAGGCTTATATGCATGCATAAAAGACCTTTGGTTCATCTCTCCCCCTTACCCCCATCATCCCCTACCTTCTCTCTGAGGTTTGATGGTCTGATCGATGGTTCTCTGTATCTGGATCTGTTTTTGTTCATCAGTTTATGTAGTTCATTATAATCCACAAATGAGCGAGATCATGTGATATTTATCATGCTGTTGCAAATGGTAAGAGTTCCTTCTTTTTTACAGCAGCATAGTATTCCATCGTGTAGATGTACCACAGTTTTCTAATGCATTCATCTGCTGATGGGCACTTAGGCTGTTTCCAAATCTTAGCTATGGTGAATTGTGCTGCTATGAACATAGGGGTGCATATATCCTTTCTGATTGGTGTTTCTGGTTTCTTGGGATATATTCCTAGAAGTGGGATCACTGGGTCAAATAAAAGTTCCATTATCAGTTTTTTGAGGAAACTCCATAATGTTCTCCACAGTGGCTGCACGAGTCTGCCAATCCCACCAGCAGTGCACAAGGGTTCCTTTTTCTCCGAATCCTCTCCAGCATTTGACATTTGTTGATTTGTTGATGATAGCCACTCTGACAGGTGTGAGAAGGTACCTCATTGACATTTTTGTTTGCATCTATTGGATGATTAGTGACTTTGAGCATGTTTTCAGATGTCTCTTGGCCTTCCTTATGTCTTCTTTTGAAAACTATCTATTGAGGTCCTTTGTCGAATTTTTTATTAGGTTGTTTGTCTTCCTTTTGTTAAGTTGTATGAGTTCCCTGTAAATGTTGGAGATTAAAACCTTATCGGAGATATCGTTGGCAAATATGTTCTCCCATGCAGTGGGTTTTCTTGTTTTGTTGATGATTTCTTTTTCTTTGCAGAAGCTTTTTATTTTGATGTAGTCAAATTTGTTTATTTTCCCTTTAGTTTCCATTGCTCTAGGAATGATATCGGTGAAGAAATTGCTTTGGCATATGTCTGAGATTTTGCTACCTGTGGATTCCTCTAATATTTTTATGGTTTCCCATCTTATGTTTAAGCCCTTTATCCATTTTGAGTTTATTGTTGTGTATGGTATAAGTTGGTGGTCTAGTTTCATTTTTTTGCATGTGTCTGACTAAATTTCAAAAAACCGTTTATTGAAGAGACTGTCTTGACTCCATTGTATGTTCTTGACAACTGTGTCAAATATTAATTGAGCATGGTGGTTTGGGTCAATTTCTGTGTTCTCAATTTTATTCCATTGATCTATATGTCTGTTCTTGTTCCAGTACCACGCAGTTTTGAGAACAGTGACTTTGCAATATATCTTGATATCTGGTATTGAGATCCCTCCTACTTTGTTCTTCTTTTTCAGGATCACTGCAGCTATTCGGGATTTTTTTTTTATTCCAGATGAATTTTTGGAGAGTTCTTTCTAGACATGTGAAATATGCTGTAGGTATTTTAATGAGGAGTGCGTTGAATCTATTGCTTTTGTAGTATGGACATTTTAATGATGTTGATTCTACCAATTGTTCTTCCATCTGTTTATGTCTTCCTCTATCACTTTTTTCAACGTCCTGTAGTTTTCTGCGTACAGGTCTTTTCCCTCCTTAGTTAAGTTTATTCCTTAATTTTTTTGGTGTGATGGTAAATGGGATTGCTTTTTTCCTCTCTCTTTCTGTAAGTTCACCTTTGGTGTGTAGACATGTCATATATTTCTTTGTCTTAATTTTGTATCCTGCTACGTTGCCAAATTCATTTATTAAGTCTAATAATTTTTTGATGGAACCTTATGGTTTTCTATGTACAGTATCATGTCATCTGTGAATAAGGACATTTTTATTTCTTCTTTTCCAATTTGGATGCCTTTTATTTCTTCTTCTTGTCTGATCACAATGGCTAGTACATCCAGTACTATATCGAACAGGAATGGTGAGAGTGGGCATCCCTGTCTTGTTCCTGTTCTTAGGGGAAATGGTTTTAGTTTTGCCCACTGAGTATGATGTTGGCTTTTGTCATATATGGCTTTTATTATGTTGAGGTATGATCCTTCTATTACCACCTTGTTGAGAGTTTTATCAGGAAAGGTTGCTGGATTTTGTCAAATGCTTTTTCTGCATCAATTGATATGACTATGTGATTTTTATCTCTCAATTTGTTTATGTGATGTATCACGTTTATTGATTTGTGGATATTATACCATTTTTACATGCCCGGGATAAAACCTACTTGGTCATGTTGTATGATCTTTCTGATGTACTGCTATATCTGATTTTCTAGCATTTTGTTGAGGATTTTGGCATCTATGTTCATGAGGGATATTGTCTTGTAATTCTCTTTCACTGTGTTGTCTTTATCTGGTTTTGGTATTAGGATGATGCTGGCTTCATAGAATGAGTTTGAAAGTGTTCCTTCCTCTTGAATTTTTTGGAATAATCTGAGGAGGATAGATTTTAGTTCTTCCTTGAATGTTTGGTAAAACTCCCTTGTGAAGCCGTCTGGCCCCGGGCTTTGGTTTGCTGGAAGCTTTTTGATGACTGCTTCAATTTCTTCCATAGTTATCAGCCTATTCAGGTTTTTAGAATCTTCCTGATTGAGTTTTGGAAGGTTATATTTTTCTAGGAATATGTCCATTTCCTCCAGGTTGTCTAGTTTGTTAGAATAGAGTTGTTCATAGTATTTTTTAAACAATACTTTGTATTTCTGTGGGATCTGTTCTTATTTTGCCTCTTTCATTTTTGATATTGATTATTTGGGTTCTCTCTCTTTGCTTCTTGGTGAGCCTGGCAAGAGGTTCATCAATCTTTTTTATCCTTTCAGAGAACCAGCTCTTGGTTTTAGTGATCTTTTGTATTGTCTTTTTGGTCTCTATGTCATTTATTTCTGCTCTGATCTTTATTATTTCCTTCCTTCTGGATACTCTGGGCTTTTCTTAATGCTCTCTAATTCTTTAAGTTGCAAGGTTAGATAATTCATTACCAGTTTTTCTTGTTTTTTGAGGTAGGCCTATAGAACTATGACCTTCCCTCTCAGGACTGCTTTCATTGTGTTCCATAGATTTTGGATTGTTGTGTTTTAATTGTCATTTGTTTCCAGGATAATTTTTATTTCTTCTTTGATGTCTTTGGTAACCCAATCATTGTTTAATAGCGTGCTATTTAACCTCCAAGTGTTTGATTTTTTCATTGCTTTTATTTAGTGGATTTCTAGTTTTATACCATTGTGATCTGAGCAGATGTTTGTTATGATTTCTATCTTCTTTATTTTGAAGAGACTTTGCCTGTGTCCTAATATGTGGTCTATCTTTGAAAATGTCCCGTGTGCAATGGAGAATAATGTATATTATGCAGCTTTGGGCTGAAATATTCTGAAGATGCCATTTAAGTCCATCTGATATAGTGAGTCATTTAGGATTGCTGTTTCTTTGCTGATTTTTTGTTTAGAGGATTTATCCAGTAGTGTCAGTGGAGTATTAAGATCCCCTACTATGACTGTATTGGTATTGATCTTTCCCTTGATATCTTCCAGAAGTTGTTTCATGTATTTGGGTGCTCCTACATTGGTTGCATATATGTTTACCAAAGTTATATCTTCTTGTTGAATTGCTCCTTTTAGTATTATGTAGAGGCCTTCCTTATCTCTTGTTATGGTCTTTACTTTGAGGTCTATTTTGTCAGATATAAGTATTGCAACCCCAGATTTTTTCTCATTTTCATTTGCCTGAAATTTTTTTTTCCATCCCTTCACTCTCAGTCTGTGCGAATCCTTTATTTTGAGGTGGGTCTCTTGCAGACAGCAAATATATTGTTAATGTTTGCTTATCCATTCAGCTACCCCATGTCTTTTGATTGGGGCATTTAATCCATTTACGTTTAATGTTATTATTAATAAGTACTTGTTTGTCGTCATTTTTATTCTTAATGTTTTTATTTCTTCTTGCATTTCTGTTTCTTCTTTTTACAGCAGTCCCTTTAGCATTTCTTGAATTACTGGCTTGGTGGTAATAAACTCTCTTAGCCCTTTTTTGTCTGTGAAGCTCTGATTCTACCTTCAATTTTGAATGATAGCCTTGCTGGGTATAGAATTCTTGGATTCATTCCCTTGCTTTGCATCACTTTGTATATTTCATTCCATTCCCTTCTGGCCTAGTGTGTTTCTGTTGAGAAATCAATTGCTATTCTAATAGGAGATCCCTTGTAGGTAACTTTCTGTCTCTCTCTGGCAGCCTTTAAGATTCTTATTTTGTCATTGGTGTTTGCCAATTTAATTATGGTGGAGGTCTTTTGTGGTTCATCTTGTTTGGGACTCTATGTGCTTATTCAACTTGTATATTTTTTTTCTTGCCAATATCAGGGAAGTTTTCTGTTATTATTTCTTCAAAAAGGTTTTCTGTTCCTTGCTTCTCCTCCTCTCCTTCTAGTACCCTTATTAAGCGAATGTCATTTGTTTTGTGTTGTCCCAAAGCTCCCTCAGGCTATCCTCTTGCTTTTTAATTTTCTTTCCAGTTGCTGCTGTGTTTGTGTATTTTTTCCTACCTTGTATTCTACTTCACTGATGCAGTCCTCAGTCTCTTCTAGTCTACTGTTTTAGCCTTGCGTTGTGTTCTTTATTGCAGCTATGTCGTTCTTCATCTCCTCTTGGTTCCTTTTCATGTTGATGACATTCTCATTCAGCTCCTTATAATTCTCATTGAGTTGTGTGTATTTGTCATTGAGGTGTGTATTTGTCATCCAGACGTTTGAGCATTCTTATAACCATTACTCTGAATTCTTTCTCTGATATGTTGCTAGCCTCAATTTCATTTAACTCCCTTTCTGGTGATTTCTCTTTTTCTTTCCTTTAGTGATTGCTTTTTTGTCTTCCCATGTTTTGCTGTAACATTTTAATTGTAGGTCCGATTGCTTTGCTACACAGGTTCTTTTGGTGATCCTGCTACTGATGTGATCTCTCAGGTCTCCTGGGCTTGTAATCCCTACTTGAGCTATTTAGTTTCATTTGATGTAGGTCTGTGAGCTGGAAAGGCGCAACTGCGGTGTTTAGAAGTCAGGTGCCGTGGGTGGGGTGTGCCAATTTTTGCTGTCTTATGCCCTTGGCTGAAATTGCACGTGCCCAACAGGGACTCACAGTGGCACCCAGAAACCGTCTGTTGGGGTGATGGGGCTCAGGAGGCCTGCGCTCTGGACAGGTGTGACTGTGATGTCCAGAGTTCTGTAGTTGTGGGGTGGGCAGACTCAGCTTTTGCTGCTGCTTCTGTGGTTGGATAGACATGCCCCCAGTGGCGGCTCACATGGGCACCCATGGTGTCTTTGCCAGCAGGGTGTACTGACACACTCTGAAGGGCCCTGCCACTGAAGCCGCGGGATTGTGATGTCTGTGGGCAGGTATCCCAGAAGAGGGAATTCAGTGTTTCTACAACCCAGCAGTGCATCCCTGTTTGTATAAGTGTTGCCCAGCAGGGGCTCACAGAAGCACCCAAGGGCTGCCTGTGGAGTGGTGGGCTTGGGAGGCCTGCACATGGGAAAAGTGTGCAACTGTAGTGTCCAGAGTTCTGCAGCTGTGAGGTGTGAAGACTCAGTTTTTGCTGCTGCACCTGAGGTGGATAGGCACGCACTCCCAGTGGTGGCTCACAGGAGTGCATTTGTCAGCGCAGCGCACTGAAACACTCTGAAGGGCCCTGGCACTGAAGCTGTGTAATTGAGGCATCTGTGGGCAGTTATCCAGGATGAGTGAATTCAGGTCTTTATCTGGTTTTGGTATTAGGGTGATGCTGGCTTCATAGAATGAGCTTGGAAGTGTTCCTTCCTCTTGAATTTTTCGGAATAGTCTGAGGAGGATAGGTTTTAGTTCTTCCTTGAATGTTTGGTAAAACTCCCCTGTGAAGCCATCTGGCCCCGGGCTTTGGTTTGCTGGAAGCTTTTTGATGACTGCTTCAATTTCTTCCATAGTTATCAGCCTATTCAGGTTTTTAGAATCTTCCTGATTGAGTTTTGGAAGGTTATATTTTTCTAGGAATATGTCCATTTCCTCCAGGTTGTCTAGTTTGTTAGAATAGAGTTGTTCATAGTATTTTTTAAACAATACTTTGTATTTCTGTGGGATCTGTTCTTATTTTGCCTCTTTCATTTTTGATATTGATTATTTGGGTTCTCTCTCTTTGCTTCTTGGTGAGCCTGGCAAGAGGTTCATCAATCTTTTTTATCCTTTCAGAGAACCAGCTCTTGGTTTTAGTGATCTTTTGTATTGTCTTTTTGGTCTCTATGTCATTTATTTCTGCTCTGATCTTTATTATTTCCTTCCTTCTGGATACTCTGGGCTTTTCTTAATGCTCTCTAATTCTTTAAGTTGCAAGGTTAGATAATTCATTACCAGTTTTTCTTGTTTTTTGAGGTAGGCCTATAGAACTATGACCTTCCCTCTCAGGACTGCTTTCATTGTGTTCCATAGATTTTGGATTGTTGTGTTTTAATTGTCATTTGTTTCCAGGATAATTTTTATTTCTTCTTTGATGTCTTTGGTAACCCAATCATTGTTTAATAGCGTGCTATTTAACCTCCAAGTGTTTGATTTTTTCATTGCTTTTATTTAGTGGATTTCTAGTTTTATACCATTGTGATCTGAGCAGATGTTTGTTATGATTTCTATCTTCTTTATTTTGAAGAGACTTTGCCTGTGTCCTAATATGTGGTCTATCTTTGAAAATGTCCCGTGTGCAATGGAGAATAATGTATATTATGCAGCTTTGGGCTGAAATATTCTGAAGATGCCATTTAAGTCCATCTGATATAGTGAGTCATTTAGGATTGCTGTTTCTTTGCTGATTTTTTGTTTAGAGGATTTATCCAGTAGTGTCAGTGGAGTATTAAGATCCCCTACTATGACTGTATTGGTATTGATCTTTCCCTTGATATCTTCCAGAAGTTGTTTCATGTATTTGGGTGCTCCTACATTGGTTGCATATATGTTTACCAAAGTTATATCTTCTTGTTGAATTGCTCCTTTTAGTATTATGTAGAGGCCTTCCTTATCTCTTGTTATGGTCTTTACTTTGAGGTCTATTTTGTCAGATATAAGTATTGCAACCCCAGCTTTTTTCTCATTTTCATTTGCCTGAAATTTTTTTTTCCATCCCTTCACTCTCAGTCTGTGCGAATCCTTTATTTTGAGGTGGGTCTCTTGCAGACAGCAAATATATTGTTAATGTTTGCTTATCCATTCAGCTACCCCATGTCTTTTGATTGGGGCATTTAATCCATTTACGTTTAATGTTATTATTAATAAGTACTTGTTTGTCGTCATTTTTATTCTTAATGTTTTTATTTCTTCTTGCATTTCTGTTTCTTCTTTTTACAGCAGTCCCTTTAGCATTTCTTGAATTACTGGCTTGGTGGTAATAAACTCTCTTAGCCCTTTTTTGTCTGTGAAGCTCTGATTCTACCTTCAATTTTGAATGATAGCCTTGCTGGGTATAGAATTCTTGGATTCATTCCCTTGCTTTGCATCACTTTGTATATTTCATTCCATTCCCTTCTGGCCTAGTGTGTTTCTGTTGAGAAATCAATTGCTATTCTAATAGGAGATCCCTTGTAGGTAACTTTCTGTCTCTCTCTGGCAGACTTTAAGATTCTTACTTTGTCGTTGGTGTTTGCCAATTTAATTATGATGTTTCTTGGTGTTAGTCTTTTGGGGTTCATCTTGTTTGGGACTTGATGTGCTTCTTGGACTTGCATAGTTTTGTTTTGTTTTTTTTTCCTTGCCAATATAGGGGAAGTTTTTTGTAGTTATTTCTTCAAATAAGTTTTCTATTCCTTGCTTCTCTTCCTCTCCTTCTGGTATCCCTATTAAGCGAATGTTGTTTCATTTTGTTTCATCCCAAAACTCCCTTAGGTTTTCCTCTTGCTTTTTAAATTTTCTTTCCAGTTGCTGTTGTGTTTGTGTGTTTTTTCCTACCTTGTCTTCTAACTCGCTGATGCGGTCCTCAGCCTCTTCTAGTCTACTGTTTAAGCCTTCCATTGTGTTCTTTATTGCAGTTATGTCATTATTCATTTCCTCCTGGTTACTTTTCATGGTGGTGACGTTCTCATTCAGCTCCTTAAAATTCTCATTGAGTTGTGTGCATTTGTCATTGAGTTGTGTGTATTTGTCATCTAGACATTTGAACATCTTTATAACCATTACTCTGAATTCTTTCTCTGATATGTTACTAGCCTCAATTTCATTTAACTCCCCTTCTGGTGATTTCTCTTTTTCTTTCCTTTAGGGATTACTTTTTTGTCTTCCCATGCTTTGCTGTAACGTTTTAATTGTAGATTTGTTTGCTTTGCTACCCAAGTTTTTTTGGAGATGGTGCTACTGGTGTGATCTCTCAAGTCTCCTGGGGTTGGTAATCTAGCATAGCTCCCTACTTGAGCTATTTGGGTTCTCTTTATGTAGGCTTGTGAGCTGGAAAGGCACCACGGCGGTGTCTAGAAGTCAGCAGCTGTTGGTGGGGGGGGGGGGGGTCCCAATTTTTGCTGTCTTGCTTCCTTGGTTGAAATTGTGTGTGCCAGCAGGGATTCACAGTGGCACGCAGGCACCATCTGTTCAGGTGGTGGGGCTCAGGAGGCCTGAGCTCTGGAAAGGCATGACTGTGGTGCCCAGAGTTCTATAGTTTTGGCGTGGGCAGACTCAGCTTTGGCTGTTGCCTCTGTGGTTGGATACATGTGCCTCCAGTGGGCACCCCCAGTGCATTTGCCAGCAGGGTGTACTGATTCACTCTGAAGGGCCCTGGTGCTGAAGCCACAGGATTGCGGTGTCTATGGGCAGGTATCCCAGAAGAGGGAATTCAGAATTTCTACAGCCCAGCAGTGTGCTCCTGTTTGTATAAGTGCATACCCAGCAGGGGCTTACAGCAGTGCCCAAGGACTGCCTGTGGAAGGGTGGGCTTGGGAGGCCTGTGTGATGGAAAAGTGTGTGCCTGTATTGTCCAGAGTTCTGCAGCTGTGTGGTGGAAAGACTCAGTTTTTGCTGCTGCACTTGTGGTGGATAGGTGCGTGCTCCCAGTGGCAGCTCACAGGGGCACCCTTGGTGCCTTTGCCAGCACAGCACACTGAAACACTCTGAAGGGCCCTGACACTGAAGCAGCGTATTCGTGGCGTCTGTGGGCAGGTGTCCAAGATGAGTTAATTCAGAATTTCTACTGCCAAGGGAATGAGTCCCTGTTTGTCCAAGATCACACAGAGCTGGGGCTCACAGAAGCTCCCCAGAGTGCCCTGTGGATCGATGGGCTCAGGGTGCCTGCTCATTGGAAATTTGCGACTGCGGCAATGCCTTTGCCGGTACAGAGCTCTGACGCACTCTGAGGGGCCCTGGCTCTGAAGTTGCACAGCTAGGTTGTCTGTGGGCAGTTATTCAGGAAGAGGGAATTCAGAATTTCTACTGTGGGGCAGCGCGCCTGTGTCTGTACAAAATCACACCTGATGGTGAACCTATGACACGCGTGTCAGAGGTGACACGTGAACTCATTTTTTTGGTTGATTTTTCTTTGTTAAATGGCATTTAAATATATAAAATAAATGTCAAAAATATAAGTCTTTGTTGTACTATGGTTGCAAATATCAAAAAATTTCTATATGTGACACGGCACCAGAGTTAAGTTAGGGTTTTTAAAAATGCTGACATGCCGAGCTCAAAAGGTTCGCCATCACTGGTCTATAGAGTGGTGTGCCCTGGCAGTCTGTGCACTGGAAATGCGAATGTGGTGTGTGGAGGTCTGCTGCTAGGGAGGGGGGATGTTGCACTTACTGCTGTAGGAGCGGTGCACCTTTAGAGGTGGAGGCCCCAGGGACCACAGGACTGCGGGTGGGGCAGCAGGATTTTGGCTGGAGTGTTTGCTGGGTCGCCGGCAGTATCCAAAGCCTGTCTTGTTGGTGGTACAGTTCCTAGACTAGAAGGCCACTCTCCCCTTCAAGATGGTGTGGGCTATGTGCCTGAGTCCCACAGTCTGGGGAGTGCAGCAGTGGTAGTCTCTCCCTGTCCAAGAGAGCCTGGTCTGCCAGCCCCTGCTTCTCCTGCTGGATTTAACTGTCCCTCACTCACTCACACACTCCACACACATCCACACACTCTCCTTTCATCCCTTCACTCACTCACATCTTCTCCCTCACCTAAAAGCCTAACCATGCACTTAAATGAACTAGAATAAGAAAAACAAACATATACCAGAGTAAGTAGAAGGAAGGAAATAATAAAGATCAGAGTGGAAATAAATGACAGAAATTAAAAATACAATAAAAAAGATCAATGGAACTAAGAGCTGTTTCTTTGAAAAATAAACAAGATTGACAAAACTTAACTAGACTCATCAAGAAAAAGAGAGAGGACATAAATAAATAGAATAATAAATGAAGATCTAACAACTGGCATCACAGAAATACAAAAGATTGTAAGAAAATACTATGAACTAAAAATTGGATAACCTGAACAAAATGGACAAATTCTTAGAACTATACAATTTTTGAAATCTGAATCAGAAAGAACTAGAAACCTGAATAGACTGATCACAACTAATGAAATTGAAGCAGTAATAAAATAAATAAAAAATAAGAAGAAAACAAACAAAAACTCCCAGCAATAAAAAGTCCTGGAATGGATGGCTTCACTGGTAAATTTTACCAAACATTCAAAAAGAACTACATTTATCTTTCTCAAACTATTCAAAAAAATTCAAGATGAGGAAGGACTTCCAAAATCTTTTTTATGATTCCAGAATTATCCTAATTCCAAAACCAGATAAAGATAGTTACAAAGAAAGAAAATTATGGACCAATATCCCTGATGAACATAGATGCTAATATCCTCAACAAATTATTAGCAAACCAGATCCAACAATTCAGTATAAAAAATCATACACCATGTTCAAGTGGGATTTATTTCTGGCATGTAAGATTGGTACAATATCTGCAAATCAATAAACATGATACACCACATAATGAAAATAAATTATAAAAACCACTGATCATAATAATAGATGCAGAAAAAATGCATTTTATAAAATCCAACACTAATTTATGATAAAAACTCCCAGAAAAGTGGGAATAGAGGGAATGTGCCTCAAAGTTATAAAGGCCATATATGACAAACCCATGGCAATGTCATACTCAATGGAAAAATTAAAGCTTTTACCTTAAGATAAAAAACAAGACAAGGTTGTCCATGTTCACCACTCTTATTCAACATAGTATTAGAAGTCCTCTCCACAGCAATCACAAAAGAAGGAGAAATAAAAGGCTTCCAAATTGGAAAGGAGTTAGTAAAACTGTCATTATTCACAGGTGGCATGAAATTGTATATAGAAAACACTAAAGAATCCCCAAAATGCTATTATATCTAATAAATAAATCTGGCAAAGTAAAAGGATATAAAATTAATATTCAGAAATCAGTTGCATTTCTTTACACTAATAATTAACTATCAGAAATAAACAATAAGGAAACAATCTTATTTACTATTGCAAGAAAAAAAATAAGGCAACTAGGAATATATTTAACCAAGGAGGTAAAAGACTTGTACTCATAAAACTATAGGACATTGAAGAAAGGAATTAAGGAAAATACTAGTACAAATAAGTGGAAGCATATACTTTGTTCATGGATAGGAATAATTAATATCATTAAAAGTCCATATTAACCATACTAAAGCAATGTATAGATTCAACACAATTCCTTTAAAAATAACAATGACATATTTCACAGGTCTAGAACAAATGTTCCAAAAATTTATATGGAACCACAAAAGACTTTGACTAGCCTCAGCAATCCATAGCATGGAGAACAAAGTCATCAGTGTCACAATAATTGCTATCACACTATACTACAAGGACATTGCAATCAAAATCATGTAGTACTGGCATAAGAACAGGCATATAGATCAATGGAAGTAAACAGAGATCCCAGAAATTGTCCCATGTCTTCATGGTCAATTAATATTTGAAAGAGGTAAATACATGCAATGGAATAAATACAGTCTGTTCAATAAATGGTGTTGGGAAAATTGGACAGGTACATGCAAAAAAGTGAAACTAGAACACCAACTAACACCATACATAAGAATAAACTCAAAATGGATAAAAGACTTGAAAAAAGTCACAAAACTATAAAAATCCTAGAAAAAAAAACACAAGCAGTAAAATCTCAGACATTTCTCAGAGCAATATTTTTGCTGATGTATCTACTAGGGCAGTGGTCGGCAAACTGCAGCTCGGCAAACCGCAGCTCACGAGCCACATGCGGCTCTTTGACCCCTTGAGTGTATCTCGTCCACAAACTACCGGCTCTTCCACAAAATACTGACTTCTACGCATGGGCCACGAAGTTTCAATCGCACTGTACGTGCGCGCCCGCACATGGTATTTTGTGGAAGAGCCACACTCAAAGGGCCAAAGAGCCACATGTGGCTCGCGAGCCACAGTTTGCTGACCACGGTACTAGGGGAAGGGAAACAATGAAAAATATAAACAAATGAGACTGGATCAAACTAATAAGCTTCTTCACAGCAAAGGAAAAAAAATCAACAAAATGTAAAGGGAACCCACTCTATGGGAGAACATATTTGCCAATGATACATCTGATAATGGGTTAATTTTCAAAATATATAAAGAAATTATATAAATCAACACAAGGAAGACATATCTGCCTATTAAAAAATGGGCAAAGGACCCTAGCCCATTTAGGTCAGTGGATAGAGTGTTGGCCTGTGGACCAAAGGGTTTCAGGTTCAATTCCAGTCAAGGGCACGTACCTCAGTTGCAGGCTCCTCCCCAGCTCAGGCCCTGGAAAGGGCATGTGCAGAAGGCACGTGTGTTTCTCTCACATCAATATTTCTTTCTGTCTTTTCCTCTCTCTTCCAGTCTCTCTAAAAACAATGGAAAAATATCCTTGGGTGAGGATTAAATAAATAATAAAATAAAAAATGGGAAAAACACTTGAATACTTCTCCAAAGAGGATATACAGATGGCCAATAAAAATATGAAGAAATGCTCAACATCACTAATCATCAGAGTGATGCAAATAAAAATACAATGAAATATCAACTCAAACCTGAAAGAATAGCTACCACTAATAAATCAGCAAACAACAAGTGGTAGCAAGGATGTGGAATACAAGAAATTCTCCTGTAGTATTGGTGAAAATTAATAATGCTTCAGCCACTGTTGAAAAAACTATGGATTTTCCTCAAAAAATTAAAAAATGGAACTGCCACGGATTTCTTACAATGGCGACCAGCAGGATAGCAGTGAGGGAGAGAGTGTGAGAGAATGAGAGAGCAAAAGGGGAGTGTGTGGACATGTGGTGTGTGTGTGTGTGTGTGTGTGTGTGTGTGTGTGTGTGACAGTTAGATCCTGCAGGTCTTTCAGGGGCTGGTGAAACAGGCTGTCTTAGATGGGGAGCCCCCGCTACAGCTGCATGTAAGGTTGGTACAATGTCTGAAACTCCTGGCCTGCCAGTGCTGGCATAGAAACCATGCCATCTTGAAGGTCAGAGCTGCTGTGACTAGGAGCACAGCCTCACCACCACACAGTCTGGACTCAGATGCAAACCAAGACCCAACAGTCTCACTAGACAAAGACCTGCTACCTCAACTGAAGACTCACAGACACTGACTCCAGCCATCCTGGCCTCAGGCTCCTGTGAGTCCTGGAGTGAGTTCCCCTCCCACCAACTTGCCTCAGTGGCACAGCTCCCATGCATCCCGAGGTTGCCCTTGACTATTGGCTGTGGTGGCCTCACCACCTGGCTCCTTAAACCTGCCCTGGACAGTCAGCATAAACAGGGCTCCTGCTGACCTGCAATGGCCATGCCATCTGACCCCCCAAGTCCGCATTTCAGTGTTAGCATGCACAGCAGCTGCAGCACCCGGTCCCTGAGCCTACGACTGACTCTAGGCATCTGTGGAGCTCCCACAAACCCACTGCAGATGTGCCACCCAGCCCCTGAGCTCGCCCATGACTCTTGGGGTGCCTGAGGCTCTCACCAAGCCCACCACTGCAGCTCAAGCCCTATGCAACTTGGCGCCTGGACCCTTCAGCAATAGCAAAAATGGGGAGACAAAGAAGCAACCCCTAAAAGAAAGAAAAGGAGGACTCACCCCCAAAAAGGAACTAAATGAAAACAAGGCATGCAATATATCAGAAAAAGAATTCAGAGTAATGGTCATACAGTTCATAAACTGGATAGACAAGAAAATCAACAACCTATATAAGAATCTAGGGGGAATCAAAAGTGATATGCCTAAAATAAAAACCATGATGGAAGGTTTCAATAGTAGACTAGGAGAAGCAGAGGACAGAATCAGTGAGTTAGAATATAGGGCAGAGAAAAGCCCAAACTGAACAGCAATTGAAGAAAAAAATTAGAAAGCAGGAGGAAAACCTAAGGGGACTTGGGGCAACATGAAATGAAGTAACATACATATAGTAGGGGTGCCATAAGGACAAGAAGAGCAGCAAGGATTAGAGAACCTATTTGAAGAAATAATGACAGAAAACTTCCCTGATTTGGGAAAGAAAAAAGTCACGAAAGCACAGTGAGTCCCAAACAAGATAAACACAAAAAGACCCACACTAAGACACATCATAATTACAATGGCAAACGTTAACAACAAAGAGAGAATTTTAAAGGCAGAGAGAGAGAGAGAGAGAGAGAGACCAACAAAGGATCTCCCATTAGTTTACCAAATGATTTCTGAAGAGAAACAAACCAGAACAGAAGGGAATGGAATGAAGTATACAAAGTGATGCAAAGCAAGAGACTGAATCCAAGAATACTATATCCAGCAAGGCTATCATTCAAAATTGAAGGGGAAATCAGGAGTTTTGCAGACAAAAACAAGGCTAAGGGAGTTTATCACCACCAAGCCAGCAATGCAAGAAATGCTAAAAGGACTGTGGTAAGAAGAAGAAATAGAAAGGAAAGAAGGAATACAGAAATAAAGAATAAAAATGGCTACAAACAAGTACCTATCAATAATAACCATAAACATAAATGGACTAAATGCTCCAATCAAAATAAAGAGAGTGGCTGAATGGATAAGATAACATAACCCATATAATGCTGTCTAAAAGAGATCCACCTCTGAACAAGAGACTAACACAAACTGAAAGTGAAGGGGTGAAAAAAAATTACAGCCAAATGGAAATGAAAAAGAAGCTAGGGTAGCAACACTTATATCTGAAAAAAAAAATACCTCAAAGTGAATACCATAACAAGAGATAAGGAAGGCCACTTCATAATACTAAAGGGATCAATACAACAAGAGGATATAACTTTGGTGAACCTATATTCATCTAATACAGGAGCACCCAAATAATACAAAAACTTCTGGGAGATATCAAGGGAGAGATCGAAAACAATACAATCATAGTAGGGGACATTAATACCCACAGACATCATTGGATAAATTCTCTAGACAAATAATCAGCAAAGAAACAGCAATCCTTAATAACTCACTAGATCAGATGGACCTAATTGACATCTTCAGAACATTTCACCCCAAAGCCATGGAATATATGTTCTTCTCAAGTGCACATGGGACATTTTCAAAGATAGACCACATATTGGGACACAGGAAAAGTCTTTCAAATTAAGAATATTGAAATCGTATCAAGCATCTTCTCAGAATACAATCACATAATATTAGAAATAAACTACAAAAAAACCCAACAACAACAACCAAAAACATTCCAACACTTGGAAGCTGAATAGCATGCTACTAAACAATAATTGGGTTACAAAAGAGATCAAAGAGGAAATTGAAAACATCCTGGAAATGAATGACAATGAAGACACAATATCTCAAAATCTATGGTACACAGTGTAAGCAGTCCTGAGAGGGAAGTTTATAGCTCTACAGGCCTACCTCAAAAAACAAGAAAAAATTTTAATAAATCATCTAATCCTACAACTTAAAGAATTACAAAGATAACAACAACAAAAGCCCAGAGTGAGCAGAAGGAAAGAGATCATAAAGATCAGAGCAGAAATAAATGACATAAAGACAAAAACAAAAACAAAACAAAAAATACAAAAGATCAATGAAACCAAGAGCTGGTTCTTTGAAAGGATAAACAAGATTGATGAACCTCTAGCCAGGCTCACCAAGGAGCAGAGAGAGAGGACCCAAATAATCAAAATCAGAAATGAAACAAGTGACGTAACAACCGACCCCACAGAAATACAATGGATTGTTTAAATATACTATGAACAACTCTATTGCAACAAACTAGACAACCTAGAAGAAATGGACACATTTCTAGAAAAATACAAGCTTCCAAAACCCAATCCGGATGAATCTTAAAATCTCAATAGGCTGATGACTATGGAGGAAATTGAGGCAGTCATCAAAAAACTTCCAGCAAACAAAAGCCTGCAAACAAAAGCTGCACAGGGGACTTTTACCAAACATTCAAAGAAGAACTAAATTCTATCCTTCTCAGACTTATTCTAAAAACTTAAAGAGGAAGGAACACTTCCAAGCTCATTCTGTGAAACCAGAATTACCCTAATAACAAAACCATCTAAAGATAACACAATGAAAGTGAATTACAGGCTAATATCCCTCATGAATATAGATGCCAAAATCCTCAACAAAATCTTAGCAAATCAGATCCAGCAGTACATCAGAAAGATCATACACCATGACCAAGTAGGATTTATCCCAGGGATGCAAGGATGGTACATTTTCCACAAATCAATAAACATGACACATCACATAAACAACTTGAGAGATAAAAATCACATAGTCATCACAATTGAGGCAGAAAAAGCATTTGACAAAATGCAACACTCTTTCTTGATAAAAACCGTCAGCACACTGGGAATAGACGGATCATATATCAACATAATAAAAGCCATATATGACAAACCTACAGCCAACATCATACTCAATGGGCAAAAGCTAAACCCATTTAACCTAAGAACAGGAATGAGACAGGGATGCCCACTTTCACTACTCATGTTCAACATTGTTCTGGAAGTGCTAGCCATAGCAATTGGACAAGAGGAAGAACTAACAGGTATCCAAATTGGAAAAGAAGACGTAAAACTGCCATTTTTCGTAGATGAATGAGGGAGCAAAAGAGGAGTGTGTGGACGTGTGGTGTGTGTGTGTGTGTGTGTGTGTGTGTGTGTGATAGTTAGATCCCACAGGACCTTCGGGGGCAGGCTGACCAGGCTCACCTAACCAGGCAGCCTCTGCTACCATTACAAACAGTCCCGGAGAGGCTGGCTCTTCCACAGAGGTCGCATCTCTTTGAAGGGGAGAGCTGCTGTGACTGGGAGCCCAGTGTCACCTACCCAGGGTGCACTCAGACAACACCCAGGACTCTACAAACACCCCTGCCAGGTACCTGCTGCTTCAGCTGCAGTCCCACAGTAACCAAGACTCCAGTCATCCCAGGCGCAGGCTCCTGTGAGTCCTGAAGCACACTCCCCTCTGCCCAGCCCAACACTTTAGCCCAGGGCACACTCCTCTTTTGCTCCCTCATTCCCTTACACTCTCTCCCTCACTGCCACCTTCTTCCTGTCTCTGTAGTTGGGTCTGGAGTGTTAATGACCTGTTTGTAGATGGAGTCTCCTCTCTGGGTGTCTGGTTATGTGGCTTGCTCTCTACCTCATTGGCCAAATGGGATAAAATTCACCTCAACAAGACAAAGAAAACAAAACACAAATGTACTCATGACACCGATTTCCCCAATATAAGTGACCGCCAGAGAAAAGAGAATTAGGGGAGAGAAAAGAGAGCACAAATCATATCCAAGAGATTAGAAAATGGTATAAGATTAAAGAAAAAGAAGAAAAAGGAAGAAAAAGAAAATATATATATATATGTGGAGAAAACACCAGAGAACAAACAGATAAACCAAAATATACAAACACCAAATACCCAGTAATTAGTGTAGGGGCAGAATCTTATATTCAGAAAGTAAGGTTAAGGAATTGGATGCATATGGGGAGGACCTCAGTTCAGTATAGAGGAAGAAGAAAGAGGATGAGTGGATAAGAAGAAAGAGAAAGAGAATAATAATAATAATAATAAATTGAAAACATTAATTAAAATATAGGATAAAATAAAAAAATAGAATGATGAAAAATGTGAAAAAATAGAAAATAAAGAAACAAACAAAAAAGGTAAATAAAGAAAAAGATAACAAAATAGTAATAAAATAAAATAAGATAAAAATGAAAAAGTGAAGTGTCTTTCCTTTGGCTGGTTTAAGATCCCACTCTTCTGTACTGTCTGCTGCTTCTCAGTTTACTGTTGCTGGGACTGAAGGCCTCTGTTTAGGCCAGTCCCTGTGAGCTCTCAGGGACTATTCAGATTTTGTTTTGTATCCTTTGTACCACTCAGAGTGTAGTTTGAGTGTAGCTGTATTGGTTGCCTGGAGACTGCATGGAGGGGCTACTTCTTCAGGAGAAAATGGCTGCCTAGGTCCTGCAAGGCAGGTATGACTCAGTGCCAGACTCACAGCCACCTCTCCTCTCCCCAGTTTCCACAAGTCCACACCTCCATCTGCAACTCAACCACAGGTGAGTGTCTGTATTTGAAAGGTCCTATGAACTAGGTTCAGCAAACAAAAGCAAATACCAAAAAGAGGGGAAAGAGTTGTACCACTGCGAGCCTCTTTACCCCCTGCACAGCGTGACTTGGGCAGCCATCCAACTTGCCCTCTCTGGGCTCAGTCTTTCATGGCTGTAGACCCAGATCTAGAATCCCCTGCCGCCAGCAGTCCTGCAGACCTCTTTCCACAGCCAGACATTACACCTGTCCCAAGGGATGTGGCCTTGGTGCCATGCAGTTTTCTTCTGACCCTCTGGGCTCGGAAGTCCCACAGTTCTCTCCAGCCCAGATCCCTGATTTTAACATTCTCCAGGTGTCCTCTTCCCTTCCCGGCTGTAGTTTGTCTCACCAGCTGTGTTTACTTCACCAATTCGGGGTGGATGTTATTCAATTTAGTTGCTCATTCTATCTGCTCTGGCACAAGGCTCTGGACACATCCATCTATTCTGCCACCATTTTGTCATTCTCCATCTCTCTCGGGGCTTCTATTTCAACTGTGATGATGTGTCTATGGAGAGGGTGGGCCACTTCTTCTGAGAGTTGGTTGAGAAGTGCAAGGGTTCTGAGTGTTGCTTAAAGTTGCAAAACGAGTTCAGTGGCTGCTTTCTCTCCAGGACCTGCTAACGCCACCCCAAGATGAGTGGGCAAAACTCAGGATGCCATGGAAGCTGCCCTGGCCTTGGAGAGGAACCTGAACCACCTAGAGCTGAAGGCACTGGTTCTACCCACAGACTCTTAGCTCTGTCAATCTATGGCTTTTTTATACACCAATAATGAACTCACAGAAAGATTTTTTAAAAATATCATTTACCATTGCACCAAAAAAATTAAAATACCTAGGAATAAACTTAATTAAAAGGATAAAATACCTGTACTCTGAAAAGTATAGGACATTGAAAAAAGAGATAGAGGAAGACATAAACAAATGGAAGAATATACCATGTTTGTGGATTGGTAGAATCAACATCATTGAAATGTCCATACTACCCAAATCAATCTATATATTCAATGCAATCTCCATTAAGATACCAACAGCGTATTTCATAGACCTAGAAATAACTCTCCAAAAATTCATAAGGAATAAAAAGAGACCCTGAATAGCTGTAGCAATCTTGTCAAAGAAGAACAAAAGTTAGAAGGATCACAATACCAGATATCAAGCTATATTACAAAGCCACTGTTCTCAAAACTGCCTGGTACAGGCACAAGAATAGTCACATACACCAATGGATCAGAACAGAGAACCCAGGAATCAACCCAAGCCATTAAGCTTAATTAAAATTTGACAAAGGAGACAAGAGCACACAATAGAGTCAAGACAGTCTTTTCAATAAATGGTTTTGGGAAAATTGAACAGATACATGCAAAAAAATGAAGCTGTACCACCAACTTACTCCATAGACAAAAATAAATTCAAAATGGATAAAGTACTTAAACATAAGATGGGAAACCATAAAAGTCTTATAGGAATCCATAGTCAGCAAATTAGCAGACATATGTTGTATCAATATCTTTATTGATACAGTTCTTAGGGGAATGGAAACTAAGGAGAAAATAAACAAATGGGACTACATTGAAATAAAAAGCTTTTTCTGAGCAACAGAAACCATTAACAAAACAACAAGAAAGCCCACTTCATGGGTGAACATATTTGCCAATGTTATATCCAATAAGGGCCTAATCTCCAAAATCTATAGGGAACTCATACATCTGAACAGAAAGCAAATAAACAATCCAATCAAAATATGGACAAATGACTTAAATAGACACTTTTTGAAAGAGGACATACAGAAGGCCAAGAGACATATGAAAACATGCTCTAAGTGACTAATCATTTTAGAGATGCAAATCACAACGACAAATAGATAGCATCTGACACCAGTCAGAATGGCTATCATCAACAAATCAACAAATGACAAGTGCTGGCTAGGATATGGAGAAAAAGAAACCCTCTTGCACTGCTGGTGGGAATGCAGGCTTGTGCAGCCACTGTAAATAATAGTATGGAGTTTCCTCAAAAAATTAAAAATGGAACTTCCATTTGACCCAGTAATCCCACTTCTAGAAATGTATCCCAAAGAACCAGAAATACCAATCAGAAAGGACATATGTATGCCTATGTTCATAGTTGCACAATTTACAATAGCTAAGATTTGAAAACAGCCCAAGTGACCATCAGCAGATGAGTGAATTAGAAAACTATGGTACAGCTACACAATGGAATACTATACTGCCATAAAAAAAGAAAGAATTCTTACCATTTGCAACAGTATGGATGGACCTGGAGAGCATTATGCTAAGCAAAGTAAGCCAATTAGTGACATAGAAATATTACATGATCTCACTCATTTGTGGAATATAATCCTATATAATAAATAGGTGATATGAAAATTAACCCTCACACCCTCAGAAGATGGCTGCCTATGACCAGGCCAGCAGGGGGGTTAGTGAGGGACAACCAAAAGAATGAACAAGCAGGCTGCGTGGGGCAACCAGGCCAGCGGGGGGGCCGTGAGGTGTGACCAGGCCGGCAGGGGAGGCTGGGGGCGACGACCAGGCTGGCAGGGGGGGCAGTGAGGGGCAACCAGGCCAGCAGAGGGGGGCAGTTGGGGGCGATCAGGCCGGCAGG
>NW_005371404.1:23840-27120 GCF_000412655.1 Myotis brandtii | reverse complement strand
GTCCTATATAATAAAAGCCTAATATGCTAAGTTTCTGGTCGTCTGGTCAGCTGTTCAACCAATCAAAGCGTAATATGCTAATGATATGCTAAGGCTGCTCAACTGCTTGCTGTGACATGCATTGACCACCAGGAGGCAGATGCTACAAACAAGAAGGTTAACTTGCTTCTGGAGTCCAGCCTGATTGGTACTGTGCGAGATGGTCTGTACATAACCTGGAGCCCTCCCGTGGTCCCTCTCCCTCTGGCCAACTTCCCACATCCCTCCCCAGCCCTGATCATGCACCAGTGGGGTCCCTCAGCCTGGCCTGCTCTCTCTTGCAATCCTGGACCCCTCAGGGTATACCAGAGAGCCACTTTCGGCCTAATCCCACAGGCCAGGCTGAGGGACCCCACTGGTGCACGAATTCGTGCACTTGGCCTCTAGTGAACAACACAAACTGATAAACAAAAATAGATACAGAGACGGAGAAGCATCGAACAGACTGTCAAACTTCAGTGGGAAGGTGGTGGGGGGTGGGGTGGGGTAAGAGATCAACCAAGGTTTTTGAATGCATGCATATAAGCATTACCAATGGACACAGACACTAAGGTGGTGAGTGAATGTGCTGGGGGGTGGGGGTGGGGGCGGTTGATGGGGATAAAAGGAGATATATGTAACACTACATGCAATACTTTAAACAATAAAAATAAATTTAAAAATGGAACTGCCTTTTGACCCAGTGATCCCACTTCTGGAATTACATCCTAATAATTTTGAAACAATTCAAAAGAATATATACACCTTTATGTTCATAGCAGCAATATTTGTAATAGCCAAGATCTGGAAACAGCGTAAGTACCCATCAGTAAATAAGTGGATAAAAAAGCAGTGCTACATTCACACAATGCAATATTACTTGGCCACACACAAAAAAAATCTTACTTTTTGTGGTAGCATGGATGGAACCTGAGATTTTTTTGCTAGGTGAAATAAGCCATTCAGGGAAAGACAAATACCATATCATCTCACTTATATGTGAAATCTAATGAACAAAATAAACTAACAAACAGAATAGATGCAGAGGGAATAGATCATTAGCTTTCAGAGGGGATGTTTGTGTGTGTGGGGACTGGATAAAAGAAGGTAAAGGGCTTAGCCAAAGAACATATATGTAAAACCATAGACACAGACAACAGTGTGGTTATGGCCAGAGGGAAAGTGGTGTTAGGGTTGGGTTGAGATTGGCAAATGAGGGAAAAATGGGGACATTTGTAATAGCATCAACAATAAAAATAAAGCTACAAAAAAAGGCAGCTTTATATATAAGAAAACAAGACCCATATATATGATGAAAGAGACCCTCTATAGATTCTAAGACATAAGCAGAAAGAAATCAAAAGGTCTGAAAAAATATTTTAATGCTAAACAAAGCAAAAATAAAAAGTTGGAGCAGCAACACTTTTATCAGACAAATACTGTTGCATAGCCCATCGACACAGACAACAGTGTGCTGATGCCCAGATGCGGGGGACAGGGGCTGGCTGGAGGTGGATAAAGAGGGGGGGGTGGGAATCTGAGACATCTGTAATATTGTCAACAATAAATTTAAAGAAAGAAAGAACTACAATGGAGGATACATGGATATTCTCAAAAAAAAAAAGAAAAAGAAAAAAAATACACTGAATAATTATAAAGAAAACAATCCAACCAGAGAATGTAACCCTTGTAAACATATATCCATTCCATATAGGAGGCATTAAATATGTAAAGAAATCTAATGAACAAAATAAACTAACAAACAGAATAGATGCAGAGGGAATAGATTCATAGCTTTCAGAGGGGATGTTTGTGTGTGTGGGGACTGGATAAAAGAAGGTAAAGGGCTTAGCCAAAGAACATATATGTAAAACCATAGACACAGACAACAGTGTGGTTATGGCCAGAGGGAAAGTGGTGTTAGGGTTGGGTTGAGATTGGCAAATGAGGGAAAAATGGGGACATTTGTAATAGCATCAACAATAAAAATAAAGCTACAAAAAAAGGCAGCTTTATATATAAGAAAACAAGACCCATATATATGATGAAAGAGACCCTCTATAGATTCTAAGACATAAGCAGAAAGAAATCAAAAGGTCTGAAAAAATATTTTAATGCTAAACAAAGCAAAAATAAAAAGTTGGAGCAGCAACACTTTTATCAGACAAATACTGTTGCATAGCCCATCGACACAGACAACAGTGTGCTGATGCCCAGATGCGGGGGACAGGGGCTGGCTGGAGGTGGATAAAGAGGGGGGGGTGGGAATCTGAGACATCTGTAATATTGTCAACAATAAATTTAAAGAAAGAAAGAACTACAATGGAGGATACATGGATATTCTCAAAAAAAAAAAGAAAAAGAAAAAAAATACACTGAATAATTATAAAGAAAACAATCCAACCAGAGAATGTAACCCTTGTAAACATATATCCATTCCATATAGGAGGCATTAAATATGTAAAGAGCCCTAACCTGTTTGGTTCAGTGGATAGAGCGTCGGCCTGCGGACTCAAGGGTCCCAGGTTCGATTCCGGTCAAGTTCATGTACCTTGGTTGTGGGCACTACTCCAGTAGGGAGTGTGCAGGAGGCAGCTGATTGATGTTTCTCTCTCACTGATGTTTCTAACTCTCTATCCCTCTCCCTTCCTCTCTGTAAAAAATCAATAAAATATATAGGGGGAAAAAACCCTGAAATTCTTTTTAAAAATATGTAAAGAAAATTTTGATGTACATAAATTCTAAAATCCACTGTAGCTCAATCATAATAGAGTAGTTTAACACCCCATTGTCATCAATGGATTGATCGTCCTATCAGAAAATTAAAAAGGAAGTAGCAGTCTTAAATTACATACTAGACCAGATAAATTTAATTTATATTTTTAGAGAATTTCAGCCCATAACAGCAGAATATACATCTTTTTCAAGTTCACTTGGAACATTTTCCAAGATAAATGAAATGATAGGACACAGAAAAAGTTCCAATAAATTTAAGAAGATTGAAATCATTGTAAGAATCTTCTTCAAACACAATTGTATGAAACTAGGAGTTCATTACAAGAAAAAAGTTGGAAAAAATACAAACACATGGAGGCTAAATAACATGCTTCTGAATAATAAATACATAACAATAAGATCAAGGAAAAAAATCAAAAGATACCTTAAGAGACATAAAAATGAAAACACAACAGAAAATTTATGAGACACAACCAAAGCAGTCCTAAGAGTGATATTCACAGTATTAGAGGCCTACCTAAAATAT
>NW_005371404.1:17403-23801 GCF_000412655.1 Myotis brandtii | reverse complement strand
AAAATAAAATAAAATAAAATAAAATAAAATAAACAACCTAATGTTACACCTAAAGAAACTAAAAAAAGAACAAGAAACAATCACAAGGTGAGGAGAAAATAGGAAATAGTAAAAATCCGAACAGAAATAGAGTCTAAAAAATCAATACAAAACATCAATGAAACTATGAGATGGTTCTTTGGAAAAATAAACAAAATTGATAAAATTTTATCCAGATGCATCAAAATAGACAGGACACAAATAAATAGAATTGCAAATGAAAGAAGAAAGGTAAAAACTTACACTGAAGAAATAACAAAGGATTATAAGAAAATATTATGGGAGGAGACAAAATGATGGCTGAATGGGCAGACATGTCCCGAGCCTTATACTGGAGCAGATAGAAGGAGTATCTAAATCGAATAACATCCACCAGGAATTGGCGAAGTAGGCACAGCTAGTGAGACAATTTGCAGCTGGGAAGGGCAGAGGATGCCTGGAGAATGGTAGGATCTGGGATCTGGGCTGGAGAGAGTTGGGAGACATCTGAACGGAGAGGGTCAGAAGGAACCTTCACTGTACCAAGTCCGTGTCCTTTGGGGACAGGTGTAACATCAATTGTGGAAAGGAAGTGCACAGGGATACTGGTGGCAGGTGATTCTAGAACTAAGTCCACAGCTGCAAGAGGCTAAGCCCAGAAAGGGTGGCCTGAAGAACTGCCCAAGCTGTGCAGTGCCAGGGGGAGAGAAACTCACAGCGGCGCTGTTGTTTCCCCTCTTTTTGGTCTTTGCTATTATTCATTAAACCCAGTTCATATGACCTTTCAAATACAAACACTAACCCGTGGCTGAGGTGCAGGTGGAGGTGTGGACTTGTGGGGTCTGGGGAGAGGCTGTGGAGAAGAGAAGGTCGGGGAGAGGTGACTGAGAGCCCGTCACTGGGACATTCTTGAACATAAGCAGCCATTTTCTCCTGAAGAGCTAGCTCCTACCAGCAGTCTCCAGACAACAAATACCGCCACACCTAGACTACACCCTGAGTGATACAAAGGATAAAAAATCTGAATAGCCCCTAAGAGCCCTCAGGGACTGGGTTGAAGGGAGGCCTTTCAGTCAGGGGGTTGATACAGCAACCTCCCCAACCATAGCCCTGTAAGAAACAGCCACTTGCAAGATTAAGATGATCCAGCATTACATTAGAAAATTATACACCACTACCAAGTGGGATTTATTCCAGGGATGCAAGGCTGGTACCGTATCTGCAAATCAATAAACATGATACATTACATAAACAAATTAAGAGACAAAAATCACAAATCATATCTATTGATGTAGAAAAGACATTTGACAAAATCCAACACCTTTTCCTGATAAAAACTCTCCACAAAGTGGGAATAGATTGATCAGACCTCAACATAATAAAATCCTTATATGACAAACCTACAGCCAACATCATACTAAATGGGCAAAAATTAAAACCATTTCCCCTAAGTAAAGGAACAACACAAGGATGACCACTTTCAACACTCCTGTTCAGTATAGTACTGCAAGTGCTAGCCATAGCGATCATACAAGAAGAAGAAGAAGTAAAAGTCATCCAAATGGGAAAAGAAGAAGTAAAATTGTCATTATTTGCAGATGACAAGATATTGTATATAGAAAACCCTAAGACTGCATCAAAAAACTACTAGACTTAATAAATGAACTTGGCAATATAGCAGGATACAAAAATCAACACCCAGAAATCTATGGCTTTTTTATACGCCAATAATTAACTCACAGAAAGAGAAACTAAAAAAGCAATCCCATTTACCATTGCAACACAAAAATTAAGATACCTAGGAATAAACTTATCCAAGGAGGTAAAGGACTGGTAGTCAGAAAATTACAAGATGCTGAGAAAAGAGATAGAGTGATACATGATCAAATGGAAGAATATACCATGGTCATTAATTGATAGAATAAACATCACTAAAATGTCCATACTACCCAAAGCAATCTATAGATTCAATGCAATCCCCATTAAAATACCAATGCAATATTTCAAAGGCCTAGAAGACACTTTCCAAAAATTCATCTGGAATAAGAAAAGTCCATGAATAGCGACAGCAATATGGAGAAAAAAGAACAAAGTTGTAGGGATCACAATACTAGATATCAAGATATATTACAAAGCCACTGTTCTCAAAACTACCTGGTACTGGCACAAGAACAGACATATAGACCAATGGAACAGAACAGAGAACCCAGAAATCAATCCAAGCCATTATGTTCAATTAATATTTGATAAAGGAGGCAAGAGTATACAATGGATTCAAGACAGTCTCTTTAATAAATGGTGTTGGGAAAATTGGACAGATACATGAAATAAAATGAAACTAGACCGCCAACTTACACCATACACAAAAATAAACGCAAAAAGGATAAAGGACTTAAACTTATGATGGGAAACTATAAAAATCTTAGAAGAATCCATAAGCAGCAAAATATCAGACTTAAGTTGTTGCAATATCTTTACTCATACAGCTCCTAGGTCAATGGAAACTAAGGAGAAAATAAACAAATGGGATTACATCAAAATAAAAAGCTTCTGCACAGCAAAAGAAACCATCAAGAAAACCACAAGAAAGCCCATTGTATGGGAAAACATATTTGCCAATGTTATCTCTGATAAGGGTTTAATCTCCAACTTTTACAGGGAACTCATAAAAATTAACTAAAGGAAGATAAATATATCAAAAATGGGCAAAGGGCATAAATAGACACTTTTAGAAAGAGGACATACTAAAGGCCAAGAGACATAGGAAAACATGCTCAAAGTCACTAATCATCCAAGAGATGCAAATAAAAACATCAATGAGGTAACATCTCACACCTCTCAGATGGCTATCAACAAATGAACAAACAATAAGTGCTGGCGAGGAAGTGTAGAAACAGAAACCCTCTTGCACTGCTGGTAGGAATGCAGACTGATGCTGCCACTGTGGAAAACAGTATGCAGTGTCCTCAAAACATTAAAACTGAAACTTCCATTTGACACAGTAATCCCACTTCTAGGAATATATCCCAATAAAACAGAAACACCAATCATATAGAATATATGCACCCCTATGTTCATAGCAGCACAATTAGCAATAGCTAAGATTTGGAAATAGCCTAAGTGCCCATCAGCAGATGAGTGGATTAGAAAACTGTGGTACATCTACTCAATGGAATACTAAGCTGCTGTAAAAAAGAAGGAATTCTTACCATTTGCAACAGCATGGATGGCACTGGAGAGCATTATGCTAAGTGAAATAAGCCAGTCAGAGAAAGATAAATATTACATGATCTCACTCATTTGTGGAATATAATAAAGAACATAAACTGATGAATAAAATAGACCCAGAGACATAGAAGCATTGAACAGACTGTCCAACTTCTGAGGGAAGGCGGGGGGTGAGGGGGTAAGAGATCAACCAAAGGACTTGTATGCAAGCATATGAGCATAACCAATGGACACAGACAATTGGGGAGTGAGGACATGTGCTAGGCGGTGGCAGCCTCCAGAGAGAGACCAATGGGGGATAAAGGAGACTCATGTAATACTTTAAATGATAAAGCATTTAAATTAATTTTTTTTCACCAATAGTAAACTTACAGAAAGAGAGATAAAAAACAATCCCATTTACCATTGCACCAAAGAAATAAGATACATAGGAATAAACTTAACTAAGGAGGTAAAAAGACCTGTACTCAGAAAACTAAAGGACACTGAAAAAAGAGATAGAGAAAGACATAAAAAAATGGAAGAACATACTGTTTTCATGGATTGGTAGAATTAACATCATTAAAATAGCCATGCTACCTTAAGAAATCTATAGATTCAATGCACGCCTCATTAAAATAGCAATGACAACAATGTGGAGGGGGAAAAAGGAGACATATGTATTACTATTTGTAATACTTTAAACAATTAAAAACATAATAAACAAAGAAATATAAAAAAACAACATAAAATAAAATATCAATGGCATACTTCACAGACCTAGAAAGAGCTCTCCAAAAATTCATCTGGAATAAAAAAGGACCCCAAAGAGCTACAGCAATTCAGAGAAAGAAGAACAAAGTAGACGGGATCTCAGTACCAGGTTTCAAGATGTACTACAAAGCCACTGTTGTCAAAACTGCCTGGTACTGGCACAAGAACAGACATATAAACCAAGAAAATAGAATAGAGAACACAGAAATCTACACAAACCACTCTGCTCAATTAATATTTGACAAAGGAGGCAAGAGCATACAATGGCATCAAGACAGTCTTTTTAGTAAATGGTGTTGGGAAAATTGGACAGATACATGCAAAAAAAATGAAACTAGACCACCAACTTATACCATACACAAAAATAAACTCAAAATGGATAAAGGACTTAAACATTAGACAGGAAACCATAAAAATATTAGAGGAATCCAAAGGCAGAAAAATCTCAGACATATGCCTAAGCAATATCTTCACGGATACAGCTCCTAGGGCAATAGAAACTAAATAGAAAATAAACAAATGGGACTGCATCAAAATTAAAAGCTTCTGCACAGAAAAATAAACCATCAACAAAACAACAAGAAAGCCCACTGCATGGGAGAACATATTTACCAATGTTATCTCAGATAAGGGTTTAATCTCCAACATTTACAGGGAACTCATACAACTTAACAAAAGAAAGATAACCCAATCAAAAAATGGACAATGGACCTAAATACTTTTTGAAAGAGTACATAAGGAAGGCCAAGAGACATATGAAAACATGCTCAAAGCCTCTAATCATCTGAGAGATGCAACTCAAAACGACAATGATGTACCATCTCACACCTGTCAAAATGGTATCATCAACAAATCAACAAATAACAAGTGCTGGTGAGGATGAGGAGAAAAAGGAACTTGCATGCACTGCTGGTGAGAATTCAGACTGGTGCAGCCACCATGGATAATAGTATGGAGTTTCCTCAAAACACTAAAAATGGAACTCCCATTTGACCCAGTGATCCCACTCCCAGGAATATATCCCAAGAAACTAGAAACACCAATCAGAAAGAATATATGCACCCCTATGTTCATAGTAGCACAATTTACAATAGCTAAGAATTGGAAACAGGTAAGTGCCCATCAGCAGAAGAGTGGATTAAAAAACTGTGGTACAGGAGAAAAAAGATGGCGGCTGGCAAGATGGAGGTGAGGGATAGGAAGTGAGTGAGTGAGGGGATGAAAAGAGAGTGTGTGGATGTGTGTGTTGTGTGTGTGAGTGAGTCAGGGACAATTAAATCCATCAGGAGCAGCAGAGGCTGGCAGACCAGGCTCTCTGGGACAGGGAGAGACTACCACCAGAACGGGAACTCCCAGAACTGTGGGACTTAGGCACGGAGCCCACGCCATCTTGAAGTGGAGAGCGGCCTCTTCTAGGAACTCATCAGCACCACCACCCAGACAGGACTGGGATACTGCCTGTGACCCAGCAGCCACTCCAGCCAAAATCCTGCTGCCCCACCCACAGACTCTCAGACCCTGGGATCTCCACCTCCAAAGGAGCACCGCACCCGCAGCACTAAGTGAAGCCACCCCCTCCCCAGCAGCAGACCTCAGACCATCGCATTCTCGAGTCTCCAGCCAGCAGGTCTTTGAGGCACACCACTCCATTGACTTCTCTTAGGAGTCACTGTGAGCTCCAGCTGAGTGTCATTTTGTACAGACACAGGCACACTGCCCCCAGTAGAAATTCTGAATTCCTTCTGCCTGAATAACTGCCCACACACACCCAGTTGTGTAACTTAAGCTCCAGGGCCCTTCAGTGCCAGGGCCCCTCAAAGTGCATCAGAGTTCAGCTCCTGGCAAAGGCACTGCCACAGTTGCTCATTCCCCCTGAGCCCATCTATCCACAGGGCACTTTAGGAAGCCCCAGTGAGCCTCCGCTGGGTCCGACCTTGGACAAATAGGGATGCACTCCCCTGGGCAGTAGAAATTCTGAATTCACCCATCCTGAATACCTGCCCAAAGATGCCTTGATAAAGCGTGCCAGGGCCCTTCAGAGTGCTTCAGTGCACCTGCTCTAGCAAACTCACTGTGTGTGCTCCTGTGTGCCACCACCGGGAACGCGCACCTATCCACCACGGGTGCATCAGCAAAATCGGAGTTTCCCCACCCCACAGCGGCAGAACTCTGGACATCACAGTTGCATGCTTTTCCAGCATGCAGGTCTCCCAAGACCACCACTCCACAGGCAGCCCTGGGGCCCCGCTGTGAGCCCCGCTGGACACGCACTTAAACAAACAGGGGTGCACTGCTGGGCTGTAGAAATGCTGAATTCCCTCTTCTGGGATACTTGCCCCCAGACACTGTAATCCAGTGGCTTCAGTGCCAGGGCCCTTCAGAGTGTGTCAGTACACCCT
>NW_005371404.1:9442-16721 GCF_000412655.1 Myotis brandtii | reverse complement strand
TAACAAAGAAACAGAATTTCCAGAGGATGAGGCCCAGAAATCAGGATTTTAAAAAGATTCCCAGGTGATTCTAATGTGCAGCCAAGGTTGAGAACTACTGCCTTAGATTGTCAAACAAAAAAATGACAATAGCCAACATAAACAGTAGCCATCTGGTGTGAATGAATCAAAATTACACCTTTTTTATTTTGTCAGATGGGCAAAAAATATATATTTTTTGGTGTGCTGCAGAATTTTAGTAATTAATGTGTGCCATGAGATGAAAAAGATTGAAAATCGCTGATCTAATGTAACAGATATAGTAAGTATATCCATTTCATCAAAAAGAAGACACCATTTATTCTAAGCTGTAACATGATTTTATGTACTACCAAGAAAGAAAAAAGTACTGCCAATTTATAAGATGCCATCTATTTTAAGATATATTCTGTTTTCAGAGATATTAAAATGAGACTGTGCATTTGGAATTGTTGAAAGTATGGTATTAATATTAAATATTACTAATGCTATCCTATGAGAAGTGTGTAGGCTAGTAATTAATTAGGAACTAGATTACCTGGGTTTGGATCCTGTCTGCTACTTATTCGTTCTGTGACTGCCAGTAAGTTATTCATTATATTCATGCCTAGTTTAATTATTAAATGAGGTAATAAATGTAAAGTATTTAACCCAGTACCTCAACTTCAAATGTTACTCTTTAGTAAATAAACATAAATACTAATTTTTCCCACATCTCAGAATTACTGTGTTCAATTCAAATTCTGTAGTAGTCTTGGGTTAGTAATGTAGGCAAATTATATTTGAAAAAAAATGTGCTTGGATTAATTTCTTTTTTAAAAATATATTTATATTGATTTCGGAGAGAGAGGTAGAAACATCAGTTATGAGAGATAATCATTGATCTGCTGCCTCCTGCACGCCCCCACTCTGGGGATCAAGCCCGAAACCCAGACATGTACTGGGACTGGGAATCAAACCTTGAGCTCCTGGTTCATAGGTTGATGCTCAACCACTGAACAGCACTGGCCAGGCATATAAGTGTGCTTTAACTTTGTCTTTTTCTGCCTATAAAGGGATGTATTAAAGTCTCATTGAGTAAAATTTTCCAAAAGTGAGTTTTATTTACTAATTGCTTTTATTGTTAAGTCTTACTTTAATAGTTCAGTAATGGTGTCAGGCTTCAAAGACGTGTACTTTGTCACCCTACATAAGTTGAATCTTCATTTAAAAGAACCATTTCTTGAAATGTGCAATTAAAGTTTAACACCTTGAAGCAAAATCCTGCTTCCCACTCCAAGCGTGGCTAAAACTGTCAAAGTAACAAGTCACAAGCAATAAGGAAGTATGAGTAAGTCTTTGAGATGGCATCATATGGGCTATCAAAGTGAAAGTGAGAGTGGTGACTTTTTCTGGACCAGATTTAGGCTGCAGGAAAACGACTCAGCCAGAGTGAGGAAAGAAACTGAAACCGTTAGGTGCTTTTACCCTCACAGCAGATCTGCAGTGCATGTGGTGGTGCCCCTATTTTTTGTAAGTGGAGATAAAGACCTAAAGAAGGTCACAGGAACAGTTCCTGATACTGTTGGGATTAAACTCAAGTTTTACTCCTTGGGTTTTGTTGCTCTACAACTAATTTTAATCTGCCAAAACTTTAGAGATGCCAATTTCTATATCCAGTGTACTCTGCTAACAGTTTCTTCTGCTTCACTACTTTCCACCTAAGAAGTCCTACCATTGTTTGGAGCCTATTGTTTTATGCCTTTATTTAAATTCCTGTGTTTGCAAGATACTTTTATCATCTTTGGATCTGAATAATTCTAAAGATTTCTTTTTTTCTTAGCATTGTGTTGAAGTAGAGTGAAGCTTTGAATATATAAAACTTTAATTCTGTTTCTAGTGGAAGGTAAACTAAACGGCAAACACACTGGGAAAAATTTGGGTTACATATAATGTGGTTTATACCTTATTTAAATACCTTGGGTTGTGTGTAATATGGATTAAATCTCTTAAGATTTATAAGAGGGTTCCAATAGGTAGGCAAAGGATTTAAGCAATTCATACAAGAAAGTAAAATAAATATTTTTTCATATTACTTATTAGGTAATAAGCAAAGAAACACAAAAAAGCTTTTAAATACTGATTTATACTGCTCAGGTGGAAAACACACATACAAATATCTGATCCTGGCAAAGTTTTAGTAATTATTGGGGACATTACAAATAGTCCTGTCTTTTTAAAAAGCTGTATGGCAACATGATGTTAACTATAAAGGTCTTGATAAAATTTAATCCAGATATGCCTGTCCTGGCAAATTATCCTAAAAACATCATGGAATAAAATATGCACAAAAATGTTCATTTCTGTTTTATTTTAAATACAAAACCCTTGGATTTAATCTAAATATCTAACATTAGCTTAAGAGTTTATTGTTGAATATTAGTGCAGTTATTAAAAAGGTAAAGACTGAAAAACATACCTAGGTTGCAGGTTGGATCCCCAGTTGGGGTGAGTACAAGAGGCAACTGATCAATGTTTCTCATATCAATGTTTCTTTCTCTCCCCCCTCCTCCCCTCCCTTCCCCCTTCCTCTCTTTCTAAAATCAATAAAAATATATCCTCAGGTGAAGATTTTTAAAAAAGGTAAAATACTAGAAAATACAAGCAGCTTATTATGATAAAATACATATACTGATAGGTTTTATATCAGTACGTATATGTATTTTATAAATGTTGCATCGTTTTATATATACTGAAAGCTTATGTATCTTTTTCTTATCTATTATACTCAGTTGAAAGTATGCAGAAATCAAAATTGTTAATGGGTTAAGGTGCTGGGATTATAATTTTTAAATTTCATCATTAATTTTAAGAAAACATTTCTGCTTGTGTCCTACAGTTATTTTTCTATAATTGGCTCACAAAGCAGGTTTACAAGGTATTTTGGTGTCCCCCTCACAATTAGAGATACCTTTTAAACTCCAAAGGTCCATCTTCTTTCTTCTCTCCTAAGCAGTAATAACAATAAATTGTCAGTTTTAACTCAATATTGTTAGCATCATTGAGGAAATAACCTGTTTTACTTTGAGATTAGGAAGCATCAACAAGGTCGTTAGTATGTGTTTGTTTTTTAAATATTTCATATACATACAGAAAAGTATATTTTGAAGCTTAAGAAGTTATAAAACAAACATCTCTGTAACCACCATCATGGTCAAGAAAAAGTATTTCCATTACTTCAGAAATACCTCCTGCCCTTTCTAATCAGTCTCCTTTCTCCTCCCTGCTATCATAACCATTATCCTGACTTTTATGGTAATCACTTAATTATATATCCCTACACATTTTAGTTTTGCCTGCTTTTGAACTTTACATAGAGATGCACTAGTTTTCTTTTACAGTATCCTTAATAGGAAATCTTAGTGGGACTATTTACATAGGTTTAATGCAACTTTTAGCTGTGCTTTTCTGCTTCTAACTCTGACTTAACTCATTTCAGAGGCCTTGTCTTATCAGGAGGGAACATTTAGTTACTGGATCATGGGTCTCCCTTCTTTTTTGTTTTAGAATAGCTTTCTCAACAAAATTAATCTTCTTTTCTTAAAACATGAATCCTTTTCTTTCATTATCCTTCTAATCAGAAGCTTCTTGATAATTTCTGTCTAAAATCTTTAGAGCCCTAGCTGGTTTGGCTCAGTGGATAGAGCTTCGGCCTGTGGATTGAAGGGTCCTGGGTTCGATTCTGGTCAAGGGCACATGCCTGGGTTGCGAGCTCAATCCCCAGTAGGGGGCATGCAGGAGACAGCTGATCAATGATTCTCTTTTATCATTGATGTTTCTATCTCTCCCTCTCCCTTCCTCTCTGAAATCAATAAAAATATTTTTTAAAAAACAAAATCTTTAGAGAAATGTATCTCTTTCCACTGTTAAGTTTCCTTTTATAGAATATGACCATGAGCAAACCTAATCATTTGCTGTTTAAATTTACAGAAATCTGTAGGTAATGGAACTGTTTAGCAAAATAAAATGTCTGAAGCTGTAGATTTAGTTAAATAGAAAGCTGATTGCTTTTTAGAAACCTCATTCTTTGACAGATCTTAAATATTGAGCCTTGGAGGGCAAAGGTAGAAGACATTCTGTACAAAAGCAACTTAATTTTGTTTTCAGAATGCCTTATCTCAAACCATTTTCTACGGTGCTAAGTGAGATCTGGTTTCAGGATTTTTAACCCAAAACTTTAGATTTTAAGATCATTAAAGCTCCTTATATTTAGTTCTATAAGGTGCTTTTATAATTTGGTTTCATAGGCATTATTCCAGTTGATTCAACAATTTTATATAGTAAAAAAGGCTGTTATTAAAACTTCATTTTATTATAATTTCCATGTGGAGTTAATATAGCCCAAGAGAGGATGTTTTCTGGGCTTGCCCCTGATGACAGGACTAGTGAAAGGTGACTGGAACTTAAACCTTAAATATCTGTCTCCCAGTTAAATTTTTTGGTGTTTTTTTTCCCTGCCACAAGACCAACTATTACTAATAAGACAGTCTGAAACTTGGCATCCAAAAATATCAATATAAAGCAAGATGTATTTACTCAGTCTAGTTCAATCAAGTGTTTTTTTAATACTAACAACATTTAAATTTGATGAGTTGGAAATTCAGTTCTATGCTGAGTGAATAAAAGAAGCTCTTTAAAGAAGAAATTTTATTTCTTTGCTTAGAGTTAATGCACCAAAAGAACATAAAGTCAAGCTTACTTGCGATGAATGGACACATGTAATTTTTAAGGTGACTCAGAGCATAGTGAAGTGAATATAATGTTAAAATTTAAGTATGTAATTTTCCAAGAGCATTTCAGGATCAGGATATTAGTAGATTTGGGAACATTAAAATTATCTACATTTAAACTTCAACAATATGGACCAAATGCAGAAGGTATGATTTGAATCTGGGTAAAATCTACATTGATTCTTTTTAAAGTAGTATTATTTTCAAATTATATAACCAAGTGATAAACTGTATATGTGACAAAATGTCAGCTGACAGAGACCTTTGATGTCCTTTTTAATGAGTATATAAGGATTTGTAATTAAGGCATTAATTATTGAACATCTTAATAGTTGTGCAAATATTTTGTTGAATGGATAATAACAAGTGTTCATAAAGTACTTACAAAGCATTTCTATTTCTCTTAAGTAGATTTATCTTATTTGTAGTTCCCCCTTGTCCACAGTTTCGCTTCCCATAGTTTAAATTACCTGCAGTCCAAAAATATTAAATAGATATGAACAACTACATGCCAACAAATTGGACAATCTGGGAGAAATGTATAAATTCTCAGAAAAAAATAAAATTTTCCAAGACTGAATCATCAAGAAACATTAAATTTGAACAGATTAATTACAATCAACAAAACTGCAGGTGTAACTTTAAAAATCCCAACAAACAAAAGTTTTTTTTTTAACAAATGGCTTCACAGTTAAATTTAATGAAATATTAAAAGGATTAACAAATATGCTTTTCAAACTATTGCAAAAATTGTAAAGGGATGAAAAATCTCAAACCCATTTTATGAGGCCAGAATTATTCTAATTCCAAAATTAAATAAAGACACTAAAAAGAAATACTGTGTAGTCCAATATCTCTGATGAAGTTCAATGAAAAAATTCTCAATAGCCCTAACTGGTTTGGTTCAGTGGATAGAGCGTTGGCCTGCAGACTGAAGGGTCCCAGGTTCTATTCCGGTCAAGGGCATGTACCTTGCTTGCAGGCACATCCCCAGTAGGGGGTGAGCAGGAGGCAGCTGATCGATGTTTCTAACTCTCTATCTCTCTCCCTTCCTCTCTGTAAAAAATCAATAAAATATATTTTAAAAATTCTCAATAAAGATTAGCAAACTAATTTCTGTGATACTTTAAAAATGTCATAAAACATGATCAAGTTGGAGTTATTCCTGAGTTTCAAATTTGATACAATATTGAAAATCAATGTGATACACCACATAAAAATGAAAAGTTGAAATTATGTGATCATGTTAATAGATGCAGAAAAAGCATTTGACAAATCCAGCAACCACTTCTGATCAAAACTTTCTGCAAAGTGGGGATAAAAGGATCAATTTTTCACATAAAAGAGGACGTATATTACAAACTCACAGCTAATATTAGACTCAATGGGAAAAATCTAAAAGCATTTCCCTTTAGATTAGTAATGAGACAGAGATGCTTACTTTCACCATTCTAATACAACACAGTACTCAAATTCTTAGCCAATGCAATCAGATAAGAAGAAAAAATACAAGTTATCCAAACTGGAAATGAAGAGATAAAAGTGTCATTATTTGCAGATGTCATGTTACTGTATACAGAGAAACCTTAATATTCTACCAGAAACATCCCAGAACTGATAAATAAATTCAGTAAAGTATCAGGATATAAAATAAATATTCAGATATGCATTGCACTTGTAGTTTCAGAAAAGGAAACTAATCCCAATTACAATTGCATAAAAAATACTTAGAAATAAATTTAACCAAGGAGGTAAAATACTTGTACTCAGAAAATTATAATACACTAAAAACAAAATAGAAAAATTTACACAAAAGGGAAGCATATATGGTATTCAAGGTTAGGAGAAATAAACAGATGCATAATTCACTGAAACAGAATAGAGAACCAAGAAATAAACCCAAGCCTATATGGTCTATGAAAAAGTACACAAGAATATGCAATGGGGTAAAGACAATCTTTTCAATAAATAATCTAGGGAAAACTGAAAAGATATATGCAAAAATGAAACTATGACACTTTCTTACACCATATTAAAAAATATCAAAATGAATTAAAGACTTAACTGTAAGAGCTGATAACATAAAACTCATTGAATACATCATAGGCAGTAAAATCTCAGAAATTTCTCTTAGCTAATTATTTTCTGATATATCTTATTGGGCAATATAAACAAAACAAAATAAACAAATGAGACTACATCAAACAAAATTTTTTTCACAGCAAAAGAAACTATCAACAAAATGAAAAGACAACCCACTGAATGGGAGAACATTTTTGCTGACAGTTTTGACATGGTGTTAATACCCAAAATTTATAAAGAACTTATAATGCCAGGCCAGTGTGGATCAGTGGTTGAGCATCGACCTCTAAACCAAGAGGTCATGGTTCAATTCCTGGTCAGAGCACATGCCCGAGTTGTGGGCTTAATCCCCAGTGTGGGGTGTGCAGGAAGCAGCTGGTCAATGATTCTCTCTCATCATTGATGTTTCT
>NW_005371404.1:0-8426 GCF_000412655.1 Myotis brandtii | reverse complement strand
GTCTGACTGCCAGCTTAGGCCCAATCCCCCGGGGAGCGGGCCTAAGCCAGCAGGTGGACATCCCTCGAGGGGTCCCAGACTGCAAGAGGGCACAACCCAGGCTAAGGGACCCCCCCAAGTGCACAAATTTTTGTGCACCAGGCCTCTAGTATATATATATATCCAAAATATATAAAGACCTCATAATATTCAATTCCAAAATTAAAAAAAAAATTAAAAAGTGGGAAAGGGGCCTGAATAAACAATTCTCCAAATAGAACCTACAGATGGCAAATTAACATATGAAAAGATGCTCAACATCACTAACCATCAGAGAAATGCAAATTGAAATCACAATATGATATCACCTCACATCTGACAGAATATAAATCAACAAACAAGATTTAGAGTGGATGTAGAGTCATGGGAACTCTTATGGATGCTTGCTGGAAATGGAGATTGGTGCAACCACTGTAGAAAACAGTATAGATGTTCCTCAATAAATGACAAATAAAATTTCCTTATAACCCAGCAATTTCATTCCTGGGAATATATCTGAAGAAACCCAAATGTTAATTAAAAAATGTATATAGCTGCATATCCTTTAAAAAATATTTATTGTTGAAAGCATTACATGTTACCTTTTTTCCTGTCGACCCCCTCTACCCTGTCTCGCCCCACACCCCAAGTCTTCACCACCCCACTGTCTGCATCCATGGGTTGTGCATATATGCATACAAGGTCTTTGGTTGATTACCTCCCACCCACCCATCCTCCCCTGCCTTCACTCTTGAAATACCTTACTCTATTTCTGGATACACTCCATTCATCAGTTTATTTTGTTAATTAGGTGCCATATATGAATGAGTCCATGTAATACTTGTCTTTCTCTGACTGGAATTTCACTTAGTCTGATACTCTCCATGTCACTCCATGCAGTCTCAAATGGTAAGAGATTCTTCTTTTTTACTGCTGCATAGTATTCCATGGTATAAATGTACCACAGCTTTTTTATCCACTCATCTACTGACGGGCACTTGGGCTGTTTCCAGATCTTAGCTATTGTCAATTGTGCTGCTATGAACAGAGGGGTGCATACATTCTTTCTGATAGATGTTTCTGGTTTCTTGGGATATATTCCGAATACTGGGATCACTACCTCAAGTGACAGTTCTTTATTTAATTCTTTGGAAAAACTCCATACTATTTTTAGTAATGGCTTCACCAGTCTGCATTACCACCAACAGCATAGTAGGGTTCACTTTTCTCCACATCCTTGCCAGAACTTGTCATTAGTTGATTTGTTGATGGTAGCCATTCTGACAGGTGTGAGGTGATACTTCATTGTCGTTTTAATTTGCATCTCTCTGATGATCAGTGACTTTGAGCATTTTTTCATTTGTCTCTTGGCCATCTGTATGTCCTCTTTGGATAAGTGTTTATTTAGATCTTTTGCCCATTTTTTAAATTGGATTGTTTGTCTGCTTTTTGTTAATTTGTATGCGTCCCTTATATATTTTGGATATTAACCCATTATCAGATATATCATTGCCAAATATGTTCTCCCATGCAGTGGGCTTTCTTGTTGTTTTGTTGATGGTTTTTTCTATTGTTCAGAAGCTTTTTATTTTGATGGAGTCACATTTGTTTATTTTTTCCTTAGTTTCCTTTGCCCTAGGAGCTGTAAATGTAAACATATTGCTTTAAGAAATGTCTGACATTTTGCTGCCTATGGTTTCTTCTTTACAGTTTCCCGACTTACATTTAGGTCTTTTATCCATTTTGCATTTATTTTTGTGTATGGTGTAAGTTGGTGGTCTAGTTTCATTATTTTTGCATGTATCTGTCCAGTTATCTGACACCATTTATTAAAGAGACAGTCTTAACTTCATTTTATGCTATTGCTTCCTTTAGCAAATATTAAGTTAGTGTAATGGCTTGGGTCAATTTATGGGTTCTCTGTTCTGTTCCATTGATCTATATGCCTGTTATTATGCCAGTACCGGGATGTTTTGATTATGGTGGCTTTGTAATATACTTGATATCTGGCATTGTGATTCCTAAAACTTTGTTCTTTCTCAAGACTGCTGCAGCTATTCGGGGTCTCTTTTGATTCCATATAAATTTTTGGAGTATTTGTTCTAGATTAATGAAATATGTTGTTGATATTTTAATAGGGATTGCATTGGATCTGTTGATTGCTTTGGGTAATATGGAATTGTAATGATGTTGATTCTACCAATCCATGAACAAGGAATAGTCTTCCACTTGTTTATATCTTCTATCTCTCTTTTCAATACCCTGTAGTTTTCTGAGTACAAGTCTTTTACCTCCTTGTTTAAGTTTATTCCTAAGTATCTTAATTTTTTGTTGCAATGGTAAATGAGATTGTTTGTATAATTTCTCTTTCTGAGAATTAATTTTCCTATATAATAAAAGGCTAATATGCAAATAGACCGAATGGCAGAACAACTGAACAACCGAACAACTGGTCTCTATGACTTACGATGACCACCAGGGGTTGCATGTGGAACATGGCAGGTGTCAGCAGCGGGTGGCAGAGCACAGAACATGGCAGGCATCAGCTGTGGCGGGATGGTGGAGCAGATGAGCAAGGGTGCCAGACCAAGGTGGGAAACTGGTCGCTGTCATGGGTGCGAGACTCTGGTGGTTACTGAAAATTTTTGTTCCTGCACACTGCAGTCCTGCCTGGTGCTTACACCTGCTGCTGACACCGGAGCCGCTGCTCACATCCGATGCTGGCACCCAGCGCTGGTCCCAATCGCTTGGTGCCATCAGTGGGTGCAAGCGGCGGTTGCCAGCCCCAATCGCCCCTGAGGGCTTCTCCACCTCTCACTACTCCTGAGATTTGATCAGGGCAGAGGCCACCACTTGCATCCACTGCTGGTGCCAACCCCAATTTCTCTGCACTGTCAGCAGGTATGAGCAGGGCCAGTGCCTTCAGTACCTGGGAGCGGCAGCAGTGAGAGTGGGGCTGCCGGCAGACAGGGGAACCAGGGGCCCTGGTGAGAGGGGCTGGGTGGAGGTGCAGAGGATGGGCCGAGACCTGCCCCTGTGCCCACTGCAGCCTTGCAGCCCACAGTTCCTTTCAAGGTGCACGAATTCATACACTGGGCCCCTACTTGTTGTATAAAAAAGCCATCAATTTTTGGGTGTTGATTTTGTATCTTGCCATATTGTCAAATTAATCTATTATATCCTAGAGATTTTTGGTGGAGTCTTTAGGGTTTTCTATGTACAATATCATGTAATCTGAAAATAATGATAATTTTACTTCCTCCTTTCCAATTTGGATGCCTATACCTGCGTGTTCTTTACAGCATTATTTATAATACTTTAGGTATGCATGCAACTCAAGTGTTCATCAACAGACAAGATGATAAAATGCAGTGCTATATTTATGCAAGGAAATATTATTACTCAGCCATAAAAAAGAATGAAATCTTACCATTCATGACAGCGCTGATGGACCTAGTGTGTATTATACTGAGTGAAATAAATCAGTCAGAGAAAGACAAATGCCATATTATTTTACCTATATATGGAATCTTAAGAACAAAATAAATGAATAAACAAAATAGAAACAGGCTCATAGATATAGAAGACTAATGGTTCCCAGAAGAGGATGGGGGCTGGGTGAAAAAGATGAAGGGATTAAGAAGTAAAAATTGGTCTTTAAAAAATAGTCATGGTGATGTAAAGTACAACATATGGAATACTGTCAATATATTGTAATAATTATGTGTGGTACCCCAAGGGTACACTTTGTAAAGTATATGATTGTGTAACCACTGTGCTGTACAACTGAAACTAATACAAAACAATATTGAATGCAAATTGTAATTGAAAAAGTTTATACTACCTAATTGAAGATACTGGAACACTTCCAAACTTGTTTTATGAGACTAGCATTATCCTAATACTGAAATCAGATGAAACCAGACAAGGACACCACAAGATAAAAAAAAAAAATGTACAGACCTATATTCCTGATAAACACAGATGTGAATTTCTCATAAAAAAAAAAAACTAACAAACTGAATTCAAGAGCACATTAGGGAGACAAAATGGCAGCGGTATAGACAGACATGTCCTGCGCCTTGTCCCGGATCTGATAGGGTGAGCAGCTGAAACGAGTAACATCCAGCCCAAATTGGCAGAGGAAATTCAGCTGGGAGACAGTTTGCAGCCAGGAAAGGCAGAGGACTCCCAGAGAAAGGCTCTGGGAAGGAGAATCTGCCAGCCCTCTGAGCCCTGAGGGTCAGAGGGAATCCATATAGCAAGGGCTTGGGCCACATCCCTTGGGACGGGTGCAGTGGAAAGAAGGTATGCAGAACTGCTGGTCAGCAGGGGATTCTAGATCTGGGTCCACAATCAGGAAAGGCTGAGGAATGTCATCAGAAGAGAGCGCAGAGGCACAGCCTTTCCCCCCTCACAGGGGATTCTAGATCTGGGTTCACAGTCAATAAAGGCTGAAGAGTGCCGGCAGGAGAGGAGTGCGCAGAGGTGCAGCCTCTCTGGCCTCTGTGGCTTGTGCCTTTCTTCATAGAGCCTAGTTCATAGGACCTTTCAGATACAGACACTTACCCGTGGCTGGAGCATGGGAGAAGGTGCGGAATTGTGGAATATGGGGAGAGAGGGGGATCCAGGAGAAGTGGCAGCGAGTTTGGTGCTGACTCATGCCTGAGCCTGGGACCTGGGCAGCCATTTTGTCCTGAAGAGATAACCCCTCCCTCCATTATCCAGGCAACTAATACAGCCACACACAGATTCCACCCTGAATGGTAAAAGGATAAAAAATAAATAAATAAATAAATAAATAAAACCTAAATAGTCCTTGAGAGCACAAAGGGGCTGGACTAAAGAGAGACTTTCAGTCCCAGCAATCGAAACCTGAGAAACACTACTATACAAAAGACTGGGATCTTAAGCCAGCCAAAGGAACAGTTCACTTTTGCATTTTTATTTTATTTTATTGTATTTTCTTACTTTGTTACCTGTTTTTTTTCTTTTTTATCTTTTTTCTTTGTTTTCCTGTTTTAGATTGTTGCTTTATTTTCTATTTCTTTTCACATTATTTTTCCATCACTCTATTTTATTTTATTTTTATTTGCTATTTTTATACCATTTTTGAAATCAAATTTTTTGTAAATATATTATTATTATTTTTTCTCATTCTCTTTCCTCTTATCCACCCATCCCCTTTCTACTTCCTCTATACCGAACTGAGATCCTCCCCATATTCATCCAACTCTTAACCTTATCTTCTATACATAAGATCAGCATCTACAGATTCTGCCCCCACCCTCTTTGCTGGGGGTTTGGTGTTTGTATTTTTTTTATTATTATTATTTTTGTTTGTTTGTTTATGTATTGGTTCTGTGGTGTTTCCCCCCATATATATACATAATCCCCTTTTCTTTCTTTTTCTTTTCCTCTTATCTTTTTCGCTCTCTTCAATATCATTTATGCTCTCTTTTCTTGCCCCTAATTCTCTTTTCTCAGGTGGTCACTTATGGTGGGGTTATTATTGTAGTGAGTACATTCATGCTTTGGTCCCTTTGTGCTGTGTCTTGTCGAGGTGAATTTTATCCTTCCTGGCCAGGTGCTAGAGAGTAGCCTCATAACCAGACACCTGGAGAGGAAACTCCATTCACAAATGGGTAAATAAAACCCCAGACCCAACTACAGAGGCAGGAAGAAGGCAGCAGTGAGGGATAGAGCGTGAGTCAGTGAGGGACCAAAGGAGGAGTGTGTGGTCATGTGGGATGTGTGTGTGTGTGTGTGTGTATGTGAGTGAGGCACAGATAGATCCTGCAGGACCTTCGGGGTCAGGCTAAACAGGCTCGCCTAACTAGGCAGCCTTTGCTACCATGTAAGCAGTTCCAGGAGGCCAGCTCGGCCTCAGAAGCCTAGTGTTTTTAAGGGAAGAGCTGCTGTAACTGGGAGCCAGGCCTCACCCCCACCCAGGGTGCCCCCAGATAACACCTGGGACTCTACAGACACCCCTGCCAGGGACCTGCTACTTTGGTTATGGTCCCACGATCAATGAGTCTCCAGGCACCCTGGGAGCAGGCTCCTGAGAGTTCTGAAGCATGCTCCCCTCTGACCAGCCCAACGTCTTATCCCGGGGCACTGCAACCACGCAAACAGCAGACATGTGAGCAGCCCACTCCTATCCAAGGAGCAGCAGCCCCACAAGCAGCCTGCCCCAGGCCTAAGAGCAGAAGCCTCACGTGGCCTGCCCCTGTCCAAGGAGCAGCAGCAGCCCGCTCCCTCATCTGAGGAGCAGCAACCACATGAGCAGCCTGCCCTGTCTGAGGAGCAGCAGCTGCATGAGCATCCTGCCCACAATTGAGGAGCGGCAGCCCAACACAGCCCGCCCCCATCCGAGGAGTAGAAGCTGCGCAGCCCACACCCTCCTCCTGTCTGAGGAGCAGTAGGAGTGCGAGAAACCTGCCCCCATTCAAGGAACAGTAGCTGCACGAACACCCTGCCCCCATACGAGGAGCAGCAGTGGTGTGAACAGCCCATACCCATACGAGGAACAGCATCATCCTGAGCAGCCTGCTCCCATTCAAAGAGCAGTAGCCGCCCAAGCAGCCTCCCCCAGTCCAAGGAGTAGTAGCCACACAAGCAAACTACCCACATCTGAGGAGCGGCAACCCTGTGCAGTCCACACTGGTCTGAGGAGCAGCAGACACATGCAGCCTGTACCTGTCCGATGCACAGCAGCTGGGTGAGTGGTCTGCCCCCTTCTGAGGAGCAGCAGACACATGTGCAGCTCACTCCCACCCGAAGAGAAGCAGCCACGCAAGCAGCCCATCCCCCATCCAAGGAGCAGCAGCCATGCAAGCAGACAGCCCCCGTATGAGATCAGCAGCTGCACGTGCAGCTCACTCCGGCCCAAGGAGCAGCAGCTGCCCGAGGAGCTCGCCCCTGTCTGAGGAGTAGCAGCCACACGAACAGACAGACCGACCACATCTGAGGAACGGCAGCCCTGCGCAGCCCACACTGGTCCAAGGAGCAGCAACCACACTCAGTCTGCACCTGTTCGACAAGCAGCAGCTGGGTGAGCATCCCATCCCCATCTGAGGAGCGGCAGCCGCACATGCAGCTCACTCTCGCCCAAGGAGCAGTAGCCACACAAGCAGCCCGTCCCCCATCTGAGGAGCAGCAGCTGCGCGAGCAACCCCCACCCGTACGAGGAGCAGTAGCCCAGTAAGCAACCTGCCCCTGTCCAAAAAGTGGTGGCCTCACAAGCAGCCCGCCCCATCTCAGGAACAGCAGCAGCGTGCAGCCAGCCCCGATCCAAGGAGCAGCAGCCACATGAGCAGTCCGCGTCCATCTGAGGAGCAGAAGCCACGTGAACAGCCGAACCCTGTCCAAGGAACAGCAGCTGTGCAAGCAGCCTCACCTACCAGCCAGAGGAGACAACCCTGCTGCAAACAGCACCCACCAAAGGAGCCGCTGCCAATAGAGGAGCACCCATTACTGCAACCACTTGAGGAGCAACTGCAGCCCGAGAAACCACTGCCACCCAAGGAGCAGCCCCTGCACAACTCGACATCTAGATCAGTCAGTGAGACCAAAAATGGGTAGACAAAGAAACCCCCAAAGGAAAGAAAAGGAAAAATTGCCAGAAAAGCGGCTAAGTGAAACAGAGGCATGCAATATGTCAAAAAAAACTGGGACAACAACAACAACAAAATCACAGACATTCCAGAAAACTGGGAACTTAAGCTAGCCAAAGGAATGACATTTCAATTTTTCATTTTTATTTTTTTATTATTATTTTGTTAGGTTTTGGGGGTTTTTTGCTTTTTTCTTTGTTCTCCATTTTTTTTGTTTGTTCCTTTATTTCCTACTTCTTTTCACATTATTTTTTCAACCACATGAGCAGCAGACACATGAGCAGCACACTCTTGTCCAGGGAGCATCAGCCCCATGAGCAGCCTGCCTCAAGCCTAAGAGCAGCAGCCTCATGTGGCCTGCCCCTGTCCAAGGAGCAGCAGCCGCACGAGCAGTCTTCATACATTTCAGGAGGGGCAGCCCTGCACAGCCTTCCCCCATCCGAGGAGCAGCAGCTGCACACACCCTGCACTAGTCCGAGGAGCAGCAGCTGCACAAGCATCTTGCCCTCGTCCAAGTAGCAGCAGCCGCACGAGCAGCCTGCCGAATCTGAGGAGCAGCAGTACTGCGAGCAGCCCGTATCCATTTAAGGAGCAACAGCACCCCACCCCAGTCCAAGGAGCAGAGCCACAACAGCCTGCACCTGTCCAAAGAGCAGCAGCCAGGTGAGTGGCACGTCCCTGTCTGAGGAGGAGCAACCACGTGTGGAGCTCACTCCCATCAAAAGAGCAGCAGCTTCACAAGGAGCCCACCCCCGTCTGAGGAGCAACAGACTTGCAATCAACCTGTCCAAG
>NW_005371403.1:0-344 GCF_000412655.1 Myotis brandtii | reverse complement strand
CTCCCCAGCAAGGTGGTAGACCTTGAGCAAATTACTCTTCTGTCTCCGAATGTAGGGGGCCTGGGGGTTTGCAACCTCTCCAGGCTCCTGTCTGGCTCCTGAACCTCCATCCAGGCCAGCTGGAATGGTGGTTATCATCACCACCATCACCATCACCATCATCACCATCACCACCATCACCATCACCATCATCACCATACCATCACCATCACCATCACCATCACCATTACCATCATCATCATCACCATCACCATCATCACCATCACCATCGCCATCATCACCATCACCATCACCCTCACCCTCACCCTCACCATCACCATCACCATCACCATCACCATCATTAC
>NW_005371402.1:0-762 GCF_000412655.1 Myotis brandtii | reverse complement strand
AGAGACATATGACAAAATGCTCAGTCACTAATCATCTAAAGGTGCAAATCAAAACAACCATGAGGTACCATTTCACACCTGTCAGAATGGCTATCATCAACAAATCAAGAAAGGACAAGTGCTGGCGAGGATGCGGAGAAAAAGGAACCCTCGTGCACTGCTGATGGGAAAGCAGACTGGTGCAGCCACTGTGGAGAACAGTATGGAGTTTCCTCAAAAAATTAAAAATGGAACTCCCATTTGACCCAGTATCCTACTCCTAGGAATAGATCCCAAGAAATCAGAAACATCATCAGAACAAACATATGGTTCCCTATGTTCAAATTTAAATAGCTAGAAATTGGAAATAGCCTAAGTGCCCATCAGCAGATAAGTGGATTAAAATGGTGGTACATCTACACAATGGAATATTATGCTGCTATGAAAAAGAAAGAACTCTTACCAATTGTAACAGGATGGATGGACCTGGAGAGCATTATGCTAAGCAAAATAAACCAGTTGGAGAAAGATAAATATCACATGATCTCACTCATTTGTGGAATATAATGAACAAAAATAGATCCAGAGACCCAGAAGCATCCAACAGACTGATAAAACTCAAAGGGAAGGCAGGGGAAGATGGGGTAAGAGATCAACCAAAGGACTTGTATGCATGCACATGAGCAAAACCAATGGACACAGACAGTAGGTGGGAGTGGCCAGAGAGAGGTCAATGGGGAAAAAATAGAGACATATGTAATACTTTAAACAATAAAGAATTTA
>NW_005371401.1:0-1325 GCF_000412655.1 Myotis brandtii | reverse complement strand
ATAAATAATAATCAGTTGGAAATGAAGAATAACATATCTGACATTAAGAATACACTGAGCTTGGCCATCATTGCTCAGTAGTTGAGTGTCAACTTATGTACCAGGAAGTCATTGTTTGATTCCTGGTCAGGGCACTTGCCCAGGTTGTGGGCTTAATCCCCAGTAGAGGGCATGCAGGAGGAAGCAATCAATGATTCTTGTCATCGTTGAGGTTTCTATCTCTTTCCCCCTCTCCCTTCCTCTCTGAAATCAATACAAATATATTTAAAAAATGAATACACTGGAAGTAATCAAAATTAGATTATATGAGGTAGAAGATTGAATCAGTGACTTGGAAGACAAGGTAGAAAAAACATCCAATTAGAGCAGCATAAAGTAAAAACAATTTCAAAGCAGGAGGACAGTTTAAGGGAAAGTTGGGACATGAAACATAACAACTTCCACATCATGGGAGTAGGAGAAGAAACTGAGCAAGGAATAAGGAACCTGTTTAAAGAAATAATGATAGAAAACTCCCCTAACCTTGTGAAGAAAAAGTCACACAAGTTCAGGAAGCACAGAGAGTTTCAATCAAGTTAAACCCAAAGAGACCCATTCCAAGACACATCACAATAAAAATGATAAACATTAAAGACAAAGAAAGTATCTTAAAGGCAGCAAGAGAGAGATAGAAAGTTACCTACAAGGTAATACCCATTAGAATGTCAGCTGATTTCTCAACAGAAACACTTTAGGGCGGAAGGGATTGGCATGAAGAATTCAAAGTAATGAAAAACAAGGACCTGAGCCCAAGTCTACTCTGTCTAGCAAGGCTATCATTTAAAATTGAAGGGGGAAATAGTTTCCTAGCCCAAAAAAAGGCTAAAGGAATACACTATCACCAAAACTTTATATGGAAGCAAAAAAGAGCCTGAATAGCTACAACAATCTTGAGATAAAAGAACCAAGTTGAAGGGATCACAATAACAGATATCAAGTTATACTACAAAGCCACTGAATCAAAGCAGCCTGATAATGGCATAAAAACAGGCATATAGATCAATGGAACAGAACAGAGAACCCAGAAATCAACCCAAACGATTATGCTCAATGAGTATTTGACATTGGGGCAAGGGCATACAATGAACTAAAGACAATCTCTTCAATAAATGGTGTTGGGAAAATTGGGCAGGTACAGGCAAAAAAAAAATGGAGCTAGGCCACCAACTTAACCATACACAACAATAAACTCAAAATGGATAAAAGATATAAATGTAAGTTGTGAAACCATAAAAATTCTATAAAAAATGCAGGCAGCAAAATATCAGACATGTCATGTAGCAGAA
>NW_005371400.1:6097-7549 GCF_000412655.1 Myotis brandtii | reverse complement strand
ACTGAATTGTGTCCTCCTGCCCCTAGGTTCATATGTTAAGGCCCTAACCTCTATGGCTTCAGAGTGTATTTGAGACAGGACCTTTAAAGATGTGAATAAATTCACCTAAAACCTTTTACATATAAAAACAGATTTATGGGCCCCGGCAATCAATCACTGCGGGCACCTCCGAGAGAAACTGCCCTCGAATTCTGACTGATGCCAGACAGTCCCGTTTCTCCCGGATGAGTCTGGGTCCCCAGAGACTCGTCCGGAACTGGAGCTCAGAGCTTGAGACTCCCTCCCGATTGAAAAAGACAACCGTGTCCTCAGCCACCAGCCCTCTTCGCATGCACGCACCTTTGTTTGTATTTTACTTCCGCACCGCAGCTCCTCTGAGTCTCGGTATGCTTTTCTCTTTCCTTCTAGTTGTAGAATTTCCACTCAGCCAGCCTTCCTGTGGTTCTGGATGATGTCCGTTTTGTCTTTTAGTTGTATTTTTGAATTTGTTGTGGGAGGCAGCACTTTCCGGTGTTTACCTATGACGCCATCTTGGTTTCTCCTCTGCAGCCACGATTTTACGCTACTGATTCTCTCGTATCAGCTAAGTTTCAGCTCAGACGTCATCTCCCCAGACGCCTTCCCTGACCACATAGCCCTCCTTACACACTAGCAGCTGTTGATCATATTTTGTTTCCCCCACTAGCCTGCCCTAACTCTCTTAGGGCAGGGATCTTTCCTGTCATAGTCGCCACTGTGCCCACAGCATCTAGATTAGTGCCTGTCACTAGGATGGCACTCAATAAAGGGTAAGAAATCCGCATTAGCCCTGGCTGGTTTGGCTCAGTGGATAGAGCGTCAGCCTGTGGACTGAAGGGTCCCAGGTTTGATTCCAGTCAAGGGCACATGCCCGGGGTTGCCAGCTCGATCCCCAGTATGGGGTGTGCAGAAGGCAGCTGATCAATGATTCTCTTTCATCATTGATGTTTCTATCTCTCTCTCCCCTCTCCCTTCCTCTCTGAAATCAATAAAAATATATTAAAAAGAAAAGAAAAGAAAAGAAAAAAACAGATTTATGAATAAGGACCTTTATCATCCAATTTGTAATAGTTGAAAAAATAGATAAACTTAAATGCTGAATATGGGATGCATGTTATTTGATGGAATGTATGTAGCCATTAAAAATGGTGTTCATAAGTAGTTTGTAACAATACTGAAATGTTTTTGTTAAAATGCTAACCGAAAAATCATGACACAAACTTATATATAGCATGGCTGAAATTATCTACACTAATAAAAGACAAACATGCAAATTGACTGTACCTTCACTATGCCTTAAGCCATGCCTACCAGCCAATCAGAGCAGCAATATGCAAATTAACCCAACCAAGATGGCGGCCGGCAGCCACGGAGCTGGAGCAAGCAGGAGGCTTGGTTGCCCCAATGATGGAGGAAGCCAAGCTTCCCGCCTGC
>NW_005371400.1:1642-4867 GCF_000412655.1 Myotis brandtii | reverse complement strand
CAAGGGGCCAAAGAGCCGCATGTGGCTTGAGAGCCACAGTTTGCCGATCACAGTTCTAGGGTATTAGGGATTATAGTGTGATACCATTTAAGTCATAGGTGCTGAAAATCACACTCTTTTCTGGTACTAATGGGCAATCAAATTGAGATAATATCATCTTGAACAGTTTGCCGACCACGGGCCTAGGCCATTAGAACTCTTCTCTGAATCACTGCCATTTTGTCAAGCACCCCCCGAGTTAGAGCATCAGCCCCTGGGGAGGTAACCACAAGAAAACCAGAAGAAAGTTGGGTTAGCCCAGATGGTGTGGCTCCCTGGTTGAGCATCGACCTATGAACCAGGAGGTCATGCTTTGATTCCTGGTCAGGGCTCATGCCCAGGTTGTGGGCTTGATCCCCAGTAGGGGGCATGCAGGAGGCAGCTGATCAATGATTCTTTCTCATCATTGATGTTTTTTTTCTCTCTCCCCCTCTCCCTTCCTCTCTCTGAAATCAATTAAAAATATGTATTTAAAAAACAAAGCTTGGATTAATACAATAAAAGGAAGGAAAGAAGAAAAAAACAGCATAATGAAAAACACAAAATAAGATTTCAGGAATAAGTCCAAATGTACATGAATGTTCATAATAAATGCAAATGGGTTAAGTTAACATACTAAAAGATGGAGTCTCTCAAATTAAATCTTTTAATAACCCAGCTAAATATAATTCACAACAGACACAATTAGAACAAAATGGCTAAGGAAGATTGACAATAAAGAAATAGATGCTGACATAGCAGGCAAATATTAAAGGACAAGTCAGTAAGATAATATTATAATTAGACAAAATATAATTCAAGGGAAAAGGTATTAAAATGAAAACAGTTTAATAATTTATATTCATTAACTATACATAAAACAAAAATTATAGTAGTTATTGTTATGTACTTAACACATACGTTTAACTTTCGTTGTTGTTGTTAATCCTCACCCGAGGACACTTTCTCCATTGACTTTTAGAGAGAGTGAAAGGGAGGGGAGAGACACAGAGAGAGAAACATCGAAGTGAGAGACACATCAATTGGCTGCTTTCTGCACGTGCCTGCAACTGAGGCACGTGTCCTTGACCAGAATCGACCTGGAGACCCTTTAGTCTTCGGGCCAATGCTCTAAACACTGAGAAAACCGGCCAGGGCTTAACACATAAATTTAAAATTGACAAACCCACAACGTTACCAGGTAACTTAACATATATCTTTCTGAAATCAACACTTTAATGGACAAGATGTAAGTAAGATTATAGAGAATTTTATGTAATAATTAACAAGGAAATCTCAATAAATTCCGAAGAGCAGAAATTATGTGGGTCATCCTTATTCACTGACCTATGTGCAAAATATAAATTAACACTAAAGTATAGGACCCCCTCCCGCCGCCCCCCCCCCCAATCATATACCTGGAAATTTTAAGTCTCTGATCCTTGAACAGAAGCCTGGGACCAGAGCAAACATGGAACTCTGCTGATAGTCCTGTTATCTACACTAATAATCTACACTAAGAAAAGAGAAACATGCAAATTGGTGTCACTCTGCTATGCTAACCAGCCAATCGGATGAGTATGCAAATTAACCCAACAAAGATGGTGGTTAATTTGCATACATAGGCCCCCAGCAGCCTGGGTCCCGGGAACATCATCAGCACCCAGGTCACTCTGAGGTAGGCCCCATGTGGGCCCTGAGCAGCGTAGGAAGGGCCTGAGCCAGGGGGCTCCTGGGCAGGGGCGGAGCCGGCCATTGGAGCTGCGGGGGGCCCCTGCCCAAGCCTAAAGCCTGGGCCAGAGGCATTAGGCCTTGGCAGGGGGTGGAACTGGTAATCAGAGGTCCTGGGAGGGGGCGAAGCTGGCAATTGGAGGGGTCTGGGGGTCCCCTTCCCAGGCCTGATGCCTGTGCCAGAGGTGTCAGGCCTGGGTGGGGAGGCCGAGCCAGAGATTGGTGTGAACTACAGAGGAAACACCTTTTCTGACCGCTCATTGGCTAAGCTCCTTGTATGCCACTGGTAATATTCTTATTAACTTGGGTAATAAGAATCCAAGAAGGTGATCTATGGTTTTTCACCGCACTCCTGGTGAAAAAAACTAAGGTCCGCTGCTGGAGGGCTAAGAAATGTCATATCCTGCCCTAGCAGATTTGGCTCAGTGGATAATGCCTCCGCCTGCCGACGGCAGGATCTGGGTTCAATTCTGACCAAGGGCATGTACCTAGGTTGCAGGATCCTCCCTGGCCGGGGCCCAGGTCAGGGCTCATGCAGGAGGCAACCAATCAAAGTATTCCTCTCACTTTGATGTTTCTCTCTGTCTTTCCCTTTCTCTTCCACATTCTCTAAAAATCAAAGGAAACATATCCTCAGGTGAGGATAAAAAAATAATAATAAAGAAATGTCATATCCTATGAAAGACACATCTTGAAAATGCCTAAAGAAAGTTGTCATTTTTTCATGGTGAAGGGATTGGAGTCCATGTTGATGAAAAAACCTTGGGGGCTGCGGTGACTGGCAGTGGCTGCAGCAGCGGGGTGATGGGGCTGGTGTCTTCCCCTGATCAGCTTGGTCGCCTCCCACAAAGGGAGGCCAGACTTCAGCTTAGGCCTGCTCCCCAAGGAGAGCAGGGAGCAGGCCTAATCCGTCACTAGGACATCCCCTGAGGGCTCCCAGTATGTGAGAGGGGGCAGACTGGGCTGAGGGACACCCTCCTCCCCAGTGCACGAATTTTGTGCACCAGGCTCCTAGTTCTGGTATATAAGGGCTTCATTCTGTTCCCTTTTGTCTTTCTGGACACTCCCCTAAACTCACCCTGTTCCCTGCCCACCACACTCCCAAGCCCTTTGTTGAATCATGAGAACATCTAAGATAATGTGACATCCTTAGAATCACCTGTAATGTCCCTGGATAATCCCTCAATATCCTGCCTCCAAAGCTGCCCCAACTAGGTTCCTGGTAACAAAAGTTCCTGGAGGAAGACAGGGGTTCACATTCCCAGGGACAGTACAGACAGGGGGCATGGGGTGATGAGTGCAGTAAGAGAGAAGGGACCTCGGTAAGGAAGTGGACATGAGCCCTGCGTGGTGTGTGTGTGTGTGTGTGTGTTGCCTGAACTTCTAAGGCATTTCTGGATCCTCTTGATGTTTGTCATGATTAATTGTGTTTCTATGAGTGGCATGTTCATACTTGTGACATGTGTTTGGAAATTC
>NW_005371400.1:0-862 GCF_000412655.1 Myotis brandtii | reverse complement strand
TCTCTCCCCCCCCCACCCGCCCTCCTTTCCCCTCCTTAAAAAAAAAAACCAATGGAAAATATCCTTGGGTGAGGATTAACACACAAAAAAGCATTATTTTAAATGTTCATGGATAAATGACAAATTTAAATAAAAGTTTCATGGCTTATAAAGATCCTTAAAGCCCTGCCTGTTGTTGCTCAATGGTTGAGTATTGACCCATGAATCAGGAGGTCAGGGCTCAATTCCTGGGCAGGGCACATGCGCGGGTTGCTGGCTGGATCCCCAGTAGGGAGCGTGCAGGAGGCAGCTGATCAATGATTCTCTCTCATCATTGATGTCTCTATCTCTCCCTCTCTGAAATCAATAAAAACATATTTTTAAAAAATATCCTTAGAAAGAAAGACTATGAAAAAATCAGAATTTATCAGTGCCTCTGAAGAATCTATACTAATAAAAGAGTAATATGCTAATTAGGCCAGGAGACCTTTCAGAGACCTTCCGGACATCCTTCTGGACAAAGCTGGGGTCTTGGCCGGCCTGCAAACTGCCCCCAAATGGCCCAATGGGGATGTGGACAGCCTTCAAATGACCATCAGCCCCTTTCCTAGGCTGGCCATGCCTCCCAGCGGGGACCCCCACCCCGAAGGGTGTATGGCCAGCCTGAAAACGGCCCTCAGCCCCTCACCCAGGCTGGCCACACCCCCCAGCGGGGACCCCCACCCAATGGGGGCATGGCTGGCCTGCAAACTGCCCCAGGCCCCTCACCCAGGCCGACCCTGACCCCCAAAGGGACCCCACCCTGATCTGGGACCCCCTTCTGGGCAGACCATCCAGCCCTAACCTATGCACTAGGCCTCTATCTATACTAATAAAAGGGTAA
>NW_005371399.1:782382-783089 GCF_000412655.1 Myotis brandtii | reverse complement strand
CCCCGGTAGCCATAGGAAATGCCATGGCCGATCGTGCTGCCAGGTCATTTACAATAACAGCCTCTCCCCGACCCGTTCAGCCTGTCTGCTTTCTCTCTCGCACATACAAACCCCAATATTCTAAAAGCGAGCTTAATACCCATCATGACTCCCCTGACATCCAGATCAGGGACGGCTGGGCGTTTCATAACGGGCTCTTAGTCCTCCCGGGGTCGCAAAAATACCAAATAATCTCTGATATCCATAACTCCCTCCACATAGGCCCGGCGGCCCTTCACCGTTTTCTTTCCCCTATTTTTCATCCCTCGGGGCTACGAAGTATCATCGATGAGGTCCACGCCTCCTGCTCAATCTGTTCCCGCACCAACAGCCAGGGGGCCTGCCACGTCCGGCGGACGCTTCACCAAATGCGAGGGCACCTGCCCGGACAGGACTGGCAGGTTGACTTCACACACATGCCTAGACACAAAACTCTAAAATACCTCCTGACCATGGTTGATACTTTTTCAGGATGGATTGAGGCCTTCAGAGACAGCGGAAGTAGTGTCCAGCCACCTCATCAGGGACATCATTCCTCGTTTTGGTCTCCCTACGTCCCTCCAGTCGGATAACGGACCTGCTTTCATCTCGAAGGTCACGGAGGCCGTTTCTTCCTCTCTGGGAATATCCTGGAAACTTCACTCTGCCTACCACCCTCAGTCATCGGG
>NW_005371399.1:777777-779174 GCF_000412655.1 Myotis brandtii | reverse complement strand
TAAAAAAGCTTTTCAGTGATAATCATAGATGTCTAAACATAGTTTTCCAAAGTCTTTGGCAACTTACAGCTTTGGAGTTTGCTGTAAATAGTAATAAATATAAATAAATATAAATAAATATAAATAAATATAAATAAACGAAGGGCTTATGATAAAGCTTTTCAGTGATAATCATAGATGTCTAAACATAGTTTTCCAAAGTCTTTGGCAACTTACAGCTTTGGAGTTTGCTGGCTTAAATAGTAAAATTATGAAATATCTAGGTATTTTGACTTGACAGGATACTAAAATATTAATTAATGTGAGTTTGTCTACTTTGGGCTTCTTATTACAGAGAATCTAGAGGATAGATTTTAATCTGTTAATGAATATGTCTTGTATTTTATTTGAATTGTATCTCTTAAAAATATGAAGGTATTGTTAATATGAGAAATGTTAAGTACTTGTCACCTAAAATTTAAAGTTTCTAAGAGTTAAAAATTCTAACTAATTGGAAAGAAATTGTATGGTTTTAGTAATAGAAGATATGGGATTCAGAGATGCATTTTTGAGGCAAAAAGAAAATCAGTTCTAAAGCTTAATGGGTAAGACGATTTATGAAAGTTATAGAAGGATTGTAAAGAGAAATCTTAAAAGGAAATTATACGCAATCTATAATAATAAAAGCGTAATATGCTAATTAGACCGGACGTCCTTCCGGACAACCTTCCAGACGAAGCTGGGGCTGCGAGGGAAGCCCGGGTCCTGGGTGCCTGCTGGAAGCCGGAGGGAAGCCCGGGTCTCTGGTGCCTGCCAGCAGCTGGAGGGAAGCCCAGGTCCCAGGTGCCACATGGAAGCCGGTGCCGGCAGCTGGGGGAAGGAAGGCCTACTCTTGCATGAATTTCATGCATCGGGCCTCTAGTCTGAATAATAAATTTAATTAAATAAGTGAATCTAAAGAAAGCTCATACAGAATTTTAGTCCCTTTCCAGTCTGTTAAAGGGAAAAGGTTTTTCCTGTATTTGCCTAGGAAGCAAAAGTTCTATAAATTATTGAAATAATTATATATTACTAGAGGCCTGATGCACGACATTTGTGCACTGGAGGGTGTGGGGGTCCCTCAGCCCGACCTGCACACTCTCCAATCTGGGAACCCTCTACAATCTGGGAGTTTCTGTCTGTGTTTGCAATCATATGAGTGAATTGTCTGAGACCCCAACTCAGTTTGGTTTGTTTCTCACAGAATAATAGAGGCATTTTTTTTCTTTGCTTCATTGGTGGAGATTTCCTGGAAGTTTTAGGATATCTTCCCTTTAATTTTTCCTAGACACTCTGATTTTACTTATGTCTCTCACCTTTGCTTTCCCTCCATCCCCCACTGCAACAGTAACTTGCTCCAGGCTCACTTTGCTCTAGTG
>NW_005371399.1:755128-777614 GCF_000412655.1 Myotis brandtii | reverse complement strand
CCTTCCAACTCTCCCATCCACACTCATCTTGTATACTTGTTTCGTCTATCTCCTTTCGTTCATCCTCTCTATATGTCCAAACCATCTCAACATACCTTTCTCAATCCTCGACACTACATCTTCTTTCACTCCACAACATTCCCTAAAATTAACTTAACAAACTTTACTTAAAGTTTTAAGTCTTAAACTATAGGTACGTTGAATAAAACTTGATATCATACTTAAGAATGATATTATTTATTGATAAAATTAAATTCCTTACAATTTACCTTACAATATCCATAAAATTAAATCATGACAATGACTAGCCCAGGCAGAAAACTGACTTCTGCGCATGGGCCACGAAGTTACAATAGCACTGTAAGTGCATGCCCGCATGTGGTATTTTGTGGAAGAGGCCAAAAAGCTGCATGTGGCTCTCGAGCTGCGATTTGCCGACCACGGTCGTAGACCAATGGTCGGCAAACCACAGCTCACGAGCCACATGCAGCTCTTTGGCCCCTTGAGTGTGGTGGCTCTTCCACAAAATACCACGTGTGGGCTCGCACATACAGTGTGACTGAAACTTCGTGGCCACACTGAAGGGGCCAAAGAGCTGCATGTGGCTCACGAGCCGCGGTTTGCCGCCCACGGCCCTAGGCCATGAAGGAAAGCACTACACAAAGGCAGGGTGCCTTCATTATGGCAGGATAACTTTTGTACACAGAAGTTTCTATTTTTAGGAGGCAGGACCATTCCCCAGCTTCAAGGGTCCACATCCACCAAAACTACTATTCCCAGAATTCCTGGTGCTCCCCGCAATCTTGGTTTTCCCTTCCTGCTCTGTTTCTGTCCCATGGCCTCGCACTCTGCCAAGTCCTCCAAGCCACCAGCTCTCCCTCTTTGCTCTCCGTCTGGTGGCTTGGGAGCCAATTTCCCCAAGCCGCTCCACTCTCAGCCGGCTCTCCCGCTCTGCACCTGTGTATGCAAATTATCCTGCCATCTTTGTCGAGTTAATTTTCATACTCACTCCTGATTGGCTGGTGAGTGTAGCAGAGGGACAGTCAATTTACATGTTTCTCTTTTATTATTATAACTAGAGGCCCGGTGCACAAAAATTTGTGCACTCAGGTGGGGGGGTCCTTCAGCCCGGCCTGTGCCCTCTCACAGTCTGGGACCCTTCGGGGGATGACCATCTGCTGGCTGAGGCCTGCTCCCCAGGGGGTTGGGCCTAAGCTGGCAATCAGACATCCCTCTGGCAGCCTGGCAGCCATCGGGGGATGTTCACTTGCCAGTGGGGAGCAGACCTAAGCTGCAGTCGGACATCCTTAGTGCTGCTGAGGAGGCAGGAGAGGCTCCCATCACCACCGCTGTACTGGCAGCCATCAGCCTGGCTCCTCCATGTGGGAGCTCACTGACCACCAGAGGGCAGCTCCTGAATTGAGCGTCTACCCCTTCGTGGTCAGTGTGTGTCATAGTGACCAGTCATTCCCAGTCTTTCTGCTGTTAGGGTCAGTTTGCATATTACCCTTTTACTATATATGATAGAGGCCTGGTGCACGGGTGGGGGCTGGCTGGTTTGCCCTGAATGGTGTCCCGGATCAGGGTGGGGGTCCTGTTTGGGTGCCTGGCCAGCCTGGGTGAGGGGCTGATGGCTGTTTTCAGGCTGCCCGCACCCCCTTCAGCGTGGGGGTCCCCACTGGGGTGCCTGGCCAACCTGGATGAGGGGCTGATGTCTGTTTGCAGCTGGTCACACCCCCTTCAGGGTGGGGGTCCCCACTGGGGTGCCTGGCCAACCTGGATGAGGGGCTGATGTCTGTTTGCAGCTGGTCACACCCCCTTCAGGGTGGGGGTCCCCACTGGGGTGCCTGGCCAACCTGGATGAGGGGCTGATGTCTGTTTGCAGCTGGTCACACCCCCTTCAGGGTGGGGGTCCCCACTGGGGTGCCTGGCCAGCCTGGATGAGGGGCTGATGGCTGTTTTCAGGCGGGCCAGGCCTGCAACTAAAGCTCCCAGTCTCTCCTTTTTTTCTTTCTTTTTTTTATTCTGGGATTTATTTACCTTCTGTAATTGAAACTTTGTTGCAGCTCCAGCTCCAAGGCTGGCTGCCTGAAAGCAGGTTTCTGGGGTTTGTTTAGCTTCTATAATTGCAACATTGTTGCTTAGACTGGAGCTCAGAGCCTGGCTGCGGCAGGCGGGGAACCTTGGCTTCCTCCATCACTGGAGCAACCAAGCTTCCTGTTCGCTTCATCTGCGTGGCTGCCGGCCACCATCTTGGTTGGCAGTTAATTTGCATATCACCCTGATTAGCCAATGGGAAGCGTAGCGGAGGTATGGTTAATTACCTTGTTTGTCTATTATTAGATAGGATTAGTGGCCCGTTGCATGAAGATTCATGCAATAAGCCTTCCTTCCCCTGGCTGCCAGCACCGGTTTTCCTCCGGCACCCGGGACCCAGGCCTTTGGTCCGGCTGCAGCAGCGAGACTTGGCTTCTCCACTCCGGCTGCTCCCAGCCCCTCCTTTTTTTTCCCAGCTCCTCGAGTGACCCCAGCGACCCAGGCCCTGAGCCCCTCCTTGAGCAGAGCCAGGGCGAGCTGGAAGCCTGGGTTGCCCCGGGCGACCCAGGCCCCCAGCCACTCCTTGAGCAGAGCCCAGGCCCCCAGCCTCTCCTTGAGCAGAGCCCAGGGCGGGCTGGAAGCCTGGGTCACCCCCGATAACCCAGGTCCCCAGCCACTTCTTGAGCAGAGTTCAGGGCCGGCGGGAAGCTTGGCTTCCTCTATTGCCAGGAGCAACCCAAGCCTCCTGCTCTCTCCAGCTCCATGGCCGCCACCATCTTCAGTCGTCTGCAGTATTCGCTCCACGTCTGCGTATGCAAATTAACTGCCATCTTTGTTGGGTTAATTTGCATAGTTGCTCTGATTGGCTGGTGGGTGTAGCGGAGTGATGGTTAATTTGCATGTTTCTCTTTTATTAGTGTAGATATTATGTTATTTTAATCAGATTCTTAATTACTTTAAAAAAGTTATTCTAAGTGTGAGAACTGAAGTTTTGCTAGCCTATGTTTGTGTTTAATACTCTTTTGTCACTTTGAATGAATAAATAGTCTAATACTGTTTAATAATAATATATAATATTTTGGTAAAATGAGTTTGATAATCTTCCCAGGGTTCGAATTTTAAGAGACGTGTGTGTGTGTGTGTGTGTGTGTTTTGTTTTTTGTTTTGTTTTTGTTTTGTTTGTTTTTTACCTAGAATTGGCATTAGGTTATTCCAATAGGCCCTGAAATGCCTCAAGGATTTGTTTTCTCTCTCTCTCTCTTTTTTTGCCAGTGAAATCCTTTTAATCTTTTGACAAAATAACCTCTACTTCACAATAAAGATTTTAAGTCTCCTATAAAACATTTTACAGTGGTTATGGCACAGAGAATGACGACTGTCCCTGTGCGTGACTGTAAGAACAAAACCAAACTTTATTATACCATTCATACAAATACTGCAACTAAAAAAATATCAAACAGCAGTTACCCAAATGCAAAATACAGGGACTTTAGACTCAATCTTAGAATGATAAACACAAACACACTATCCCCCCAAAAGCATAAAAAGAAAATTCACAAATAATTCAGTGGAAATAAAGACGCTGATGGGTTCATTGCTCCAAACACATCAGACCCGATGTCCTCTTGGCACATCAGAGATCTCACTGAGAAACCCCATTATAGAAAAATCAGTCATTAAAGTTTAAAACTTTTTAAAAATAAATGAAAAACAGATGCCACTATTTAGATTGCATAATTAATAAGCAAGTTTTTAACACTGACTTTTTCTTAATATTCACCAATGAAAACAATTCTTGTTTTAATCTAAAAGTTCATCAACTAAAATAACTTATCTTCAGGAATACCTAAGTAATCTCTGTAGCTAAAGAATGCAGCATAGAGGGTCTTTTTATTGTGCATTCATGATCATACACACAAAAACAAACCAAACTTTCAGGGTTTTTTTTTGCCACAAGAACACCACCTTACAGAGGAACCTCATTTAACCGGTATCTTCTTGTCCAATCCCAATGTCATTCTGCACAGAGCAATGGAAACAACTTAAATGCCTAAAAGAACAAGAGGAAGAACTGGAGGGTGAAAAGATATATATGCCATTTGCAAATCCTTAAGCCTTGTGAAGGGGTATCCAAGAATCATCTCCTTTCCTTCAAATCCAAAGTATCTTTGCTGGCTCAATCCCAGAAAACCCTGAAAACAGCACAGAGGTTTTTCACTGCTCTGGAGGTACATTCCAGTGTCTCACTGAGAGAAAACAGCTGTCTGATGAATCAGGCCATGTAATGGTACTGATTTGGTTTGTGTTTATCTCTCTCCATATAGTCTTTGTCTATAAGAGATTCAATTATCTTTTTCAAATATCGAGGCTTTACTGGAAATTTCAGCTTATTATACAATTCAGACACTAGAAAATTATGACCCAGAGTCTTTCTCATCTTCGTTATTCTGATGATAGCAGCATCGATCTGATACTGTCTGTCCTAACCACGCTCTCAGTGGTGCTGACTTGCTCTTCAATGGTTTCCTTCATCTGAATTTGATTGATCATTATTCGAAATAACTTGTGCTTGAAATCTCTGTTAAAAATGAATTGTCTCCATCTTCTACCTCCTTTCCTTTGGGACTTTTAATCAGAACTCGTGCTTTGCCACAGGCCAGTTACTGTAATGTTCTCCGCAATTCACTGTCCTCTATCCCAGTGGCCATTTTTATGTCTTCAAAGCTGAATTCATCCTCTTCATTGAACATGAGAAACACCAGAGTCTGGAAGAGGGATACCTGGAACTCTTTCTTTCCTTCCTTAAGCTCTGCTTTTAAGACAGCATGTCCCAATGTAGTTTGCCATTGAAGTTTCGACCACTATGCTTTCCAAGATAAAATGTCTTAAATACTTCCTGAAGTTTAATCATTTCTGGAGTTAAATGTACTTGCATAGGTGTATATGTTGGCCAGTATCCCATAGTAAGTATATTTACTGTTAGATCTATAGAGCCTGGGTCACTCTGATTCTGCATATACTGCTTGAAATGAACCATGATGTCCTTGGAGAGCTCCATGTCCTTGAACATGCCTTCCAGTTTGTTGGTAAAAGCAGCAGCACAGAGGGAGAGACCAAGATGGCGGCATAGGTAAACACCGGAGACTGCTGCCGCAAACAACCACTTCAAAAATACAACTAAAAGACGGAACGGATATCACCCAGAACCACAGGAAGGCTGGCTGAGGAGAGACTCTTCAACTAGAAGGAAAAATAACAGCACACCGAGGCTCAGAGGAGGCGCAGTGTGGAAAAAACTCAGGTGCGGAGGTGCGCGCGCAAAGCGGGCTGGTGGCTGAGAGCGCGGTTGTCGTTTTCGGTCAGGGGGGAGTCTCAGACTCTGAGCTCCAGATACGGGCGAATCGCTGGGGACTCGGACCCAAACGGGAGAAGCGGGAGTGTCTGGCATCAGTTGGAAGGCAGCTTTCCCTCCGAGGTTTGCAGCGGTTCCGGGGGTTCTGAGAAGCAGAGCCTCTGGGAACAGGACTGAGGGCACCATAACGGCTCCCTCCGCCCGCCCTGTTGAGCCCGCCCCGCCCAAGCCCTGCGCAGAGCCATTTGCCGGATAGCCTCAGGCAAAGGCTAGATTAGCACCTCCCCAGAGGACAGAAGTTTTCCGCGGCAGACACAGCTGATTCACACAGCCAGTCGGCCTGGTGGTCAAATCCCTCTAGTATTAACTACAACAATCAAGGCTCAACTAGAACAAGACTGCGCACAAAGACCACTAGGGGGTGCACCAAGAAAGCATAAAAAATGCGGAGACAAAAAAACATGACAGAAATGGAGGATATAGAGCTAAAAATCGCAATTTTGAGGGCTTGCAAAAATGTGCTAGAAGCTGTCAATAAACTTGAGGAGAGAGTCACGAAAACTAATGAGACCCTCGATGCTATGATAAAGAACCAACTAGAAATTAAGCATACACGGACTGAAATAAAGAATATTATACAGACACCCAATAGCAGACCAGAGGAGCGCAAGAATCAAGCCAAAGATTTGAAATGCGAAGAAGCAAAAAACACCCAACCGGAAAAGCAAAATGAAAAAAGAATCCGAAAATACGAAGATAGTGTAAGGAGCCTCTGGGACAGCTTCAAGCGTACAAACATCAGAATAATTGGGGTGCCAGAAGATGAGAGACAGCAAGATATTGAAAACCTATTTGAAGAAATAATGGCAGAAAACTTCCCCCACCTGGTGAAAGAAATGGACTTACAGGTCCAAGAAGCGCAGAGAACCCCAAACAAAAGGAATCCAAAGAGGACCACACCAAGACACATCATAATTAAAATGCCAAGAGCAAAAGACAAAGAGAGAATCTTAAAAGCAGCAAGAGAAAGAGACTCAATTACCTACAAGGGAATACCCATACGACTGTCAGCTGATTTCTCAACAGAAACTTTGCAGGCCAGAAGGGAATGGCAAGAAATATTCAAAGTGATGAATACCAAGAACCTACAACCAAGATTACTTTATCCAGCAAAGCTATCATTCAGAATTGAAGGTCAGATAAAGAGCTTCACAGATAAGGAAAAGCTAAAGGAGTTCATCACCACTAAACCAGTATTATACGAAATGCTGAAAGGTATCCTTTAAGAAGAGGAAGAAGAAAAAGGTAAAGATACAAATTGTGAACAACAAACATGCATCTATCAACAAGTGAATCTAAGAACCAAGTGAATAAATAATCTGATGTACAGAATGAACTGGTGATTATAATGAATCAGGGACATAGAAAGGGAATGGACTGACTATTCTTGGGGGGGAAAGGGAAATGGGAGATGCAGGAAGAGACTGGACAAAAATCGTGCACCTATGGATGAGGACAGTGGGTGGGGAGTGAGGGCGGAGGGTGGGGCAGGAACTGGGAGGAGGGGAGTTATGGGGGGAAAAAAAAAGAAGACAAATGTAATCTGAACAATAAAGATTTAATAAAAAAAAAGCAGCAGCACACTCTTGCTTTAGTTTTGACAACATAGATTTTTCAGCATCGACTCTGTTTTCTTTCCTTTTGAAGGAAAATTTTACACTTAAGGTACATGGGAAGCTTTGTCAAAGAAATAATGACTATATTCTATTTATATATGCATATTATTAAAATAGATTATTATATGCTTCAACTTATAATAACTGTAATTGTTATTCTGGAATATTGTGTTTTGCAGAAAGGACAAGATTCTATGTCATTTACATTATAATCAACTAGAGGCCCGGTGCATGAAAATTTATGCACTGGAGGGGGGTCCCTCAGCCAGGCTGGCCCCCTCTCACAGTGCAGGAGCCCTCAGGGTCAGGAGGCAACCCAGTGATCAGGGGAAGGTGACGGCCCCATCCCCCCTCTGCTGCTGCCACTGCCAGCAGCACAAGCCTCGACTGGCCCTGGTTACCTGAGCCTCAGGAGGCCCTGGGTAGCTGGGCAGCCCCATCCAAGGCTTCCTGAACCTCGGGCCAGCCCTAGGCAGCTGGGCAGCTGAGAGCCGAGGCTTGCCTGCACCTCAAGCTTCAGCTGGGCAGCCGCCATCCGAGACTTGCCTGCACCTCAGGCCAGCCTGGCAGCTGGGGGACTAAGGGGACTGGGGGACTCCGGAGGCAGGCACCCCAGTGGGGCTGAGGGGACTGGGTGCCGCCATCTTGTGTCTATGGGTGCTGCCATCTTTGAGGGTGTGTCAGTCAATTAGCATATTCCATCCTTATTGGCTGTGGGTGCTGCCATCTTTGAGGGCATAGCAGTCAATTAACATGTTCCCTCCTTATTGGCTGTGGGCACCACCATCTTTGAGGGTGGGGCAGTCAATTAGCATATTCCCTCCTTATTGGCTGTGGGTGCTGCCATCTTTGTGATGGTGTGAGGGTCAATTAGCATATTCCTTCTTTATTAGATAGAATAATGAATTCTCAGAAAGAGAAACTAAACAAACAATCCCATGTACCATTGCAATAAAAAAAAAATTAAGGTACTTAGGAATAAACTTAACTAAGGAGGCAAAAGACCTGTGCTCGGAAAATTATAGGATGTTGAAAAAAAAGATAGAAAAAGATATAAACAAATGGAAGAGTATACCATGTACATGGATTGGTAGAATCAAAATTATTAAAATGTTCATACTACCCAAGACAATCTACAGATTCAATGCAATCCCTATTACAATACCAACAGCATATTTCACAGATCTAGAACAAATACTCCAAAAATTTATATGGAACCATAAAAGACCCCAAAGAGCTGCAGCAATCTTGAGAAAAAAAACAAAGTTGATGGAAGCCCAATAACAGGTTTCAAGTTATACTTTTAAACCACTGTAACCAAAATAGCCTGGTACTAACTCAAGAACAAAATTCATAGAACATATAGATCACTGGAACACAACAGAGGGATGTCAGAGGGTCAATGGTGAAAGAAGGGCTTCTGTGGGTGAAGCCTGGGATGCCTTGGGGAAAACTGGCAGCAGAGAGCTGGGAATATAGACAGAAAGAGAAGGGAATGGGGGCACAGTAAACTTGCAGCTAGGGATCTGAGAAGGTGAGGCAGAGCCCTAGACCATGCCCTGCCACTCACCAGCTTCAGGCAAGTATCTGCAGTTTTGTCTGCCTCCATTGTCCCATTGTATGTGGGGGCATAAAGCAATAGAGACTGCAACATATCTTCTGGGTTATTGTGTGGGTTCCTAACACAGTATATGTAAGTTGGCTCTAAGACTTGGGGTCATGTATAGCAGGCCACTGATCACTGAGCAGAGGCCATGAGCCCCTGCTTGGCCATGGAGTCCTGGACTGGCCTTGATCAAATACCTTCCTATTGTGGGGCCTAAGTTTCCTCACATGCACATTGGGGCGGGGGTGTGGGGTGATTGGAGTACATGGCCCACAAGTGCTCTCATAGCCCTGGGCCTATGTGCTAGATGACTGCAGGTTGTGATCAGCAAGGCCTGAAATGGAATGTTTACTTTGAGATTTTGCCTTCTCCGACAAGGCTGAAGCTTACAGAGGCTCCCAGGGCCAAAGTGAAGGGCCTCAGCCTCTTCTGAAGCCAGTTCCTGAAGCCAGTGGCTGTGCAGAAGCATTTCCTTTCCAGACAGGGTCTCAGGGATGCCCAGAGCTACATGTCTGGCTAGATGGAGCAACAGCCTCACAGGGATGTATCTGGGCAGCATGGTGAGCCTAGTGGGCATGGTCTTAGGGCTTTGCCTCACCTTCTCTGCTCCCATAAGCACAGGTGGAATAACAGGGAGATAACTGGCCTCTGCATTCTCATCAGACATATACCAGAAAATTAGGTCAGTCATGCTGGATTCACCAGCTAAAGAAATGTGATGGGAGTAAGGATGCAAAACAAGCTGGTGTGGACTATGGGGCCTGTGTTCTTCCTCATGTCAGTAACAGAATAGTAAGAAGCTAGAAAAATCCCTGAGCAAGTGGAATAGGGAAACTGAGACAAGAAAATTAAACAAGGCCAAACAGTTTGGGCAGCTTGCAGCCAGCTTGTGAATTACAAGACCTTATCTTCCCCAACAAAGGACACTTGAGTGCAAATGCTTAATACCTCTTCTCCCTAAACAGAGAATATATTGCTTAAATCACCCTGGAGCTGCTAAGGTAGGAGTGGGGGAAGGAAGAAGGAAAGAAGGGAGAATTTTATTTCACCCAGTAAACAAAAAAGTCAATAGTTTTGGGGAAGAGGGAAACGGGAGACTTTATCTCACCCACTGAACAAAGAAGTCTGCAGTGTTGGGACTTGCCAAAATAAAATCGCCAGATATTATCATAAATTCTGGGAAAGCCACAACAAAGTAAAAAAGGGACCTTGAAATCTAGTCTGTTGCCCAAGATATCCATCAGGGGAACCTTGAAACCTACAGACAGAAGAATATAAAATCCTTTGAACACCCATCAGGGGCACACTCAGATTTGCTGAGTGCCCACTTGTGCTTTATTAATAAATTAGAGGCCCAGTGCACAAAATTCATGCACTTGGGGTTGGGGGTCCCTCAGCCCAGCCTGCACCCTCTCACAGTCCGGGAGCCCATGGGGGATATCCGACTGCTGGCTTAGGCCTGCTCCCTGGGGGACATCCTTAGTGCTGCCGTGGCTCCCGCCTCCACTGCTGTGCTCACCAGCCATGAGCCTGGTTTGTGGCTGAGCAGTGCTCCTCCTGTGGGAGCGCACTGACCACCAGGGAACAGCTCCTGCGTTGAACATCTGCCCTTTGGTGCACGTCATAGCGACTGGTTGTTACACCACCAAGCTGAAATCGGCTTTCCGACATCCCCTGAGGGGTTCTGGGTTGCAAGAGGATGCAGGCCAGGCTGAGGGACCCCACTGGTACACGACTGGGGCCGGGGAGCAACACAGGAGGTTGGCCAGCCAGGGAGGAACTACGGGAGGGCTCCAGGGTATGTCCGGCCCATCTTGCTCAGTCCCGATCAGCTGGACCCCAGCCGCAATCTAACCTACTAGTCGGAGCATCTGCTCCCTGGTGGTCAGTGTACATCATAGCAACTGGTCAACTGGTCGACTGTCTGCCCCCGTCATACCAACTGGTCGATTGGTCGACTGTCTTCTCCCTGGTGGTCAGTGCACATTATAGACATTATAGTGAGCGGTTGAGCGGCCTTAGCATATCATTAGCATATTATGGGGTTGATTGGTTGAACGGCTGACCGGCAACCGACACTTAGCACGTTAGGCTTTTATTATATAGGATTTGCTTGCTTTGCTTCCTTAATAAATTTGTTTGCTGCAACACTACTGTCTGGTGTCACTTGTTAGAAATATTTCCTATGAGACTGACAAGACCAAAGAAGGCACAACCCTCTCCCTTTGACTCAGGGGGCTGTACAATAACACCTTTTCTGGTGACTATAACATGTCGATGGAGTAGGTGGTAAAGCCAGATCTGTACTCTATCCTTTTTTTTTTAATCCTTACCTGGGGATACTTTTTCCATTGCTTTTCGGAGAGAGTGGAGAGAATGGAAGGGGAGGAAGGAAGGGAGAGAGTAAGAGAGAGAAAAACATTAATGTGAGAGTGACACAACGTTAGGGGCAGATATAGAATATTGGGGAGTAGATATAATTATAAGAAATATTAATCATATTCTGTTAACCATGTTGCTCTGTTCTGATTAGAGAAAGAACATTCTAACCTTGCTGAGAGTTGTACGTCCTGGGACATGGGAGCTAACATCGGATTGTAGTCCATCCTCCTTTTCTGAGAACTGCCTAGATTAACAACCTTATTGCTGAGACAGTCTGGTCCCAGAGGTGCCCGGCCTTTGCAACCCCAGCCCCTATTGCCTGTAATGTGGTCCCAGAGGCACCCAGAGGCACCCATCCTCTGTAACCCCCTAGCCTGAATTACCTGTAACCTGTAGCCTGTAACAATTGTACTTGCCTACTTTCCCATGCCTGTAATTCTTACTTTTCCATATAATCTTTGTCCCTATACCCAATATAAGCAGCTGGCTTATTTTGGGGGGAGGGGGGAGGGGAAAACAGATTTTTGTGGATGACCTGTTGGTCTCCCATACTGCCTGCATTATTGAATAATTGCTCATATATGATTCAACCCCATCTCTGCTTAATTGGCTCAAATAGTGACAGGCAGCCCGGACCCATTGATTGCCTGGTTACATCAACTGGTTGCCTCCTGCATGTGTCTCAACCAGGGATGGGGATCGATCCCGCAACCCAGGTACATGCCCTTGACTGGGAATTGAAGCCAAGACCCTTCAGTGCACAAACCCAAACTACATTAGCCAGGGCATGCACTGTATCTTCTTTCTGCCATTTACTGTCTTCTGAAACAGACCATATATCTGCTATTTCAAAATGCAATTGATTCTAGCTTCTGCTTCTAGCTTTCTCCCAGGACAGCACTTCTGAAACTGAAAGCCAATACATCTATCCCTGTAGGCTGCCAGGATCAGTATACCCAGTTTCTTCAACCATTTTGTCCCCTCCCTAGAATTGCCAAATTTAGCAGAAAATACAGGACAGTCAGTTAAATTTGAGTTTCAGAAAAGAAAAAAAGCGAATAATTTTTTTAGTATAGGTACATCCTATGCAACATTGAAAACAAATATGCTAACAAATTATTGGTTGTTTTTCTGATATTTAAATTTAAGAGGGTGTTCTGCATTTTAGTAGCCCTACCTGCACCCCATGCCCCATCCTGGCTAACCCCTCTCTGGGAACTGCTGGAGAAGTTCCAAGAATGTCGCAGGGTCTCACGTTTTGTTCAGGGTCTTTAATGGGCAACTTTTAATCACTAAACACCCTGCCCTGTCTCCATCCTTGCTCACAGGCCCCCTTCCCTTCCAGCTGTGGTTGCTTTGTGATGGACGGGGCCGGGGGGTGGGGGGGAGCGGGGACAACTTTACCCCTCCCACCAGGCTACCCAGCTGCATGTTCTCTTTGCAGCAACTGTGTTTACTGTCTGCACTTCCATTCTGGTTTCCAGTGTGTAAGCCTGCCCTCTTGACCCCTATTCTTGCTATTCATTACTGGCTCTCAATCACTGAGTACCTAAAACACTATTTATTCTTTTCTTTGTCCCAAAGTGGGAGTTCTGGGAAGGGAGCCAAGCATCTGAGAGGGAGCTCTGAGTGCCTGCCCTGCCTGCCATACTGTGGCTGCATTGTTCTGGTGCCATGCCTGTAGAATGGGTGTGACCTGCTTGACAACATAGGCAGTAGCTCTCCGACTCTCACAGAAATTGCCTGCTGAAGAAGGAAGTAATCTAAATTCCAGCCTTGGCCTCTGTGGGAGCTTGTCTAGTGTCCATTTGATACCAGCAGAAACTTCAGTCAGCAACTCCACTCCAGGGCTGCAGAAAAGGCAAAGGTGAGAGGCCCTATCTTCCTCCTCCTGCCCCCTTCCCCTTTGTCAGGATAGAGGCAGGTGGGTGCACACACAGCTCCCAGAAGTCTAATGACAGACCTCTCCTGGACACTTTCCTCCACTGTGCTGGTCCTACTAGTATGTCTTCCTTTGGCAGATTAAATGCAGGATTGGTGTGAAAGGGATTTATCAGGAAACTATCCAAAGGGAAAAGAACAGCAGAAGAGTAGAGAAGTGGGACAGGGAAGGAAAGAGAAAGAAGTCAAGTAAGAGTGTGGCATAAAGCCAAGTTGCACAGAGGGCGATTTTGGCCCAATGCCAGGGGGAGCTCTGGGGACACCCCAGACTTATCTAGTCAGGGCCAGGAGAGCTCAGGTATTGACACCTCTGCACTGCCAGTCCTCAAGGGACATAAATTTCCAGGCACTTCTTGTTTCAGGGGATTGTGCAGGCAGAGTTGTCTGGCAGCCTGGAACTGTCCTCCAACAGAGAGAGGGTGTGTAGCCACCAGGTAGACAAAGTCAGGGGAAATGAGAAGAGAAGGCATGGGGCTCGTGCTGGGCACAAATCAGGAAAGTTGGGGAGAAGCAGGTTGTGGAGGGATTGCCTTTCCATGGTCCACACAACTTGTACCACTGAGTCTGAGTTTCCCTCGGAAAAAAGCTTCCTCCCAAAAATGATATAGCCATCATGCCCCACTCCTGTGGACCCCATTTCCCAAGCTATTTCTGTTTTACTCTAAGAAGCCCAGTGTGTACACTTCCTGACTAAGCCACAAAGTGTGGCTGGAGGAGGGGGCAGGTCCAAGAATGGAGGGCCCATCTTAGGCCACCTGGCTATGTCAAGTGTAGGAAAGACTGCTCCCCTGTTCCTGCTTCCCCACGTCTAACTCAGATGGTTGCAGAGATTCTGCTGCATCACTGAAGGCCTGCTTCTGGTTAGAGCTGCAGAAAGCTAAGGACCTGCATAGTATCTCTGAGTTCCCGCTGTGAGACAGATCCTGTGCTAGGCCCTTTTCATGCCTTATTTCATGTGTCCTCATGCATAACCCCACAATGTAACTACCATAAGCCCATTTATTCAGATACATAAGCTGAGGATCAGAGAGACACTAAGTGGTGATCTGATTGTACATGCCTGCTAAGTGATGGTGTCACATTCACATCCAGGTGTGCTGGGCCCCAAAGCTGGGGATCTCTGTACCTATGAGGTCTTGTTTGCCAGGAGTTCACCCTAAAGGCACCAAACTAGGGCTGGATGGGCCAGGCCTCTTATGTGCCTTAGCATCAGCAAAGCAGAGCACACCCCAATCATTGGAGAAATGATTCATTTTTTAAAAAATCATTGTAGAGCCCGGCTGGAATGGCTCAGTGGTTGAGCATAGACCTATGAACCAGGAGGTCACGGTTCCATTCCAAGTCAGGGCACCTGCCTAGATTGCAGGCTCCATCCCTAGAGTGGGGCATGCTGGAAGCAGCCAATCAATGATTCTCTCTCATCATTGATGATTCTATCCATTTCTCCCTCTCACTCTCCCTGAAATCTATCTACACTAATAAAAGAGAAACATGCAAATTAACCATCACCCTGCCACTCTGCTACACCCACCAGCCAATCAGGAGTGAGTATGCAAATTACCCCAACTAAAATGGCGGTGGCCACGGAGCTGGAGCGAGCAGGAGGCTTGGGTTGCCCCTGGAGATGGAGGAAGCCAAGCTTCCCCCCTGCCCTGGCTGGCCCTGGGCTCCACTCAAGGCTACAAAGTTTCAAGTATAGAAGATAAATAAATCCCAGATACCTGCTTCCAGCCCACCCTGGGCTCCGCTCAAGGAGGTGCTGAAAAAAAAAAAAAGGAAAGGCTGGGAGCTTGGGTCACTGGGGGGCATGGCCAGCCTGAAAATGGCCATCAGCCACTCACCCAGGCTGGCCAGACACCCCAGCAGGACCCCCCCCCCACCCTGAAGGGGCTGTGGCCAGCCTGAAAATGGCCCTCAGCCCCTCACCCAGGATGGCCACAACCCCATGGGGTGAGGCTCCCGCTGGAGGGCTTGGCCAGCCTGCAAACAGCCATCAGCCCCTCACCCAGGCTGGCCAGGCACCCCAGCAGGACCCCCACTCTGATCCGGGACACTCTTCAGGGCAAACCAGCCTGCCACCACCCATGCACCAAGCCTCTATCCTATCCTATGTAATAAAAGGGTAATATGCAAATTGACCCTAACAGCAGAATGACTGGGAATGACTGGTCACTATGACACACACTGACCACCAGGGGGCAGATGCTCAATGCAGAAGTTGCCCCCTGATGGTCAGTGAGCTCCCACAGGGAGAGCTCTGCTCAGCCACAAGCCAGGCTGATGGCTGCCAGCACAGCAGTGATGACAGGAGCCTCTCCCGCCTCCTCAGCAGTGCTAAGGATGTCCAACTGCAGCTTAGGCCTGCTCCCCGCTGGCAAGTGGACATCCCCTGAGGGCTCCTGGGCTGTCAGAGGGATGTCTGACTGCCAGCTTAGGCCTGATCCCCCAGGGAGTGGGCCTAAGCCAGCAGGTGGACATCCCCCAAGGGGTCCCAGACTGCGAGAGGGCACAGGCCAGGCTGAGGGACCCTCCCCTCCCCCCCCGCCGAGTGCACAAATTTTTGTGCAACAGACCTCTAGTAAAAATATATTTTAATAAATCATTGTAGAGTCATAATGGTAAAGCTCAGACCATTGTAGGATTTCCTTACCTTTATTTTGTAGTTTAGAACTGGCTTTATTTTAATTTGTACATAGTCAGTGGGGGGGCACCTTATTCTTTTCCAGGCTTAGGAAAAATAAAGGTCTTTATCGACCCTGCCAAGCTTTGGTTCACAGGCCCAGCACATAATTATCTGCTTCCCCAGCCTTTATGGCCTCTTTATTAATTTAGCAAAGACTAACTGTTATTCTATGTGCCAGGCCTGCACACCAAGGAGGGGATAAAGCAACTTTCTCTTCTCCACCTGCACTTGGGGACACTGACCTGCTTTGTAAACTTTAAAGTGCTGCATACTTCATTTCCAAGTGCAACAGACCTTCTTCTCCACCTCTTCCAACATGAAGCCTCCATCCCTTGATCAGACAGGATCACTTCCTCCTCTGAACACATGTAGCACTGTGGCTGATTGTGACATTAGTTCAGGCTCCCAGGGTAGGAATCAGACTGATTCTTACCCTGGGAGCCTGAACTAATGTCACAATCACCACACCAACCCAGCACCAACCCAGCACCAACCCAGCACCAATCCCCAGCACCAACCCAGGCCCACATACAGGGTTCAAGTGTTCTGAATTGATTAATTGAATTGACCTCGGTCACTACAGAGCCATAGGAGGTCACATTTTTCTAAGAGAGGGAAGGGGAGTTCCTTGAGTGGATTCCAACTGGCTTCTTACCATCTTGCTTCTTTCTTGAGTGCGTGCCCCATACCTGCTCCCATCCCCTCCATCCCACCTATTTCCCTGCTCCTCTTTCTGGCCCCCCAGTCTGCTCTCTGATAGAACATGGTTTCTTTCACTTCCTCTTTCTACCCGATACCCAACCACCCCTCCATGACCCCACAAGGGAAAAAGAACATGGGTTTTGGAGTCTGGCAGACCAGGTTCAAATCTAGGCTCTTGCACTTACCATCTGGGCATGTCAGACTAGTAGTTCTCCTCCCATAAGCCTCAGGTTCCCGAGCTATAAAAATGGGAGTTTGGATTGTTGGGGTTATTATAAAACAATAATGCATTCAAGTGGCTTGGCACATAATTAAAATATCATTCCTCTAAACAAAATCTGTTATTTCCTTCCTTTCTACTATTTGTTCTATTAATGCTTATTAAGCACTTGATTCTACTAAAGACTGGTATAAGGAAGGTACAGTACCTTCCCTTAAGAACACTAGAAGGGAAGAGACAAAAATGAGCAGAACTGCATGCTCCAGAGTAGAGAGGTGAGTCCCAGATAGCTCTGACAGCTTCCTGAGGAGGTGAGGTTGGGGGCCCTGAACAGCCAGGATTCTCCAGGTGAAGGGGGGCTGGTACAGAGAAGGAGGGTTTCTCTTGGAAGCTCAACTTTCAAGACATCTTTCAAGGTCCTATACCTAATCTTGATGCATTATTTTGTATTATTTTTCTTAAAAAGCCCAGAAAATGATATGCTTCAGGACCACTAAAACCTGAGTGTACCCCAGCAGCCTGTTGGAAAGCCTGGCCTGCCTTTCTGATGGATTTGCTGCCAGGGTTTTTTTCTGATATCCTCACCTTCCCTTTTTCCATCACCAGTAGGTTACCCACTCCCTCAGCCCTAGCTCCAGGGAGGGGCCTCTCTAGGTATACAGGGCAGGGCTTCTGTTCCCTGCTTGGTGGGGCTCTGTGACCCCAAATGAGCTGTGAGCACCCTGAGGGTGGGAGTTCTTCCAAATGTCCTCTCAAGGCCCTGCACATAGCAGGTCTCAGTGAACTCTCCTACCTAAGGTGTCCCCAGGCCATGGAGCAGGCTGGGCACTAGTGGGTGTGGAGTGGGTAAGGGGTTGGGCTGGCTGAAACCTGGGCTTGGGCCTGAGACAGGGCTTCTCCTTCTTCTTTTTAAAAAATTTTTATTGTTGAAAGTATTATATATGTCCCCTTTTTTCTCCATCAAACACCTACAACCAATCCCTGTGCCCCGCCCCAGGCCCTCACCCCACTGTCTGTGTCCATGGGCCATGCATATATGCATACAAGGTCTTTGGCTTTTTTCTGAGATTCTGCATTCTGTTCCATGCTTCCATGTCTCTGGATCTACTTCTTTCATCAGTTTATTTTGTTACTTAGATTCCAAATATGAGTGAGATCATGTGATACTTGTCTTTCTCTGACTTATTTCACTTAGCATGATACTCTCCAGGTACCTCCATGCTGTTTCAAAGGGTAAGAGGTTCTTCTTTTTTTACTGCTGCTTAGTATTCCATGGTATAAATGTCCCACAGATTTTTTATCCACTCATCTACTGATGGGCACTTGGGCTGTTTCCAGATCTTAGCTATTGTAAATAGTGCTGTTATGAACATAGGAGTGCACACATTCTTTCTGACTGGTGTTTCGGGTTTCTTAAGATATATTCCTAGAAGTGGGATGACTGGGTCAAATGACAGTTCCATATGTAAGTTTTGAGGAAACTCCATATTGTTTTCCATAATGGCTGCACCATTCTACATTCCCACCATCAGTGTATTAGGGTTCCCTTTTCTCCACACCAGCACTTGTCATTTGTTGATGGTAGCCATTCTGACAGGTGTGAGATGATACCTCATTGTCGTTTTAATTTGCATCTCTCTGATGATCAGTGACTTTGGGCATTTTTTTCATATACCTCTTGGCCATCTGTGTGTCCACTTTGGAGAAGTGTCTATTGTCCATTTTTAAATTGGATTGGTTGTCTTCCTTTTGTTAAGTTGTATGAGTTTGTTATATATCTTGGATATTAACTCTTTATCAGATGTATCATTGCAAAACATGTTCTCCCATACAGTGGGTCCCCTTTTTGTTTTGATGGCAGTTTCCTTTGTTGTGCAGAAGGTTTAATTTTAATGTAGTCCCATTTGTTTATTTTCTCCTTAGTTTCCTTTGCCCTAGGAGATGTACCCGTAAACATATTGCTTTAAGAGATGTCTGAGATTTTGCTGCCTATGGTTTCTTCTAGGATTTTTATGGTTTCACAACTTAAATTTAAGTCTTTTATCCATTTTGAGTTTATTGTTGTGTATGTTGTAAGTTGGTGGCCTAGTTTCATTTTTTTTGCATATATCTGTCCAATTTTCCCAGCACCATTTAGTGAAGAGTCTGTCTTGACTCTATTGTATGGTCTTGTCTCCTTTGTCAAATATTAATTGCACATAATGGCTTGGGTCGATTTCTGGGGTCTCTGTTCCACTGATCTATATGTGTGTTCTTGTTCCAGTACCAGGCTGCTTTGATTTCAGTGGCTTTGTAGCATAACTTGATATCTGGCATTGTGATTTCTCCAACTTTGTTCTTCTTGCTCAAGATTGCTGCAGCTATTTGGGGTCTTTTATGGTTCCATATAAATTTTTGGAGTATTTGTTCTAGACCTGTGAAATATGCTATTGGTATTTTAATAGGGATTGCAATGGATCTGTAGATTGCCTTGGGTAGTATAGATATTTTAATGATGATAATTCTACCAATACATGAACATTGAATATTATTCTACTTGTTTATATCTTCTTCTATTGCTTTTTTTCAACATCCCGTGGTTTTCTGAGTACAAGTCTTTTATCTCCTTGGTTAATTTATTCCTAAACATCTTAATTTTTTTTTTTACTGCAATGCTACATGGGATTGTTTGTTTAGTTTCTCTTTCTGAGAATTCATTATTGGTGTATAAAAAATCCATAGGTTTTTGGGTGTTGATTTTTGTATCCGGTAACATTGCTAAATTTATTTATTAAACCTAGTAGTTTTTTTGATGGAGTCTTTAGGGTTGTCTATGTACAATATCATGTCATCTGGGAATAATGAGAGTTTTACTACTGACTTTCCAATTTGGATGCCTTCTACTTCTTCATTTCTGATTGATGAGGCTAGGACTTCCAGTACTATGTTGAATAAGAGTGGTGAAAGCAGACATTCCTGTCTTGTTCCTATTCTTAGGGGAAATTGTTTTAGCTTTTGCCCATTGAATATGATGTTTGCTGTAGGTTTCTCATATATGCTGTATATCATGTTGATATATGCTCCTTCTATTCCCACTTTGCTAAGAGTTTTTATCAAAAATGGGTGTTGGATTTTGTTGAATTATTTTTCTACATCTACTAATATGATCATGTGATTTTTGTCTTTCAGTTTGTTTATGTGATGTATCACGTTTATTGATTTGTGAATATCGTACCAGCCTTGCATCCCTGGAATAAATCCCACTTGGTCATGGTATATGATCTTCTTAATATATTGCTGGATCTGATTTGCTAATATTTTGTTGAAGATTTTAGTATTTAAGTTCATCATGAATATTGGCCTGTATTTCTTTGTAGTGTCTTTATCTGGTTTTGGAATTAGGATAATGCTGGCCTCATAAAAAGAGCTTAGAAGTGTTCCTTCCTCTTGGGTGTTTTGGAATAGCTTGAGGAGTATAAGTGTTAGTTCTTCTTTGAATGTTTCATAAAACTCTCCTGTGAAGCCATCCAGACCTGGGCTTTTGTTTGTTGGGAGTTTTATGATTATTGCTTCTATTTCATCAGTTGTTATTGGCCTATTCAGGTTTTTGGATTCTTCCTGATTCAGTTTTGGGAGACTGAATCAGGAAGATTCAGTCCTGATTTTTTAAAGAATTTGTCCATTTCATCCATGTTGTCCAGCTTGTTGGCATATAATTGTTCATAGTATTTTCTTACAATTCTTTGTATTTCTGTGGTGTCAGTGATGATTTCTCCACTTTCATTCCTGATTTTATTTATTTGGGTCCTCTCTCTTTATTTCTTGAATAGTCTGGCTAACAGATCATCATTCTTGTTTATCCTTTCAAAGAACCAGTTCTTGGTTTCACTGATTTTTTTAGTCTCTTTGTCATTTCTTTCTGCTCTAATCTTTATTATTTCCTTCCTTCCACTTACTTTGGACTTTTCTAGTTGTTCTCTTGCTAGTTCTTTAAATTGTATCATTAAAACATTTATTATTAATTTTTCTTGTTTTTTGAGGTCGGCCTGTAGTGCTATGAACTGCCCTCTCAGGACTATTATTCCTGTGTCCCAGAGATTTGGGGTTGCTGTGTGTTCATTTTCATTTATATCCAGGAAGTTTTCGATTTCTTTCTTGATCTCGTTGGTAATCCATTCATCCTATATAATAAAGAGGTAATATGCAAATTAACCCTCACACCTCACAAGATGGCTGCCTATGACCAGGCCTGCAGGGGGGTTATTGAAGAACGACCAAATGACTGAACAGCAGGCTGCGTGGGGTGACCAGGCTGGCAGGGGGGTTAGTGAGGGACTACCAAACAACTGAAAAGCAGGCTCCATGGGGTGACCAGGCTGGCAGAGGGGGGCAGTTAGTGGCAATCAGGTCAGCATGCAGAAGCAGTGAGGGATAATCAGGCCAGCAGCAGTGGGGGGGGGGGCAGTTAGGGGCGACCAGGCAGGCAGGCAGGTGAGTGATTAGGAGCCAGTGGTCCAGGATTGTGAGAGGGATGTCCAACTGCTGGTTTAGGCCCAATCAAGACCCCTCAGGGGATGTCCCACTGCTGGCTTAGGCCCAATCAACAGTCAGAATCCCCTGAGGGGTTCTGGATTAGAGAGGGTGCAGGCTGGGCTGAGGGGAACCCTTCCCACCCCCATGCATGAATTTCATGCACTGGGCCTCTAGTTGTTTAATAACATGCCATTTAGCCTCCATGTGTTTGAATGATTTGGGGTTTTTTTACTGTGTTTGATTTCTAATTTCATGCCACTGTGATCGAGAAGATGCTTGATATGATTTCAATCTTCCTGAACTTGTAAAGACTTGTTTTGTGTCCTAACATGTGGTCTATCTTTGTGAATGATCCATGTGCACTTGAGAAGAATGTATATTCTGAAGCTTTGGGTAAAATGTTCTATAAATGTCAATTAAAGCCATCTGATCCAGTGTGCCCTTTGGAATCACTGTTCCTTGTTAATTTTCTGTCTGGAAGATCTATCCAGTAAAATCAGGGGGTGTTAAAGTCCCCTACTATGAATGTATTATTGTTGATCTCTCCCTTAAAGTCCTCTAGAAGTTTTTTTTTATATGTTTAGGTGCTCCTATGTTGGGTGCATATATGTTTGCCAGGGTTATATCCTCTTGATGTATTGATCCCTTTAGTATTATGTAGTGACCTATGTGATACATCACATAAACAAACTGAAAGACAAAAATCACATAATCCACTCATCTGCTGATGGGCACCTAGGCTGTTTCCAAATCTTAGTTATGGTAAATTGTGCTGCTATGAACATAGGGGTGCATATATCCTTTCTGACTGGTGTTTCTGATTTCTTGGGATATAGTCCTAGAATTGAGATTACTGGGTCAAATGAGAGTTCCATTTTTAATTTTTTGAGAAAACTCCATACTAGTGGTTCTCAACCTTCCTAATGCCGTGACCCTTTAATACAGTTCCTCATGTTGTGATGACCCCCAACCATAAAATGATTTTTGTTGCTACTTCATAACTGTAATTTTGCTACTGTTATGAATCATAATGTAAATATCTGATATGTAAGATGTATTTTTATTGTTACAAATTGAACATAATTAAAGCATAGTGATTAATCACAAAAACAATATGTAATTATATATTGTGAAATATTTATTTCTAATTACAAATAAATGAATTTTGTCTTGAAACATGGTGTAGCATGGGTAACAGTCTTAATATAACAACAGTAAACTACATTGCTACATTTTGCGACAGTATCGTAAAAAGCCAACGTCAGTGCAAAGGCTGAGATTGCTTCTTTCTCACCAGATCAGAAATTCTCTGGGCAGTCTTTGCAAGAGCACAACGAAGATAATCTTCCACAAGTCTACTTCTGTATTTAGACTT